>NW_024609838.1:28598485-29146017 GCF_016920785.2 Ixodes scapularis
TTTCAAGAATTTACATGCCTTCTTGAATGTGTAGAGCACCGCTGACATCATTTCAACCGGTTACGATGTAATCCTTCAATGTAGTAAATTTGTTTGAAAAACCAAACTAACAACAAAATGGCGGATTGACGTCATGTGCAATGGACCTTTTCCAAGAAGCGTTCTGCGCACGCGCGAACGTCCGATGCCAAGCGGCGGAAGTCGGTACGAAAAATCGAGGAAATTCGGAAGGAGGCTGTTGATCAGCGAGTAGAACACGTAATTGCAGCATATATATAATTGAGTTTCACAAAAAAAGAAAGTGGACGGAAAGAAAAACGCGACGTTTGGGTCGCGTGTTTCTTTCCCCTCTTTAAAGTCGCGTTGGGCACGCGTTGCAGCTCAGAGAGCGAAGGAACTGGTAGCGCAACTCCCATTACCGATTGGTAGCGCAGGTAGGTCACTTCCTCAATTTTTAGTTCGTGCAACCACCGCCTGGTGCCGTCGGTATGTGGAAAAGGTCCATTGCACGCGCACATCGAGTGCGCGTGCACGGTGCAATTGCACCGCTTTGCGAACGCGGATCCGCTCCCAGTGTGAATGAGCGGTGAGTGTCCGGCTTTCGGTGACCTAGTGAAGAGGAGGTGAATTCTTCTTTGGTGGTGTTTTGTCCGTTTTTTTTTATCGTTCCGTGTCTCCGTTTAGTATGGAACTTCTACATTTATTGATGTATTTACAACAGTAAAAAGAATATAGAACTCAGTGTCTTTATTCATTTTTTTTTTTAAAAAGCAAAATACACCAATACTACGCCCACCAACATGCTTTACGCCCACATACCCCCCCCCCCCCCCCCCCCCCCCTCCAAAAAAAAAAAAAAAAGAAGTTGGTGGCATTGGCGGCGCGCCGCATTTATTGCTCGGCAGCGGCGGCGGCGGCGGCGGCGGCGGCGTGCTGATTCTGGGGACTCCGGCGGCGGCGCAGAGCGGCGAGGGCAAAACAAAACAGGCGGCGGCGGCGGCGCGGCGCGGCGGCGCACAGGTCTACTATACCCTTTGTAACGGGCGGTAGCACAGTGGGCGGTAGCTTACGCCACCTAGCCTAACCTAGAAAATGTTGTCAGTGTTGCCCACAGTTGTTCCTTGTGTTGACGGTGCTGTGGCGGTCCTTTGAAGTGCGCATTTCTAGCGTTGGAGGCTGTGTTGTCGTGATTTCTCCAGGCTGCGCAGTGCCGATGAATTACGGCTATGACTGGGTGTTCTGCACCGAACTGCAAGAACCGCACGGAAAACGGGAAATCGTTCTTCTCGGTACCATTTGGACGATCGGTCGCCGTCGTCCGCCGCCGACTTCAATGGCTGTTGCGCATGCGCCGCGAAAGGCCGACGACGAGAGGAGCAAAACTATGCGAGGTAATTTTGACTTCATTGCTTTAGAGCGGCGAGTTGGTGTTTGCGAGAACACCTGTTTTTGTGAGCCTCCAGCTTTGGAAGAAGGATAAACAAAACTATGCTTGCGCTGTTCGTACTCGCAAAATAAAATTCCTTCGCCGTTGCTTCGTTGCGCGAATGTTTTTAATATGCAGTGTACTAGATGCCTGCGTCGTACCTCAATATATGTGACGCTGATAAGCACGCGTTGTTTACTAAAAGACGAGTTAAGGCACAGGCGAGCTGATGAAAGTCAAGCAAGAAAATAGCGTCCGGCTCAAATATGTTTCTCGGGTTGTTTACCCCGGTTGTTTTGATGAGCTTTGCCGTCTGCCGCATGCAGGATCATTTTACGCAGGACCAGTTTGAAGAGTACTCCGTGAAGGGGAAAAAGAGACTAAAAGCAGATGCTGTGCCCAACATTTTTTCCTGTAAGTTTTAATTACGCAATGTTCTTTCTTTTTTTTTTTCTTTTTCTTGATTGCCTTATTACAATCTAGTTAGTTACAGCTTCGATTATTCTTTCTGCAGTTTCATCACCGTCAGAATTCATTGTTGGCATGCCTACTGAGCTGTCTGCGCCAAGATCAGGTGAGAGCGCAGCCTAATTCACCACTTTGCAGGATGCCTCCAAACACTAGCACAACCAGACATGCTCTTGATCTGACGATTAGTATATTGTCTCCCTTTCAGGAGAGCAGCCAAGTACCCGTAAGGACTCGACCTCAGCACCAGCAGGTGAGGCGACAAGCAGTTGTTTGCATAACTTTTGTGCAGCGTTGGGCGTTTGCTCGCAAGCGTTAATCACTGTTCATTTGTCACACAGTGGAATAATTATTTGGCATTCATTTCACACTTTCCCAGCACTTGCGTGCTGACTGGAGATACCCCCTGTAACGTCCGTTTAACTGGGATGCAGGAAACACACTTCGCATCGTTCTCAGTGCAAACATGTTTATTCTTGGGAAGCACGCATTATATATAATGCCCATGATGCTCTGGCACGACTGATGTGATGATGATGATGATTACATTTGGTGCTTCACCTAGCTGCCATCACACCCTCAACAGTAAGCCACAGTATGGAATATCCACAACATTTTTGGTGGTTTTGGAGGCGTTCCGTGGCCTTCCAGCGCTCTAGACAGTCTTCTTGCTACTACTAGCTGCCTCGTGTACTCATCGGTCTCGCACTGTGTCACAAAGGTGTAATGGTTGCCTAAATATTGTGCTTACGGCATTTGCGATCTTTTCAAATGCATCTTTTTTGTCGTGCAGGTTCCAAAGCACTGGAACATTCGGCTGCTTCTGCCTCAAAGCTTGCTGCAATATCTATGGGTGAGCTGACAAGCCGAGCTTTTACAGAGCATCGCCAATAGTGATCAACCTTCTTCGCCTGTAGATGTACTTGTTCCAGGTTCTACTTTATTATGCTGTGGCACAATGCGTAGCTGTCCATTCTACAGCTTAGCTGAGCGCACTGAACGTAGTAACTTAAAAAAACTTTTCTTTTCTCAAATTTCGCTTTATTTTGAAAGTTATAAGCAAACTATAATTACAAAAACAAGCAAAAAATAACCTCCTTCATGACGTTGTAGGTCCAGGCTTGAGTGGCCGTGAACTAGAGGAGGAGTAGTGAGCTTATCGAGCGCTCACGGCTGCCGCGCTCAGTGTCGACGGCTCGAGAGGGCGCCACTAAAGCACGTGTTGGATGGGCTGTATGAAGCGGGCGGCCAGGGCGGCTCGAATTGCATTTGCTGCGCGATTAAAGACTAATTCGGCATAACAATTCATTGGCTACAAACGACAGCAAACACGGGGTAAAGATCAGTTCAGAACGGGAGCCACTTCGCGCTGCCATACTGCCAAATGGCCAAATCGCCAGCCAAGCCCGCGCCGAAAACCTTCGGAACCGGTCGGATCCTCGAGCCGGCATACGACTGCAGCGCAGCCGCGTACACCTGGGACCTTTCTACGCTTGCCGTTCGTCGGAACCTCATCCCACTAGCCCTTTCTAGTATGCGCCGTTTTTTCTGCCGCTTGGTGGCGGGTTTGTCGACGGGTCTTTTCTTGTTTCCGTACTTTATAAACTTATAAACTGCATTTGTTTCTTTTCTGATCTAAAATACTGAACAAAAACTACTTTCATACATAACTGAAACGGTTTGCGACACTTATATTTTGTATCTCGACCAAAAAAAAAGCTTTTAGTGGCTCTGACCAGTGGTAAGCCCAGGACCAAAGACGTCACATATTGCACGCTTTCGGCAACGCGGGTCGCCCTCGTAGGTGGAGAAGGATTCCGCATCGTCCGGTTAAAATATGACTCACTGATATTTTAGTTAGTCTCTCCGTCAGGGGCGGATGCAGGAATTTCCTGAGGGGGGGGGTCAGGTGTTGGTCAGCGTACCATATGTTTAGGAACCCCCTCTCCCTCATTTCACGCCCTAAATTTTACACATGTAAAAATCAAGAGGGGGGTCAGGACATCCGGACTCCCCCTCTAAATCCGCCCCTGCTCTCCATGCCCGCTGGCTTGCCCGAACCCCAAGATACGTGGAAACCGCAAAGAAGGTAGACACTTAAAATATGATTGCAGGGCCCCTTTAATGCTAGAATTCTTCTATATGCTTAAAGGAGCTGTGCAACAATTTCAGGGCTTTGCTTAAATAATTGTGGAAGTTGATGCCTGACACTTCTGCAGTGAACTACAGAAAACAGATTTTGCCTGGATACCCTAGTTTTTATTTAAAAAAAATGAAAAAGATCCAGGTTTTTGCTGCCTCTCAACTCGTACATCGTCTTCCGGGTCATGTACGCAGTGACGTCACTTGAGTAGGCGCGGGGTTCCGGAAAAGTTCTCTCTTTAGAGCCATCAGCGAGCAGCAACAACTCATCCGCTCGCGACCGCGTGACCACGTGCTGGCGGGCGCCCCGCGAAATATACGGTGAAAGGAGGAAAGTCTCATCCAGGTCCGGCCATACCCGTCCTTGCCCGTCCAGCGCTGTCCCCCTCCCCCTCCTGCTTCTGGTGGCTATTCGCGGTTTTGTGGACCTAGGATAGGTGGCGCCACTAAAACTCTGTATAATAAAAGTTTTGTCGATGATACCAGGGTTTTGACGCATTTGTATATATGTTGGAACGACAAGATTTATAGGAGAGTTACCTTTTATCGAGCAGGTATTCGCACAACTTGCTATCTTTTTACAACTACCCAAGTGACGTCACGCCACTTGTTTCTCATGGCCGCCGCTCGTGGCTGCAGGTCGGGAAATATTCTAAGTTTTGCCTCGCTATTACGCGGCGGAATCGCAACATTTCGATGAAAGGAGGTGTGTTTTTTGCCATTTGTGACACAGTGAACAATATCAAAAGCAGAAAATTCCAATTCTTTCATCGTTAAAATCGTTGCACAGCTCCTTTAATGCTAAAGTTCCTCTATTCTCCCTTCGGGGGAGCACATAAAGAGTACTCATCATGCCTAAATGTCAGAATAAGTAAAAAAAAAAAAACTCCTACTGGAATATTTTGCTTTGCAGTATGCTTCTATTGATTTTTTGCACAAAACTGGGTTATCTAGCTGTTTTCAGACCTGCTTCCAGCGGGTACTTCATTCTAGAGTTAGCAACACTATGTTAAAAGTGCCTGTTTGTTTTTGGGCTAAATAGGACCCATCATAAAGGGTGCCAGGTACCGCCATACCACCAATAATTCAGCTGCTTGCGTCGAGCCGGGCTCGAACTGCTTAAACTGTACCACCGCAGGAACTCGATTGCTCGAGTCGCCAGCGGGCAGCCAACCGGCTGACAGACGTAAGGCCGTGGCTAAAGAGAATAAATAGATGAAGCTGAAGAAATGACATGCTGAGTACGACCGTGCGCGACTTGCCTGAATGCACCGGAGAAGAGGGAGCGATGTTTGGCAAGGGCGTGGGAGGCACACCGAGCTCGGTATGCTACGGCAGAAGGTCGCGTGAAGTTACGAGAAATCTGCATAAGACATTACTACAAGACGGAAAGCCGTCGACATTGTTCAAGAAACGCCACTGCACTCTCGGAAACGAGCGGTCCCAAGAGGCGCACGGTCCTTTTCGGTAAGCGGCCGCTTTGTTCCCCACTAGAAACGGCCTTGATGTCATGGGTGTAGAGACCCACTTGTGTAGAAGAATGACGTCGTTCGCGTGGCGAATGGCAGCGGTCCTAAGCTTTCTCTTCTGCGAGTGTCACTTTTGGGTTGGGAAGCAAACGAGGCGGGTGCCAGTGCCCCTTGCCCGTCTGTTCTTGCGATTCACGACTGCGCAGCCGCGTATCTGAAACGTTTCCCGGTGCTCGCAACAAAAAGGCTCGCATACCACCAGAACAACAGCACGGAAGATGATAATCATCTCGTGCGGGTCTCCAAATGTCCAGTTTGGGTTTCGCTAGTCATTGGAGCCACGGTGAGCAGCCCATTGCCTTCCCTGCCAGTAAGCCGGGCACAAACAAACAACCAAAACCTAGCGAGGCAATTAGCTGATTGGTCTCTGTTGCCATGGCAATTGCCGTTTTGGTTCTTTCAGATCTAAACCAAAACCAAATTGGATGTTTGTGTTTATACAGCGTGAAGGCTGGTTCACATATCTGCAACCGACTCAGACGCAACCTGTTTTTACTCCATTGGCTACCGCGTGCTGCCAGGCCACCCGCACTGCACGCTTTTCTCCTAAAACAATTCCACTCTGGGCGTGACTGTTTTTCTTGTATAATAAGCTTTTACAGTAAAACTAAGTGCAGAAAACAAGAAAACATGTTCATTTACATGCTTAATTGGTTCGTTCTAGTCTACAAATCACTAGGCCCTCACAGATGCTTCCTCATGTGAAAAATCTTGAAGCACTCTATTCTCGGTCGGTTAGGCGTCGCACAACCAGGGCTATCTTGTCGTGATTCTGACTCGAAACCGCTGCAAAAATCGCTCCCATCGTCGACAGAAGTCTTCGAAAACTGACTATCCTCACCAGACGTCCCGTCATCATTGCTATCAAAGAGGATATCTATGATTTCATTGTCAGAAAGGCCACGCGGTACACTCGACGCTGCCATCTTCTCCAAGCAGACAGTGTTCGAGCGGGAAAAAACGACACACAAAAGAACAAGCTCGAACAAACTCAGCGAACAGAATGACTCTCGCCATCTGTTGGCAATGTATCTAACTACACTAATCCAAGTCTACATAGCGCACCATTAATGAATGGCATTTTAAAGCAGAAATTTATGCAGCCCAGTGAATCGCTGGCTCTGGTAGCAAATGGGTTAAAGGGACGCTGACAGGGTATATCTATGCTCGCCAAGGTTTTTATTTGTATATGAGATACGAGAGCCCAGCTACCCAAAACACGAGTTGCGGCTCAAAATTCTGTTTTTTTTCTTTCGAAGACTGCCGATCGAGGACTGGCTGGTTTGAGTCCTGCTCATTCTCTTTGTGGTCATGTGCCGCTCAGAAACATGCACCAAATATAATCAAAGTCAAAGTCCAAAAAACTGCAACTATGTTAATTAAAAAAAAAAAAAGCTGCACAAAGTACCCGAAGCACTCTGTGCATTCTCTGTGTAATTCTCAACATGGTGTCATTTCGCGGGAGGCACGGGCTGGACAGCTGAACGAAGCGGACTAACCGATGGCAGCAGACGACGTGTGTGGGACCTCTACTTCAGCAGAACTGTTGTTTGCAGTACCGGCGAATCTGCCTAGATTCGAAAGAGAAGCCATTTACTGACCAAAACAACTAGAATTTATTCCGTATGTTGAAAGTTGAGAAAATATGTTTAATGAAACAGAAAATAACTAAAGAAAGGAAAATACATAGAACATCATGTGACCCGTTCAACACACTTTTTCATTCAGTCTCGTTCTGGCTTTACGTGATCTTCTAAAAAACGTCATGATGATTGTTGGCGCTGCATGGATGTGAATGTGATGTTATGCCTCGCGAGAGACAAAACTGCTGAAACGCTTTTGAAGTAAAGCAAGTTCCTCGCTCGGAAATGGTTCTGCGAGGGGAGCCATACTTGTCTATGAATTTCTCCAGAAATCTGACAACTTACTTGGCTTCAGTACTGGGGTAGGCATGCAAACGAGCAAACTTTGTAAAGTTGTCGACGGGAGCAACACATTGTTATTATTGTTAGAGAGTGAACTCCTTACAAACGGTCGTAAGTGGTCAACACATCGTCCGCGAGTGAACTCCTTACAAACGGTCCTAAGTGGTCAATCTGGACAATCTCAAATGGCCTTTGACTTGACACGATAGGATTGAGAGGTCTTGAAACTTTTCCCCTGGAGCCTTGAGGAGAAGACGTTCCACGCACTGCCGTACATGTTGCTTCACATAGGACACCATCTTTGGGAACCAAAACTTCTGTCTGAAGCGTGCGACCGTCTTGTCCGTTGCAAAATGTCCACCAAAATTGTGGTACTTCACCACAATAAATTTTCTCATGCTTTTTGGTGACAGGTGACACAAGCAATTCCTTCTTTGTGTCACCATCTTGGTATTCATGGTCAAAAAGAGATTGTCTTAGCTTGAATCCCTTAACTTTCTTTTGTTTAGATGTCGATTGTTGATCACATTGATTTTGCAGTATGTTCATCTTACTGTGCAGCTCTGGGTCTTACGCCTGGATCATTGCTACTTTGTCTTCTGAAGGCACCGTGTAGTGAACGGAGGTAGTACACAATGCAGGGTGTCCCACAGGTTCGAACTACTCTGCTGGAGTTTCCTGGTGTTCATCAATGGGTGCACAGCTCAGGGCCTTCACATGTGCCAAAAGAGTTCCCGACCCATGCCTGTTGGTATAATGATACTCGTTTAGTTGTACAAACTATCTTGCCATTTGCGGTTTCAACGACTTCCACATGCCTAAATGAATGGTGGCACTACAGTCAGTCACTATCATGAACTTAAAGCCAAGAGGAAAGCACCACAGTCTTCCTACTGCCCACACGACTGCAAGAAGTTCAGGCTGACTGTACTGGTAATTTTGTTCCAGATAGCTCGTGCGTTGACTTACGCAGTAAACTAAATGCCATGTATTGGCGTCATCCTTCTGCAGAAGCATGCCAGCCAGGCCTTTGGAACTTGCCTCTGTATGCAGTTCCGTCTCTTGTCTAGAATCAAAGAACTGTAGAATTTGATCGGACACCAACTTGTTCTTCAACTCATTGAAGGCAAGATCCACGTCTTCTGAACACTTGAACCCAGTTTGAGACTTGAGAAGTCTGTGTAGAGGTGCGGCAAGGGCAGCATAGTATGGCACAAACCTTCTGAAGAAACTTTGAGTCCGAGGAACCTTTGCAGCTGCATCACGTTTGTTGGCGCTGGTAGCTCTGTTAGTGCTGCCAACTTTCGCGCTCCTGGTTTAATTCCTTTGGTTGTGAGCACAAAACCTAAGTATCCCACTTCGGTTTTCGCAAACTGACACTTTGAAAGATGCAAGAAACATTTCGGCCGCTTACCATGGGCATGCTTGGAATCGTTGTTCTCAGCTCGTGACAACAACTCGACTTTCAAAGTATGCCGTGACCTCTCGTCTTGTTATTTTAAGGTCCGACAGGAATCTTGCGTGGAGTTTCCTCTGAAAGCACTTGTAACTGGTAATATCACATAAAAGGTTGCTAATAAAAAGGTCAGATCAATTTCGCATGGTGTGGCCGAGTTCCCTTGATGCTAGTCCCATGATGATCTCTTCCTTGGTCTCCTTTAGTTGCGAATGTAGGTTTCATGGTGTTCGCCTTTTCGTTGCACTTGGCGTTCCACGATTCTCCACTGTTGAGTTTCCGACGAAGGGCGGACGTAAGTGTCCCAAAAAGCAGCTTTTCAGGACAACCAAGTCTTGCAAGCTCCTCCCGTGGATTGCTGCCAGTCACGCACCGGTCCTGACAGCTTCGACTTGGCCACGGTGATATTTTCTTTCTCATCTCATCTCGCTACCTCGGCGACATGGATAAACTCGGTAATCCACTCATTTGCCACGATGTTGTCACCCTCAATTCTGGCGAACTTGGGAATCGCAGTTGACGCATCCAAAGCAGCCCGTGCAGAGATAACCAAAGACATTGGTCGACTCGACTGCGTCAATGACAGGCGTTCAATGAGTTCTCAATTTTGTTTGTCGACGTTTAGGGCACTCGAAAAACTGTCACTCAAGCATTCACACACCCAAAGAACACCCCTCTCGCACAGCGCTCACTAACAGCTTTGCTCAATTTTGTCCTAGTACTCATGGTGCCATCTCCATCACGTCTGCATTGACCTCATCTGTTGAGTCAGGCCTAGCGTCTTTGCTTGCCATTGCAAGTTACAGATCACAGTCAGTAAAATCTCAAGTATCAAAGTGAGGCCAACTCGCTTTGTCACAATATTTGGATCTCGTTCCGATGTAAGGCATCGCACTACTGATGTTGACGAATCACAAAGTCTCGCTCACTCACCGTGACGTGCAAACGAGGAGCAGCTCACCCCATTTCTGAATTGTTAAAGTTGAGAAAATATGTTCAATAAAATAGAAAAAAAGCTAAAGAATGGAAAATACATAGAACATCACGGGACCCGTCCAACACCACGTAACACATATTTTCGTTCGGTCTCGTTTTGACTTCACGTGCTCTTCTAAATACACCATGGTGATGATTGGTGGCGCACCATATACGCCACACACAACACGCCCGACCACCAAGCTGATTTGCACAAAGACGTCACCTAGTTGTCACCCCTTCTCCTGGGTGAAGATGCCGCTCGTCCTACCAACACGAATTAGTAAGAACTTGAAAGATGCATAAACGTCAAGTACAAAGTGCTTGACTCTCGCATTTCTCGTGCTACGTGCGTGTTTTTCGTCTGCTTCACATGGCTGGAAAATTGAAGAAAAAGGAAAAAAAACGCTGTTAGGTGTAGCCACGTGACTTCCAGCCACTCTCTCTTACTCTTTCTCTACATTTTTTCTTTCTCCCCAGTCCAGTATCGGCTTTGGTCGGTGACGTTTTTTGACTTTATTAAAAATATATGTGACGCTGTAACAAAACATTGATGGTTAGTCTTCTTACACCATTATAAGTTGCCTGGCAAAAAATTAAAAAAATTTTTTAGGGGGGTGCTAGCTGCTTCGCATTAGCTGCACTTGTTGATTTACTTGCACTTTCTTCACCGGTCCAGAAAGGTGTAGGGCAGTGTACTTCCAGTATGTGTATTGAGAATACACCGCCCTACACTTTTCTGCACCGGTGCAGGAGGTGCAAGTAAATTGAACGAGCCTATTATAATAACTCAGTGGCTCTAGCCAGAGCTGTGTACACTCTAGCCGACAACTCATTCAGGGCCGTGGCCCATAGCAGGATTCAGTAGGGATGTCGCAAACCTGCCCAGGTTCAAATTCGACCAATTTGGACTTTTTCAAACTTTTAACGTGAGTTCGCCAAAAAGTTCGACTGAAGTTCACGACACCCTTAGTATTCAGCAGGGGTGTCGTGAACTTTTGTCAAACCT
The DNA here is from genome assembly GCF_016920785.2 of Ixodes scapularis. NCBI lineage: Eukaryota > Metazoa > Arthropoda > Arachnida > Ixodida > Ixodidae > Ixodes > Ixodes scapularis. Next base: position 28,609,416 of record NW_024609838.1, read on the forward strand.
CGATTTTGGCATTGAACCTGAAGGCTTGACTGGTTTGCCGAACCTTCAAACTTTCACTTATGGGCAGTGTTGCCTGGCTTCTACACCAATATTTCAAATTTTGGGAAACAAATATTTTAGAAAGTAGTTTACTTTATATTTTATAAAATGGTTACCAGTGTTTACACCATATAAAAGCGGAAAAATGTGCATTTTTAATGCTTTTGTTAGTTAGTAACGTGAACCAGTAATGTCAAGACACCCAACAAATATATTGCACTTCTCCTCCGCCAGGTAGAGTCAACTGGTCTTTTTCTTTTTTTGCGCATGCGCACAAAAGTTGAACTTTAGTCGAACCCTTGTCGAACATCACATTAAAAGTTTGAAAAAGTTAAACTTGGCGAACTCAAACCTGGCCAGGTTTGCGATGTCCCTAGTAGTCAGTATCCAGTAGCACCAAAACACTTTTGCATCAGGGCGGTCGCTCCCAAAGGAAAGTCGTAAGTAAGTAAGTCAGGTGAACCAAGACCCTTTTAGATCAGGGTGGGTACTCTGAAAGAGCACCTCTGATTCTGTAATAAAATAAAAGATTCACTTCTGAAGTCCACGGCCGTCGAGAGGTTCCGTACTGCGGCAAATTCTCTCCCACATCACCAGGCAGCACTCCGTGTCTTCCATTTCCTTCCGTGCGCCGTCGTCGTCTGCGTCAGTGAGTCCCAGGGCACGTTCCAAGCCGCAGCTTGGCAGTTTCTCCTGCTGTGTTCGAGACGTTTGCATTGACTGACGACATGCTCAATTGTCTCTTCTGCTTGTCCGCAAAGTCGACAGGTTGGGTCTTCCCCGTACAGCTCGCACCTCCGGGTCTGGGTAGAAATGCAGCCCGTTCGTGCCTGAAAAAGCACGGCACTGGCTCTATCCCCTCTGTAGCAAAGGTATGGGGCTGGCTCACTCTTGTGCTTTCGGTAGAGCTCGAGGCTCTGTTTCCTCTGGGTTGCCCTCTGCCACTGCTGGGTTCCGGCCCGTGTCACCTCTTTGCGAATCGTTTTGGCCCATTCTTTTTCCGTGGTCGCCTGTTGCCTTGCCGTACCCCCACTGCATTTGGAATCTATGGCTTTTAAATTCTTTATCCAATTTGTGCTCGTTCTGTTGTATCTAATGTGATAATACATCCTTCGTGCGTGGCTCTCTGGCAGAAGGAATTTTAGTCTTCCCACGTAGTGTAGTTTGGACCGGGCCTCTCTGGTTGGGTACATAGACTAGCCCATCTCGCTTGTCACTGCTGCATTAGACATGCAGCTGCTTCCCCCCAGCAGCCACCTGCCCAGCTCATACCGGTGTCGGTCCAAGCCTTTGATGCCGGCCGCGCTGTTGTGAGCGTGTTGTTAGCGTAGGTAATGACCGGGACAGCGAGTGTTTTCCACAGAATTCTGCTCACCGAATACTTGTCTTGTACTAGTGTCTGGCAAGGTGCCACACTTTCCCTTTCTTCTTCTTGTTATGAGGTCCAGAGGAGGAAAGGGAAAGCCGGGAGAGATGTCTTTCCCCTTCAATTGGTTTGATTTTGCAACTATGTTTCTTTCATGTTGGGCCAGGTAGTCCTTATCACATGTTATCATTGCACCAAGGTACTTGTAGCTTGTTTTTTTTTTTACTACCTGGTTTTGCAGATAAAAGTCCTGGTCACCCTCTGTATTAAAGCTCATCCACTGTGTGTTTTTGCGACCTTACATTTAAAGTTGTCCCTCGATACCTCCTTCGGTACAGATGCTCATCAGGTGTTGCATATCTGCTGCCGTCTATGCTATGAGCACCACATCGTCTGCAAAGGCCAGGCATGGGATGAGTGTGTACTCTTCATCGCCATCCTTGGTGATCGTGCTGAGACGCAGCCTGGCTCCGTCCTTCAGTCGCCTGAGGAGGTCGTTGATGTACACATTAAACAATGTTGGTGATGGCGGCATCCCTGTCTCAGCCCAATAGTGATGAGTACTGGCCTTGATTGGTATTCTCCTATTGTGTAGCAGGCCTCGCATTCCCTGTATAGGCTCTTCAAGAGTTGTACGCTGTTCTCCTCAAACCCACTTTTCCTCATTTTTGTCCACAGAGTTTGAAGTGGTACTGCGTCACAGGCTTTTTCCATATCCAAAAATGCCAGGTACGACTTGGGGCTCTGTATGTTTTTCAGTTCTATTGCTTGAGTCAAAGTGAATAGGTTTTCGCTTGTTCTTCCGTTTTGCCGGTATCCACTCTAAGTTTGTACATAAATTTTTTTTTCCACACATATTTTGCAGCTTAATTATACTGGTGAACAAGTTGCAGACGTTACTTATTAGTGACATCGGTCTGTAGGCTCTCAGGTCTTTTCGGTCCGTTTGTTTCCTTTTGTATATTAGCTTCACTTTGGCTTGTTTCCAGCACTCAGGAATTTCCTTCGTGCCCACCGCTGCCCTGCACCTCTTTTTTAGTGCCTTGATGAACTCGTTGGGGATAATGTGTCTGTTGCTTTTCGGTTTTCAGCCTTTTGATTTGCTTCTTCATTTCCATTCTAGTTATGGGGTCCATTATAGAGTGCTCTTCTCCTTTTTTGCTTTCAATGGTTTTTGTTCAGCTGTTAGCATCCTATGGAGTTCTCTTCAGATCTTATTGTTCTTGTTGTGTAAAACATCCAGTCAGCCAGGCTAGGTGGCGCAAGCTACCGCCCGTTAGAAAGGGTACCGGGTACTGCCACTAATCCAGCCGCTCCCGTTGAGCCGAACTCGAACTGCACGAGCTCGATTCGCCAGTAACCACGGAATATTGTCCCGTCTGAAGCGGACAGCCGACAGAACTAAGGCTATGGCTAAAGGAAATAAACAGATGAAGCTGAAGAAACGACGTGCCGAGTACGACCGTGCGCGACTTGCCAGAGAGACGCCCGAGAAGAGGGAGCGACGTCTGGCAAGGGGACGGGCGGCACAGCGAGCGCTGTCTGCTACGCCGGAAGGTCGCATGAAGTTACGAGAAATACGCATGAGACATTACTACAAGAAGCACGGCCGTCCATATGGTTCAAGAAAAGCCACTGCATACTCGGAAATGAGCGGTCCCAAGATGTGCACAGTCCTTTTCGGTAAGCGGCTGCTTCGTTCCCACTAGAAACTCACCCGTGTAGAATCGAGACGGCGTTCGCGCGGCGAATGGCAGCGGTCCTAAGCTTTCTCCTCTGCGGGTGTCACTTATGGGTTGGGAAGCGACGAAGGCGGGTGCCAGTGCCCCTTGCCCGTCTGGTTTTGCAGTTCACTACGGCGCATTTCCTGGCGCTCGCGATCTAAAAGCTCGTGTACCATCACAACAACACGGAAGAGGAATCATCATGTAAATATCCAAATAGAGTTTAACTAGTCACCGGGTCTTGAGAGAGTAGCACGCACCATTGCCTTCCCCCGGTATTGATGTCTTTGCCTGCTAGCCGGGCACAAACGGACGACCAAAGCCCAACAAGGCGATTGGCTAACCAGTCTGTTGCCATAGCAATCGCCATTTTGGCCCTTTCAGATCTAAACCAAAACCAAATTTGACGTTCGTGCTTATACAGTGAAGGGTTGCGCTATCGTGAGGTGCGGCAACACTGGTTTACACTGTAAATGAGAAATTTAACCAGCACAGTACGACTGCTAGCCTGGGGTCTTTACCATGCATCACACATTTATTGATATTGGTAATTATTGCACTTTGGGTGGGTAGGGACGTGCAGGGTGTGGTGGTGCTGCAAAAAGGCTGGCGCCCATGCATTAGGTATGCCTGCGACATGTCAACACGCGTGACCAGACGGCAGTACGATGTTCATCTAGATCGAAACGGGCAGGGGTGGGGGGATTGGACCCAAGATCCGTCGGTTCTGCAGCGCGAGCTTTTGCTTTATGTGCTCCGAGCTGCAGTGTGCTAACACACACGGCTACCAACTTCCTGTATTTCAAATCTTCAAAGCTTCGAAAGGGTAGTTCAGAACTAGTTGCAACAAGATTGCCCTGGAGCATCGTCCTTGCTGAAAGCGTTCCTTGCCAATAATTGTATGCTATCAACTTATCAATCATGCTTATCTCCACAGATTTCTTACAATGATGTACTGTCCTTGCGCATTCAAAGACAAATTATTTTTCAATGCTGCAAAGCACTGACACCGCATGTCTGCATGTTACCCCCACTACCCGGAGATCATCAAATTCTATATAAAAGAAAATTAAAATAAACATCGCCACTTTGTTGTTTGGCAGCAATTGTAAACGACCCTCGGAAAGTTCCCACTGGGTGCTGGAAGAACCATTCGGACCTTAACCTAAGATAAGCAGAAGAGGCTTCGTCCACACTGGAGGAAGGAGCAGAACTATAGCCCCTCTCTAACAAAATACTCGCAAGTGGTATAAAGTAATAAAATTGAGAGCTGGGCTAGTCAGTGAAAGTCAAACATAATGTAAATGCAAAAGCGCAAAACAAAAGGAAGACTAAAGAGAGGAACAAACAACACAGAGAGCTGTAAAAATATGTCTTGTGTTGTTCATTCGTTTCCCTAGTCTTCGTTGTTGTGCGCTGTTACAACTTACACCTACGTCATGTTTGCTATTTCCAAGCAAATGCTTGTGGTTATAGAAGTACGCGTTTCTCGCTGTCCGATTCTGTGATACTAGAAAAATTGTGCATTTATATAGTAGCGCCATTTTTCTCCAGGGTTTGGAGGCTGAGCTTTTCCAACAGATACGTTGCAACTAGGGGTGTCACAAACTTTCATTGAACCAGATTTTTACGTTGCAATCTCAAGGTTTCACTGGTTCCACCCCTGGTTCGACGAACCTTCTGACTTTTAACCGTGGACAGTGTGGCTAGACTGATACAAGCATATCTAGGTTTGGAGAAAATGGTTTGATGGGATAGGTTGTTTCATTTTATAAATAGTTAAAATTAACGGAACATAATTCTAATAGCATAAAAGTTAATAAAATAATTTATTCTTGCTATAGTACAAAAACAATCAAACAGTGCTGCCCTTATTAAAAGTAGAATGTTTGACTTGATCATTTGGTCATCACCATCCAATCCATAGCCAACTCAGCCAGCCCGTCGTGCATGTGCATAACAGTCAAATTTTCTCAAACTTTCCAATAAAAATTAGAAAAGGTTGAACCTGGTCGAACTCGAACCTCAACCAGTTCGCGACATCCCTAGTTGCAGCCCACATATGCCATTGAGCCTTGTTGGAAAACATAGTACAACACTTCACGCTCTCAATTTTTGCTCAGTACGTCCTCTCCAATATCCTCTTCGCCTTTCACTGCCTTGGTCGTGTTATCCCCCCCCCCCCTCCCCCCCCCCCTCGCCGTTTATGAGGCGATAGGATAAGGGGGTAAAGATGATTATCTTTCATACAGAAAACCAAGGTCATACGTCGGTGGTGGAGTTTGGAACTACATACCAACAAATACTTAAAGTACAAATGACAGAGTCACATTGCAACAGATTCACTGTACACAAAGGAGGATGCAAATCGATTTGTCAAGCCTTATATACTAGTGTTATGACAAAAACTCGGATGGCAACTCTGTCAAATGGCCTTGAGAAAAACTAATATTTTTATTATTCGGTTGATATCGGTTACCGGTAAATAATTTACGGTTACAATTAAGGTTCTCAGAAATTTTAAATAACGGTTTAGTTCGGTTCCTGAACATTTTTTGTTCCTAAACGGTTTTGGTCGAGTCCCTGCCTTCAACAGCTTGCCCTGTTATGAATTGACTTATCCAATGTTATACGAAAGCTTGTTTCACGTGTTAAAAAAAAAAGTATGTCAATCGGACAGATGAGCAGCCAAAAAATGTCTTTGTCCACAGACCCTGAACAGTTCACAGCAGTGGCAGTTGGGGACCCCCTTTGTGTTCAGTGTATATTACATGTGCTTTGTTTGTGTGTGCGTGCATGTTATGAACTTATGATGATTTAATATCTGATGGGCTTTGTGCGACGGCTGTTGGTCTCGCCAAGGAAAGCTTGGGTTTCTCTAGTACGTGCCTGTGGCCACTTCACACATTTGTGGGTAGTCACTCGAGTTCACTTCACGACTTCCAAACAATTTGTCAACTCGTTTCTCGGTGCTAATTTCTCGGCATTGTGTCTCTTTGAGACAATGCCGAGAAGAGCTTTGCAGAGAAGTATTTGCTAAGCTTATTGCAACTGTAGCAGACCACTGAATTTTATTGTGAATGGCCCAAGATATCACTCGCGATTATCAGCAGCAGCCGAAAAATATTTCTAAGTCGTCTGCTACGTCAAAAAATAGAGCACGACCGCAAAACATAGTCATCATCATCATCATTAAATTCGTAATTTTGATTACACTAAACCGTTTGCTTACACGTTAGGAATGCTAACTGTTCTCCATGGAACAAATTAGTCACGAAAACGATATATTTCATACCAGAACCAATTAAAGTTATGTTTAATTATCATCATCACCACCACAGGCGGGTCACGTGAATCTACCGCGTCCACGATTGGCTGCTGCCACTGCTGCCCCTTGAAATGTCTCCGACTTGTAGGAGCGAGTTGCTCGCCCAGCTGGGTTCGAACTCGCCTAGAACGAACCCCGTCTGAAGCGGGCAGCCGACAGGCATGAAGCTATGGCTAAACGGAAGCAGAAGAAGCGACCTGCCGAGTACGACCGTGCGCGACGTGCCAGAGAGACGCCGGAGGAGAGGGACAGGCGTTTGACTAGGGATAGGATAGCTCAGCGGGCCCGTTCTGCTACCGCGGAGGGTCGTATGAAGAGAAGAGAAGCCTGCAAACGATCGTACTACAAGAAGCAGGGCCGTCAATACGCCCAGAACGCCACTGCACTATCTAAAACGAGGGATCCCGAGAGACGCACAATCCTTTTCGGTAAGCGGCTGCTTTGATTTCCAGTAGGAACTTGCCTCTCTGCAGCGCGGCGAGGTTATCCACTGAATACCGACCAATGTTCGTACCGACGGCGCTTGTGCGGCGAATGGCATCGATTCGTAGATTTCTCCTCTGCGGACGTCGCTTTTCAGTTGATAAGCGCAATCCTGTGTCGTCAGAAACCTTTCCTGGCGCTTGCGGCATAAAGGCTCGCGGACCTTCGTGACAACAGCACAGAAGATGACAGTGAGCCCACGTACATATTCAAATATCCACCCTGGCGTCCTTGCGTGTCCACGCCATCCACGAGTTTGGGGTTTCTGGGTTTCACGAAGCAGGCCGCGTCACAGCGTCGGCAGCGTGCTGCACGAAGCACGCGATCGGGAATGGAACGAACGGTAGCGGATGGATGTATTGACAACGCTTTGTAACGGGCGGTAGCTCGCGCCATCTGGACTAATAACGAAAGCGATAGTTTTTCTATTAAAAATAGCGCAAAAAAGACGGGACAAAAAGACGAAGCACACAGGACAAGCGCATGTCCTGTGTGCTTCTTCGTCTCTTTGTCCCGTCTTTTTTACGCTGTTTTTAATATGAACGTCCAGTACCAACTTGGCCAGCGGACCAAGCTTTTACGATAGTTTTCTATGTATTGTTTTGCGTGTAGGTGGTTTCAGATCAGTGAGCATCTTGACCGCCATTTAAAGATATATACAACATTATTACCGTGTTGCTTTGCCTTATTAGTGAAAGAAATTTGCAATTTCTAGCGGTGATGATGATGCGTGTGAACACGGGATTCCCACGTCGTTGGTGTGTTGCGCTGATCGTGCCGAGGGTGTCGGCGTTGCGATGTCGAAGCGGCGGGGAAAGATGGGACGTCTAAAGCCGATCTAAGCGTAGGGGAAGAAGACGTTCAAGACGATTGGAATCCGAAGGAGCCTGAAATGACGCAGCAAATATTGGCAGTGGTAGGGTAAGAGACAAACCACTCTCCGCTTTCGTTTCTTCCCCTACGCTTAGGTCGTTGCAGCAGCTGTGGTTTTCAACAGTTACAAATTATGTAGGACGCCCATCGCATCGGCATGATGGAGCTACGGAGCACGATGCAGCACAAAGAGATTCCCTCGACGCCTACCCCCAAAACGAGCACAGCGAAATCGGCCGCAGAGCGAATGAAGGAGTACCGCCAACGAAAGAGGGTTCCCAAAACCAGCGTTGCGAAATCGGCCGCGCAGCGAATGAGAGAGTACCGTGAACGAAAGAGGGTTCTTAACGTTCCCAAAGCCACCGTAGCGAAATCGGCCGCCGAGCGATCGAGGGAATACCGCCGACGGAAGAAGCAAGCAAAGGAGTTGTCGTCGCCAGCGAAGCAGACGAAATCGAGCGCGCAGGTGAACAAGGAGTACCGCGTTCGCAAGAAGTTGTTGGAGTCGACGGCCAGTACGTCTCAACCGAAACAGAGCAGGTCGACGACAGAGGTGAACAGAGAGGACCGGGAGTGCAAGAAATTACTCCGTATGGCGATTTTGTCAGGTATGACCAAAGTACTGCCGGAATCTTGTACCGTTACTGTGTGAGCTGCAAACATCTCGGTCGCGAGTTCTTCCTTCGTTGTACGTAGCATGTCCGTCAGTTTCAAGTCGACAAAAACAACCTGCTTTTCGAACCATCTCATCATCCCTTTTTCGAAGGCTTGTTCGTAAAGAACAGAAACATTTCCGAAAGCTGTAGAAAAGGCAAGCCAGCCATTACTATGACTATAGTCTGTTCACCCTTAGGTTGAGACTAGAGCATAAAGGCTGGTTCACACATTTGCGACTGATAGTGTTCGCCCGTCGTAAGTGGTTGCAGCGAGAGCTGAGCAGCAGGGGGCATTGGCGTTCGTTTTGTTTGCTTCGCAATCGGAAGGCGACATCTGACTAGAAAAAAGCTATGAATTGCTGGCGGGTAAAACCGTCTCCGCATAATCGAATTTGGAGCGCGCGCTTGCCCACAGGGGCGGGGGTGCCCTGCTTGAGCCGGTAAGCTCCTTTTTTTTTTTTTTCTATTCACAGGGGAAAAAAATGAAGTAAGCTGTCTGTTTAGTGCTGGCACTCCCAGATGGCACCACAATAGAGCCAAAAAGCTTCAAAGTGTTTTTTTGGAAATAATGTTTAATGGCAGATGCAGCAGATCCAAGCTTGTGTGGTATAGTCTGAGTAGCAGCGTCAACCGGACGTTTTGTTTTTTTTTCTGTACAAAAAAATGGCACTTTTTTTTATCCCTTGAGAGGTGTACTTGCCAACTTTTGATATGATAAATGCACTGCCTAAAGACTTTTGTGGAAAGTTTCATTGTACTCCGTTCATTGGCTTACTTATACGAGTTATTGTTACGCTGGAATAGTGCTTGGGGACAATTCATAGATCTGCTATCACCTGCTAAATTCACCATCTTTGGAAATCGCCGGTTCAGGAGGTTCTGATATGAAAATGCATCAACACATACATGCTCGCGCAAGCGCAGGCACTCCCTCGGCCAAGGAACCTCCATTGAGCTGCAGCGACCTAGATTGTGCTCCAATAACTTCCTTTTGTGCTTGTCATTGCTTCCCTTTTGCTGACAAGTTCGTTCAAAGATGTACACTTCTTCCCTCTCCTTTCTGGTGCGCACATTGTTTCGTCCTGGAAACCTCGAACCCTGTTTTCTGCGGAGTGGCACCAGTTCTTTCGAAAACAGCAGATTAAGGTTATTGCTGGCACGTACGTCACAAATGAGGCAGATGCCTCGTTTGTAACAACAGTAAAAAGTATTTTTCAGATTTTTTCATATATTGAACAGGTGTTGTTGTTATATGTTGGAAACAGCTAGCTAATTTAGCTGTTTCCAAGATTGCAAGCACCATTGCCCGCATTGTTTTTTTTTTTTGTTGTTTTTTTTTACCTCTGTATATTGTCACAGATGATAATTGGTGAGGCAGCGAATGACTGAAGGAAGCTAATCGTTTAATGGGGCGAACTTGTGCCCACAACAAAATAGAAAAAGGCTAGTGTCGCAGGCATCAGTGTCGGCTAAAAAGCAAGGGTTTGGTCCGTAGAATGTTCGGACAATCGAACAAGCAACGAACGGTGTTCTCAAATTTACCAGAACGTGACATTTACAGAACCAACAAAGAGGTACATCCGCAGCCAGGCATCGAACCTCGCCCCTTTGCGTGAAGGCCCAAGCATGATAACCATTCGGCCACCGGTGCGTTTGCTCGGAGACGCGCATGGCAGTATGACCATTTCTGCGTAAACTGGGTACTTTGTCATTTAATTTAAGCACAACAAAACGAGGCTTTGAAATTTTAATTCAGGCAGATCGATTATTAGTTTCAAGATGACGAAAAAGTATTGTAGCTAACTAAAATAAAAATAAAAACTGTAGTTTTTTTTTTTTTTTAAATTAAAAATGGAATTTTTTAGTGTTTGAATTTTACTGTAAGATAGACTTGGGTTAATGTGTAATTGGGCACCAACAAATTTCTTTAGTACTATGCAGCAGTTATTTTACTTTGTATTTCTAAATGACATGAAGTTTTATGTAAATTTTAGGAATTAAAAACATAACACCAGCAAAAATGTTTTTTTTTTTTTAATTTAAAGGCATTTTTATCTAGATTATTTTTTTCATTCATGTTCTAAACGTGAAAAAATCGCCATGTCTTCTTGCATGGAATGACCCGACGTAGATGAGAGGCTTAGCCAGTGCAGTACTGCTGCTAGCCTTGGTCTTTAATGTGCTTCACACAGTAGTTATACATACCATTAAGCTATGCTCTTCTAGATAGAAACGGGCAGGGGTGGGAATCGAACCCAGGATCCTAGGGCTCTGCAGCGCGGGCTTTCACTCCACCTGCTCAGAGCTGCGGTGTGCCAACACGGTCGGCCACCGATCCCCATGAAGCGCAGCAACGACGCTTCGGGAATGTTGACCTCTGCATTTAGACTTTTCTCACATTGATGAATGGATTTGGGCTCTACTTGTAATTTAAGGGGTAAGAAAAAAAAAACGTAGTTGTGGTCCTTCTTCCAGATCAGCCGTCTCACGCAGCTGCCCATCCGGACTATGCGCCTAACCTCCTGAACGAACCTGCCCCCGACTTGCGAGTTCTGATGTGCATCCGGAAGGCATTGCAGAGGGAACCACCAAAGGCAATCGGTTTGTCAAACAATGTTTCATTGACGGACAGTTTCGTTGATGCGCAACATTTCGTCGACAGTTTGTTTCGTAAAGACGTACCCGCATTCATTTCCTCGACGCATTGCGAAGCTTCGTCGACGGCTTTTTTTCCGTGTACATCGCCTTGGTTTCCAGCACCCCGATGGTTGCCTAGCTTGCCGAACCCTCGGTGGTTCAAACAAGGCCTGGCACATGCTCGACCCTAAAATTGTGATCCGTTTTCCCCGTGCAAAGCAATGCGAGAGGTGACTGCGTGTGGCGCAGCCCGTCTGAAAAACTAAAATTAGGGATTGAGGATTTCTTGTTGCATCATGTTGGAGCTACCTGGGTGGCTCTCTTATAATTTTGGAATGCTAGCGAGCAAGGTGTAGCGAGTCATACAATCTGATCCACCTAACAAAAGCATTATTGTCGAAACGTCACGAGAGCGAACGAATTTTCACAAAATGTCAGTGTCGACAGAAGTTGTCTGCGAAACATGTCTCCACGGGATGATGCGGGGCCTTCTTTCGCAGGTACCAGCGATACCCAGCCCTCCGCAGCTCTGCAGCCCTACGACAGTGGGATCCAAGGTTCGAACTTAGCTTTTACTGACATCACGGTTGCGTGAAACATATAGGGTATCTGAAGCCACCACGCTCGATCTAAAATGAGCCGTAACAATCGGCGCCTGCACGTAGCAATCTAAACTTTTCTTCAAAGGTGTATTTCGTAGGTCAGCTTTCTCATGTAAAATTACAAAGCGTAGCTCCCTTTCTGTAAAAAATGGGGCCAAAAAACTTGCCAGAGTCAATGGCAGGCTGCGACGCAGACGACCCAGTCGAATGGCGGGCCCAGTTTGGTAAATGTATTGATGGATGGCTCTACCTCCTTATCGAGACTGCTTGCAATGACCGTGGTGTACCAAAATAAACATAATCTTTTTGTAATGTACCAAAACTTGAAGTAAAACATGGTTGCATAACGACGGCACTTTTGCTGCCGGCAGATTTCGTCTGCATGTTGTCTGCTTTCATTCACTGGCTGGCTACACCTTTCGACGCTGCTCCCAATGGCGTCTACCAATGAGTGTGCCAAACGCACCCCACCACTCGACTTGGTCATCTTCGTCGCCGCCCTTCGTTGACGCCGACAAGTTTTTGCTACGCTTTGTAATTTTGCGCGATAAAACAGACCTGTGAAATGCACCTGTCACGAAAATTTTAGATTGCTGCATGCAGGTGCCGATTTTTACGGCCCATTTTAGATAGAGCCTGGTGACTTGAGACACCCTATATATGTTAAGTCAATGCAAGGTTGCACGCTATCTGGTCAAAAACTGACATCGTGTTGTCCTGTCTTTCTGTTTCTCTGCTCTTTAAGGTTAAAAGATTTTCATGTTGAGTTACCTCTGAGGTAATTAAAGCTGAGAAACGATCAACATTTTTACCCTCATAACTTGCCCCAGGTTCAAGCAGTGAAATGGAGGCTGCTGGCCGAGAGAACTTGTCTTCCCTGTCTTCCGTCCACAAGTTGGCAAGAAAAGTCGAAAAAGACCAAGCAGAGGTAGTGAAAGCAGGTATGCTTATTGCTGATCCTTTGACCTTGTGTACCTCTTAAGGTGGCTGCTCTCAGTTTGCTCAATTTGTCTTGCCGCACGTCGTCCGCTAATGAAACCACATGTTGTCAAGCACTATTTAAGGTCATGTCAGTGACGAAGTCTGCTGGTATTACCTCTAGAATGTTTGAAGTGCAAAACTGTCTGCATTGGTACTTCCATCCTTTGAATGCGTTCTTGCACAAACGAAACCATAGATGAAGGTACGCTCTTGCACCAGTAGCATTGTCAGTGTTGTATGCTACCGTATTTTCCGGACTATAAGTCGCACATCCGATATTGAATGGTTTTCGTGGGAAAGTTGGTATATAAGTCGCATCTCCCTGCACGGTTCACGTGAGTTCTTTAGTTTACGCGCGTTGGTATCACGAAATCGGTGTTTTGCACAATTGCTAGATCGTACATACTGTTTGACGCACATTTCGACTCGTGAGAAATTCCTACTGTATGGTGCTGTCTGGCGGGGGCAATGAAGTGTTTCGCAGCAAAAGGACGTAAAGTGCGCTAAATGAGAGGGTCGTCGACTTTGTTCGAGCGAACGCATGGCGAGAGAACGAAAGTGCACCTAGACACTCGCGAACCAAGCTTTGGAGCACTAGGCCTAGCCAAGACCAAGTCCCGGAGACGACGCGAGCATCGATGCGCAGGCAGAAAGATAATCCTTGACATAGTTTTTTTGTACCTATAAAAGACCGGCTAGCCGCAATCCTTCCTTTTACATGTAGCAACACGGCTGGAGCATGGCACATAAAAACTGCTCATCAAACGGAAACTAAGAAAGACAAAATATTCTGCAATGCGTGTATACCGGCCCACTTACTTTTCAGTGTTACTGAACTGAAGCAAAATAATATGGAACCATGGCTTAACTAGGCAACATCAATAACATGCTATAAAAGCTATATTCTCACTGTCTTGCCTATATACATTGAGCCGCTTTGGGGAAACCATAAAAGTTAATATATCTCGCATTCCGAGTTAAATTAATGCGGTGATAGCAGTGCCTCCTGGAGGGGGAAACACCACCCATGGCTACGTATTTATGGTGCTTTACAAAAAATGGCACATGCGGCGTAAAAAAAAAAATAGCGTCGCACCTAAAAAAAAAAAAAAAAAAAAAACTGAAATAAGTTGCTTTGTTGTATAAGTCGCACCAAGCAAAATGTTTGAAAAAAAACGCGACTTATACACCGGAAAATAGGTAAGTGTAAAACATACCTTCGTCAAGCTCAATAACTCAAACAGGCCGCTGGACACGTTGTCAAGGACATCTCTTGGGTTTTAGAAGTTGCCGTCAACAAAATAATAACCTGCTATGCATTTGCAGAATGCATGAAGAATGGTCGGGTCTTTCTTTATCAACAGCAGATGTTTGTAATGGCTGGTGCTCACCGATGATCGACAGGTGCTATTAATGTAGCAAGTGCTTTCATTGGTGGCCATAGAACATGTTTCATGAAGTGTCTCCTTTTAAATTGAATTCTCTCAGATTCCGGTTTGTTGAAAAAGGGCAGTGTCGGCTAAGTATCTTCCCACATTGGCTTCTGGTAACCTAGAGTGTTCATTTAAATCGCTTTGTCATCCTTGAGCATCTAATGCATTGACAAAAGTGGAGCATGTTGCAGTAACGTGGACTAACTTAAAAGGTACCAAGCAACAATATTGGGCATGCGGCGCCACTGACGAAGAGGCTTTTTTGTCTCCGCATAATTTCAAAGATAAAAGCAAACTTCTTTCGGTCTCTTCTTTGCAAAACCTAATGACGAAGTTGTGGGGATCTAATTGTAGGCATTGTCAACAATGCGTGAATGTGGCTCATGTGTTTTCACGAAACGACACAAATCCTTCTCTTGCAGCTGCCAGCCAGACCCAACCCTCCGCAGCTCTACAGCCACACAACTGTAAAGCCCAAGGTTCGAGCTTTGCTTTTACAGACCTCATAGGCTGAAGTCTTTAAATCTGTTGCATCACCTCTAATGTATTTGAGACTGTGAAACCATCAGCATTGATTGCTACCTTGCCAACCTACCCCAGGTTCGAGTAACGAAACGGAAGCTGCCAGCCAGGACAGCTCGTCTTCCCTCAACGAGTTGGCGAGGCGACTCAAAGAGGACCAGACAGAGGAAGTGGAAGCAGGTACGCTCATTGCTGACCTTTTGACCTTGAGTCCCTATTACGGCAGGGATCGGTGTCAGCGATCTCCACGTCGGAGCTTGTGGAACGAAAGCTAGTGCTGCGGAACCCAGTGATCCCAGGGTTCAATTTCCACCCCTGCCCATGTCCATCTGAATGAGCATTGTACCCAGGGTGTCTGGCGGCCGGCAAAACCGGGAATTGTCAGGGAAATTTGAATTACCGGGAAAAATCAGGGAATTGTCAGGGATATTGTCAAAAAGCGAGCCCAGTCAGGGAAAACGAGCCGGAAACATCATAGAGTGTCCTGAGCAAAGACTTGAGGACTTGGGAACAGAAACATAGGCAATAAATTCAGCTTAGAGCGGAGCCCAGGCTCTGCTCACCCGACGTAGAGTGTGCTACCCAATGCAAAGGGAACGGCCGACAAACCCAGTCAAGCCTTGGATTGGATTGGATTGAGGGTGCAACACTAGGCTAAATCCAGTTAGAGCTACTAGATTTAGTAACAAATGGGAAAGCCGCAGACCTCAATTCAATCCAAGCCGAAAGTATCCGAAAGTGTCCATTTGGCGGCCATGCTGCCATTCAGTTATTAACAGGGCGTGTCTGGTTGAGCATCGTGTTCTCATCGTGTTTCCGGAAGTGGCCTCTTCACTAACAATGTCGGCGGCAGAAAAGGGCTCATTTAATCCAGACTTGACGAACCCGAATATTTTGGAATGTGAAAGTTGGATTAAGCCCGTGCCAAATGATCCTCACAGTGCTCAATGCTCGATGCCTTGTGTTGTAATGGTCTTATGTACCATTATATAACCATCTTAAAGGGAGATTTCAGATAAGATCGAACATACAGTGGCCGATCAACCTTTTTAATATGCTTCATAATTTTATATTTTATTTCTCGGTGCCCAAGACACACAAAATCATAATTATTATAAAAAAAATTATTAGACGCAAGAAAGAGTAGATTATGAGGAAATGGAAAATCACATTCATGTGCATAGCCGGAGTGGTCGAATTTGGCAGTAAATAAAACGGAAGGTATAGTACTTAGTGAGTTTCATAATTTTCGAACGCAATCTGCATATACCTACCGTAGAATACCGCGCATCCGCCCATTCCACATTAAGCGCCCATTACCAAATTTGTAAGATCTGAGAAAATATGCACAGCACATATGTATATGTAAAATTGATGACCAGACAAGCGCCCATCCCCCATCTTTTTGCGATTATCTCCAAAGTTTAAGTGGGCGCTTGCCCAGTATTTTACGGTAACCTTATGAAAAGTATTGTTATTGGGTTTTTTTTTTTTTTTTTTTTAAATATAAAAAATGGCAATTTTGGCTGCTTCGTTTTCCTCACAAATTCGCAGGCCTGTATCTTAGAAAATAATTGTTTCACAAGCATAATATTTTGACACAATAATAATTCTCTTTTGTTTAACAGTTGTGGTTTTATCACATTTTTTTTTAAATCTAGTAGTGTGACAACAGTCTTGAAGATCGGAACTACAGCGCCATCTAGTGAAAAGATATGCAAATTTATTTATTTATTTATTTAAAATACCCTCAAGGCCATTGGCATTACAGAGGGGAGTGGGGGTTAGTGGCAGTAGTACACTTCGCAGCTCAATCTGAGCAGTATAGATTATTTATGGCAGTCCTAAATAAATGGTCAGGAACAATTGTTGCGATGAATGCGGGAAGGTGGTTCCAATCCACTGAAGTTTTCGGAATGAATGACTCTTGGAATGCATTAGTGTTGCATTTTAGAATGTCTACTTTATACATATGATCAATGCGAGGTGAAATATAAGAAGGTTGATTCAGCAGTCGGTTGTGAAGTAATGAGTTAGTATGGTATATCTTATGAAAAAGACATAAGCGAGCTATTTTACGACGTAAATTGAGGTTAGGCAACAGTAGGCTAGTTTTCATTGAGCTCACGCTTGCGGTGCGATGAAAGTTATTAAGAATAAAACGAGCAGAGCGATTCTGAACTAATTCCAGGGCGTTAGTTAGTTTGGAATGACCGGGGTCCCAGATAGAAGAAGCATATTGTAATTTAGAGCGTACACGCGTTTTGTACAGAGTTAGTTTCAAAGATGAAGGGGCAAGTGAAAAGTTTCCTTTTAGATAACCCAGCATTCGATTAGCGTTATTAATAACATACTCAACATGCATTTGCCAGGAAATATCTGAGGTTATATACACGCCAAAGTATTTATAAGAAGAGACAGAATGTAAGGGGTGACAAAAAAAATGTCTTGCGCGCAAATACCAAGAATGGCGAAAAATGTAGATAAGTGTTTTTCTCTTGCCAATAATATTATACGATAGGTGAGCGTTTTACTTGAGGCTATCGTTTGCGCAGATATTATTGACATTTTATAGTGATCAATGGAGGTTAAGCAAGGGAACCACCTTCAGACTTTTGCCTGGTGTTGCCCACAGGCAACAAAGCTATGCGGAGTGCAAGTTCGTCTGCTTCTTGTACAGGGGTTGCGTTGATGTCAAAACGGCGGGCTGTTGTTGACTGATTTTAAAAAGCATAGCGGGTAGACCTCAAGCCATCTAGCATTGAGGTCTACCCACTGTCCTTCCAATCAGATCCAATCAGAACTTGGCGCCATTCTGATGTCGCCGCAACCCCTGCGCAAGAAGCAGACGACTTGCTCTCTGCGTAACTTTTAAGTTTACCTTACGATTTTTTGTTATTTCAGCTCTGTTGTTTCATTTGATTTTGTTAAACATTATAAGAAACTAAATGTTTTGAACAGTTGTTGTATATCTCTTCAATAAAGGGTTAGAGAAGATGTGGATTAAGTATCAAGCATAAGCATGACGCGTGCCAAAACAAAGATCAGAAAGCAATGTCCCGACGCCCACAAGTGCCTTCAATTGCTTTTTAAATTGGATTAAAGAGCAGTTAAATGTACCCAGGGCTCCCAGCATGGCATTTGTACTGCTCTGGCCTGAATGCCACTGCACCAGCTCACATGGTCTCACCCTGTACCAGCAAAATGAAAGAACACGAGAATTTCGTTTCAGGTGCCGAGGACGCCGATCAGCCGACAAAAGAAAACCCTTCAGCAGAGCCGCAGGTTTCGCCCGAAACCCTTCGCCACGTCAAAGACAACCTTCAAAGGCACCTGCTCAAGCTTAAAAAGAAACGAAAAAAACAGTGACCTTTTAATTATGTACAGATGTTCTCATCCTCAAGCTGCAGAGAATGCACCTCGAGTTAGATTCATTTCAAATACCATCCTAATGCATGTTTATGCCAATTTTTATTTTTTTATTTTACTCAAGATGCATATTACTTTTTTATGAGAAGTTGTAAATAGAGTCAGTTATTGCAGTGATGTGTAAAACTGTGCACAATATTGAAATTGTTGAAGTATGCCAAATAAAAATATTGCTGAAATGAGGCACTGTCAGAGTTGGAGCCGCCACAAATCTGGGCCAGTGGTGTCCACTGGTGGCAGCCTTTGTGCAGCGCCTAGAGCTCTAGCCCTGTCGTTCATAGGCCTCCGGAATGAAGGGGAAGTTTTAGAACCCTATCCTTCTCATTTTTTATACAAACTGTGTGCACAACTGAACATGCGAGGCTGCTTATCTTCCTTCCAGCACACTCGTGGCACAAATATGTGCTCTGCCAGGGCAGTGGCAGTCAGTTTGTGAACGTTTCATTAACAGCTTGTTTAGTCGGCACGAGTTCGCATTTGGTTGATGGACATGTCTTGCTACCTTTTATTGACTTCTTTCTCGCAACCTCTCGTTGCAGATCCGCAGTCCGATTCTGCAACTCCAGAAAAATTGTGCATTTACATAGTAGCGCCATTTTTCACCGGGGTTCGGAGGCGGAGCTTCTCCTACAGATACAGATGTATGTGGGCAACTAGGGATGCCACAAACTTTCGTCGAGCTGGACTTTTATGTCGAATCTCAAGGTTCGACCGGTTCTATGAACCTTCTTACTTCTAACCGTGGACAGTGTGGCTAGACATACAAGCATGTCTAGGTTTGGAGAAAATGTTTCTATGGGATAGGTTATTTCATATTATAAATAGTTACAATCAACAGAAATTAATTCTAATAACTTTAACATTGATAACATAATTTATTCTTGCTCTAGTACCATAACAACCAAACAGTGCTGCCCTTATTACAAGTAGAATGTTTGACTTGATCATTACCATCCAATAAACCCAACTGAGGCAGCCCATCACGCATGCGCATAAGTCAAACTTTCTCGAACCTTCCAATAAAAGTTAGAAAAAGTCGAACATAATTGAACTTGAACCTCACCCGGTTCACGACCTCCCTAGTTGCAGCACACATCGCATTGAGCCTTGTTGGAAGACTTACTACAACTAGGAATGTCGCGAACTTTTGTCAAACCGGATTTTTAGGTCGAACTTTCGGGGTTCGACGAACCTTCGACCTTTCAACCAGATTTAACTGGTTCGACTTTGTAGACAGTGCGGCGAGACCTTGATTCAGGCATGTCTAGGTTTGGAGAATTTTTTTTTTTACACAAATGGTTATTTTAATTTAACGATCAAACTTTTCACAAGAAGTTTGAAAAAGTCAAACCTAGTCGAACTGGAACCTCGATTGGTTTGCGACATTTTGCTCAGTACGTCCTTTCCCACACCCTCTTTGGCTTTAGGTTGCTGTGGTCGTATTATCCCCCCTCACCATTTATGAGGTGATTGGACACGGGCTAAGGTGATTATTTTTTCTTGTAGAAGACCGAGGTCGTACGTCGGTGGTGGAGTTAAGAGCTACAAACCGACCAATGCTGAAAGGACAAAAAACAGTCTCATTGTAAAAGATTCACTGTACACAAAGGGCGACGCAACTCGATTCATCAAGCCTTTATATTAGCGTTATGACGGTAACTGGCAGCAACTCTGTCAGATGACCACAACATTTTAAGACTCATTTTTATTTTTCAATTAATACTGGTTGCCGGTAAATAATTTACGGTTAAGATTACGGCTTTCATAAATTTTGAATAACGGTGTAGTTCTGGTTACGGTTACTGAAAGAATTTTGTTCCTAAATGGTTTTCGGTCTCGGTCGAGTCCCTGCCTTCAACAGGTTGCCCCGTTATGAATTAACGTATCCGACGTTATAAAAAAAAGCTTGTTTCACGTGTTAAAAAGATAGTATGTCAATCGGACAGATGAGCAGCCTAAAAAATGTCTTTGTCCGCAGACTCTGAACAGTCCACGGCAGTGGCACTTGGACCCCTTTTGTGTTCAGTGTATTTTACATGTGCCTTGTTTGTATGTGCGTGCATGTTATGAACCTAAGATAATATCTGATGGGCTTTGAGCGACGGCTGCTGGTATCGCCAAGGAAAGCTCGGAGTTTCTCAAGTACATATCTGGCTGTAGCCTGTGGCCGCCTCACACACTCATGGGTAGTCACTTGAGTTCACATCACGACTTCCGAACAATTTGTCAACTCGTTTCTCGGTGCTAATTTTTCGGTGTTGTGTCTCTTTGAGACAATGCCGAGAAGAGCTTTGCAGAGAAGCATTTGCAAAGCTTATCGCAACAGTAGCAGACCACTGGATTGTAGCTGTGAATGTGACGTGTGGTAAAATAGAGCCAAAGGTATCGCACACGATTAGCAGCAGCAGCCGAAAAATATTTGAAAGTCGTCTGCTACATAAAAAAGTAACACTCGACTGCAAAACAGTCATCATCATCATTAAATTCGTAATTTTGATTGCACTATTTAGATGCAGTAAAAACGTCTGTTTATACGTTGGTAATGCTAACTGTTCTCCATGGAACAAATTAGTCACGAAAACGATAAATTTCATACAAGAACCAATTAATTCTGTTTAGTTATCATCATCATCACCACCACAAGCGGGTCACGTGAGTATTGTAGCGGCGGTAGCAGCGGTAGCGGCGAGTAGCTCGACTGGGTCGACCGTTTCCAGCTGGGCTCGAGCTCGCCTGGAACCGCTGGAACCCCGAAATCTGACGCGGGTAGCCGACAGGCATGAGGCTATGGCTAAATGGAAGCAGAAGAAGCGACCTGCCGAGTATGACCGTGCGCGACGTGCCAGAGAGATCGAGTATGACCGTGCGAGACGTGCCAGAGAGACTCCGGAGGAGAGGGAGAGGCGTTTGGCTAGGAATAGGATAGCACAGCGGGTCCGCTCTGCTACCGAGGAGGGTCGTATGAAGAGAAGAGAATCCTGTAGACGATCGTACTATAAGAAGAAGCAGAGCCGTCAATACGCCCAGAACAACGCCCCTGCACTATCTAAAACGAGTGGTCTCAAGAGACGCACAATCCTTTTCGGTAAGCGGCTACTTTGATTTCCAGTAGAAACTCGCCTGTGTAGAAGTGCAATGTGCAAACTCGCCAGCGCGGCGAAGTTACCCACTGACTGAGTACCGACAACGGTGGAAGAAATACACTTAGGTGATGACTGGCTGCCCTTTCCGCGGGTAGCGAGCGACCAGATCGTGTTCGAAGGTAGCCTCGAACCAGGAGTACTTGCGAGACCGGTTATAACGAAATAGCGGCTACAGCGAAGCGATCATGATTTTCTATTCCCTTTTGCACTTCGTTATAAACGAAGTTGGTTATAACGAAATAGCGAATATAGCGAAGTGATTTCCGATTCCCGTTGACTTCGTTATAACCGGTCTCACCAGTAGTTAGTTCCGCGCCGCCGCGGAGGGCGCTGAGGTATGGGGTCCCTCCTTGGCGGCCACGGTGTCGGCGGGGTAGCGTGCTCGCCTTTTTCGCGGTGTGATGGTTTGGTGGTGGTGTACGGCCGCTGGCTGGCCTCGTGTTTTGCTTTGGCGCTGCGTCGATCACAGGTGTCACCATCGTGCTCGAAGGTGAGCCTTAACCTGCAGAAGAACAACAAAGAGAACACAGATTTACGGACTTTGGCGACTTGGTGGCGGCGTGGCGAAGATGAGGTACAACAAGAAGCGGTGAGCAAGAGAATGCGGGACCACCGCTGGGAGCAACAACCGGAGCAGTCGGCTTGGGAGAGATTCCATACTTGAGTGCCATCTATCCCCGTGCGAGTGCAGCGCATTTGGTGTGCCAAACAATGTTGCCGCCGCGTCGGACAGAGAGTCATCACCTAAATGTGTTTCTTCCACCGTGAATAAAACGAGAAGCGGTGAGCGAGAAAATGCGGGGCCACTGCTGGGAGAAACAACTGGAGCAGTCGGTTTGGGACGGACCCGATCCTCGGGCGCCATCTATCCCCGTGCGAGATAGGCGCTTGGTGCGCCGAACATAATATTGCCACGTCGGACAGAGAGTCGTCACCTAAATGTTTCTTCCACCGTGGTACTGACCAATGTTCATACCAACAGCGCTTGTGCAGCGAATGGCGGTGATACATAGATTTCTCCTCTGCGGATGTCGATTTTCAGTTGGAAAGCAGTCTTGTGTCATCCGAAACCTTTCCTGAAGCACTCCATCGTCTGCTTCAGCAACATCTGGCACTTTCACGTTTACCATGGACCGTTTGCGCAGAAGCTTGTTTGCTTCATATACACGTATGCTTCGGACATGTCTAAAAGGCAATTCTTGTACGGCTAATATGTGATAGGACCATCGTACGAGACTGAGTGCCCCTCGTGCAGTGTCTGCAGGTCGTCTTTTCTATGGTGTATTAGCAGCGTTACCGTGGTTTAGGTCTTAAAGGCTGGTTCACACGTTTGTGACTAAGGGTGTTCACCTGTCGTGAGCGAGCACAGTGACAACCGAGCAGCAGGCGGCATGGTCGTTCACTTTGTTTGCTTTGCAACCGGAAGGCGACATCTGTTGAGGAGAAATCCATGAATTACTGGGTGGGTCAAACTGTCGACGCACAATCGAATTTGCAGCGCGTACTTGCCAAAAGGGGGCCCCTGCTAGAAACAACGTACAAGGATTTCTCGAGCGCTATTTGGGCGCAAAAAAATATGATGTATTAATAAGCCAACAAACGGAGTGAAATGGAACTTTCCACGAGGGTGTATTTAGGTAAGGTGTTTATCATAGCTAAATTTTGTGTGTGTAGGTTTCTGAAAAACAAAAAAAGACTCGAGCTGGAAAACTCGCTTTTTCTTTTCTATGCACAGGGGAAAAAAATGAAAGTAAGCTGTCTGCTTATTGCTGGCACTGTCTGATGGCATCATAGTAGAACCAAAAAACTTAAAAGTGTTTTTGGAAAGAACATTTAGTGGCAGATGCAGCAGATTCAAGCTTGTCTGTTAGTGGTGGCATGAACCGTACAGTTTGTTTCTGTTTTTCCCTGTACAAAAGAATGAAATTTTTTTTTATCCTCCGAGAGCCCTACTTGCTAACTTTGGATGTGATAAATGCGCCGCTAAAAGCTCTTTTGTGGAAAGCGTCATTGTACTTCGCTCATTGGCTTACTTATACGGGTTATTGTTACGCTTGAATAGTGCTTGGGGCAATTCATAGATCTGCTATCACCTGCTAAATTCACCATCTTTGGAAATCGCCGGTTCAGGAGGTTCTGATATGAAAATGCATCAACACATACATGCTCGCGCGAGCACAGGCACTCCCTCGGCCAAGGAACCTCCATTGAGCTGCAGCGACCTAGATTGTGCTCCAATAACTTCCTTTTGTGCTTGTCGTTGCTTCCCTTTTGGTGAGGTGGATCTAATTTTTAGGTGTTTCCGAAAATGCGGTCACCATTGCCCACATTGCTTTTTTTTTTTTTTACTCTCTATATTGTCACGAATGACAATTGATGAGGTAACGAATAACTGACGGAAATTGACCGATTAATGAGGCGAACTTGTGCCTAAAACAAAATAGAAAAAGGCTAGTGTCGCAGGCATCAGTGTCGGCTAAAAAGCAAGGGTTTGGTCCGTAGAACGTTCGGACGATCGAACAAGCAAGGGGGTTTTCAAATTTATGAGAATGCGACATTTACGGAAACAACAAAAAGGTGCATCCGCAAGCAGGCATCGACCCTCAGCCCTTTGCGTGAAGGCCAAGCATGATAATCATTCGGTCACCAGCCCGCTTGCTCAGAGGCACGCATGGCAATATGACCATTTTTGCGTAAACTGGGGACTTTGTCATTTAATTAAAGCACAACAAAACGAGGCTTTGAAATTCTAATTCAGGCAGATCAATTTTTAGTTTCAAGATGACAAAAAAGTATCGTAGCTAACTACCCCAAGCTAACTACAATAAAAAGAAAAATTGTAGTTTTTTTTAAAATTAAAAATGGCATTTTTCAGTGTTTGTATTTTACTGTAAGATAGGACTTATTAATGTGTAATTAGGCAGCAACATAAATTTCTGTGGTATGCAACAGTTCTTTTACTCTGTATTTCTAAATGACATCAAGGTTTATGTAAATTTCAGGAATTTAGGCCATGACACCAGCAAAAATAATTATTTTTTTCACAATTTTTTTGTTGTTGCATTCAAAAGCCAGATTATTTTTTCATTTATATTCTCAACATGAAAAAAATTGCCATGTCTTTTTTGGCATGGAATGACCCCGACGTAGATGAGAAATTTAGACTGTGCAGTACTGCTGCTAGCCTTGGGCCTTTAATGTGCTTCACACAGTAGTTATACATGCTCAGAGCTGCAGTGCACCAGCACACTTGGTTACCGATCCCCTTGAAGGGCAGTGATGACGCTTCGGGAATGTTGACCACTGCATTTAGACTTTTCTCACATTGATGAATGGATTTGGGCTCTACTTGTATTAAAGGAGTAAGAAAAAAAATTTCGTCGTGGTCCTTCTTCCAGATCAGCCGTCTCACGCAGCTGCCCATCCGGACTATGTGCCGAATCTCCTGAACGAACCTGCCCCCGACTTGCGAGTTCTGATGTGCATCCGAAGGGCATTGCAGAGGGAACCACCAGTGGCAATCGGTTTGTCGAATGTTTCATTGACAGACAGTTTCGTTGACGCGCAAGATTTCATCAACATTTTGTTTCGTAGAGAGGTACCCGCATTCATTTCCTCGGCATGTTGCGACGCCTTGTCGACGGCTTCTTTCCGTGCACATCGCCTCGGCCGCCAACACCCCGATGGTTGCCTATCTTGCCGAACCCTCAGTGGTTCAGACGAGGCCTGGCACAAGCTTGACCCTAAGATTATGATTCGTTTTCCCTGTGCTGAGCGAAGCGAGAGGTGACCGCGTGTGGCGCCGTCTGAAAAACTAAAATTAGGGATTGAGGATTTCTTGTTGCATTATGTTGGAGCTGCCTGGGTGGCTTCACTATAATTTTGAAATCCTTCTAGTGAATGAGGTGTAGCCAGTCATACAATTCAGTCCACCTAGCAAGAACATTATTGTCGAAATGTCGCGAGAGCGAACGAGTTTTTACAAAATGTCAGTGTCGACGAAAGTTGTGTGAAAAACTTGTCTCCACGGGATGATGCGGACCCTTTTTTCGCAGGTACCAGCGAGACCCAGCCATCCGAAGCTCTGCAGCCCTACAACAGTGGGACCCAAGGTTCGAGCTTAGCTTTTACTGACATCACGGTCGCGTAAAACGTTATAGTGTCTGAAGTCACCAGGCTCGATGAAAATGAGCCGTGAAAATCGGCGCCTGCACGTAGCAATTTAAACTTTTCGTCATAGGTGTATTTCGCAGGTCGGCTTTTTCATGTAAAATTACAAAATGTAGCTCCCTCTCTAAAAAATGGGGCCAAAAAACTTGCCAGGGTTAACGACAGGCGGCGACGCAGACGACTGAGTTGAGTTGGGGAATGCGTTTGGCGTACATATTGATAGATGGTGCTACCTACTTATTGAGACTGCTTGCGACGACCGTGGTCTACTAAAATAAAGTCTTTTTGTAATGTACCAAAAGTTCAAGTAAAAAAAAAATGGTTGCTTAACGACGGCGCTCTTGCTGCTGACAGATTTCGTTTGCGTGTCGTCTGCTTTCATTCGCTGGCTGGACCTTTCGACGCTGCTCCCAACGCCATCTACCAATGCGTGTGCGAAACGCACCCCGCCAATCGACTTGGTTGTCTTCGTCGCCGCCCGCCATTGACCCTGGCAAGTTTTTGGCCCTTTTCTTTACGGAAATGGCACTATGCTTTGTAATTTTGCATGATAAAACAGACCTGTAAACTTCACGTTTCACGAAAAGTTGATTGGTACGTGCAGGCGCCAATTTTTACGGCCCATTTTAGATCGAGCCTGGTGACCTCAGGCACCCTATATATATGTCAAGGCAATGCAAGGATTCATGCTAGCTAGTGAAGAACTGACATCTGTGTTGTCCTGTCCTTCTGTTTCCCTGCTCTCCAAGGATAAAAAAAAAATGTCATGTCGAGTTACCTCTGAGGTAATTGAAACTGAGAAACGATCAACATTGTTACCCTCATAACTTACCCCAGGTTCAAGGAGTGAAACGGAGGCTGCTGGCCAGGAAAAATCCTCGTCTTCCCTGTCTTGCATCAACAAGTTTGCAAGAAAATTCGAGAAAGACCAAGCAGAGGTAGCGAAAGCAGGTATGCTTATTGCTGATCTTTTGACCTTGTGTACCTCTTAAGGTGGCTGCTCTCAGTTTGCTCAATTTGTCTTGCCGCATGTCGTCCATTAACGAAACCACATGTTGTCAAGCACTATTTAAGGTCATATCAGTGACAAGGTCTGCTGGTATTGCCTGTAGAATGTTTGAAGCACAAAACTGTCTGCATTGGTACTTCCATCCTTTGAATGCGTTCTTGCACAAACAAAACCATAGATGAAGGTACGCTCTTGTGCCAGTAGCATTATCAGTTGTATACTAAATGTAAAACATACCTTCGTCAAGCTCAAGAACTCAAACAGGCCGCTGGACATGTTGGCAAGGACATTTCTTAGGTTTTAGAAGCTGCCGTCAACAAAATCCTAACCTGCTAGGCATCTGCAGAATGCATGAAGAATCGTCGGGTGTTTCTCTATTTTTGTAGTGGCTAGTGCTCACCGATGACAAACGGATGTTCTTAATGTAGCAAGTGCTTTCTTTGGCGGCCATAGAACATGTGTCGTGAAGTGTCTCCTTTTAAAATCAATTCTTTCAGATTCCAGTTTGTTGAAAAAGGGCAGTGTTGGCAAAGTATCGTCCCACATCGGCTTCTGGTAGCGTGGAGACTTCATTTAAATCGCTGTGCTATCCTTGAGCATCTAACGCATTGACGAAAGTGGAGCATGTTGCAGTAACGTGGACAAACTTAAAAGGTACCGTGCAACAATATCGAGCATGCAGCACCACTGACCAAGGGGCTTCTTAGTCGCCGCATAATTTCACAGATAAAAGCAAACTTCTTTCGGTCTCTTCTTTGCCAAACCTAATGACGAAGTTGTGGGGACCTCATTGTAGGTGTTGTCAGCAATGCGATTCCCAGGATTTCCCCATCAAGCTTTGAGATCCCCGCGGTGACGCTAGTTAAATGCGGCTCATACAGTGGGTGCAAGCACTGCATGACGATTCAATTTGAGCTTGTGACAGTCAATGCCTTGACGTGCACTCAAGTAGTGGCTTGTGTCCCATCGCTGCAACGTCGGGAATAGCTGGATCTTATCTTAACAATGTGTGGAACTCGGCATCTGCCCTGTACTTTTTCCAACCCCTGCAGGGGGCTATGATAAACATTGGCGGCATGTAATCGACTCCAGGTCACGTGGCTTCTTGTTCTGGTGGCAAGTTGAGGGAATAAACGCTGCTTGTGTTTCTCGAATTTTTAAATGCGACTGCCATTGCACGGAGAAAAAAAATGAAAGCGTGTTTTATAGGTTTTGAGTGTCAAGGAATAATTGTAAGCAGCATTCACCGATAGTATGAAAGTTGCTGCATCGCCTTTTTAAGATATTTGCATGGTGAAGGCCGTTCGAGTAAAGTAAGACCGCATTGTTCAGTGCCAGCTCGCAGAGCAGCTGATGGGAGCGTTGTCTGCTCCTAGTCGGCATTCTACATGCACAAATGTCGTCTTGTAGTGTACAATGAGTCATCATGTAACATAGAAAGGTTTGGGCCGTTGAAAAGGAGCTTAATGTTGTGGCACGCCTAGTAAACATATTTCTCAGTGAGACCTGAACAAAAATAGCTTTGCTGCATCTATTTGATCTAACCTCACAATCGAGCATTATTACCATTGGTTGGGTCAATTCTGAACATAAGAGAAGCTTATTGGCCAACCCAGTTCCAATCCTGCTTATGGTTGTAAAGGATGCAACAGCAGGAATCTTGCAGCAAAAGATCTTGTCCATCGCCAGACAAGAAATGCGAAAGTGATGACTCGTTTTGTAGTTCAAAAATTGTCAACTTCAGATTTTGGACCGGTGATAGATCTGGATTGTGGCAACCGAAAAAAAACAATAGTTCCAGTCGGAGTGTTTTTTTTTTTTAAATAACGATCGTTGAAAGGTATTGCATGTTGGTAGCCTACTTTATAAGGACGATCAGGATGGGATTAAGCATAGAAAGGTAGTGTAAAAAGATGTTAAGCGAGCGATGGGTTAGTGTGAAAGATGGGTTGGATTCCACGCCAGTGACGCAGTGTGACGAGTAACTGAGGATGAAACAAGCAGATTGATTTTGCGCAGTTTCCAGGTTGTTACAGTCGCACAAAATTTAAAAAGTGAAAAAAAAAGAAATAGAGCCGTGGTCATTCTTTCAGGTCTGCCATCTTTCACAGACGCCCATACAGAGTATGTGCAGAGCCTCCCGAACGAACCCGAACCTGACTTGAGAATGCTGATGTGCTACCGGAGGGCACTGCGAAGGGAAGCACCTGGTATGTAAAACACTCATGTGAAACGTTGTCACATGAAGCACTGTCACGTGAAACACTGTCTGCAACATCATTCCAGTCTTCGAAAGGTTTCTTCACAGGCGGCAATCAGTTTGTGTAATGATGTTTTATCGACACATCATTTTGTCAACATGCGACAGTTCATCAACAGCTTGCTCCGTTGAAAGGTGTTTGTGCTCATTTCCTTGACACACCTCGTGAAGTTTTGTCGGCGGCGTCCTTCTGTGCACGTCGTGGTTGCCGACAGCCTGACGGTTGCCTTGCTTGCCGAATTCTCGTCAGTTGCGGCGAGACTTGGCATGGGCTCGAGCACAAGATTGCCATTTGTGTTCTCCAAGAGGGGCGATGCAAAACGAGGAGTGACCATTCGTGCCGCAATCTGTTTGGAAGCCCAGAATATTGGGGCTCGAGGATTTGTTATTGCTGAATCAGAGCTGCCAGGGTGGCCCCGCCATAGTTCTGGAATACTTCCAGCAGACAGGACGTAGCCGGTAACCTAATGTAAATACGCCTAGCCAAACAATTTTCTTGTCGACGAGGCGTTACGTGAGCTTAGGAGTTCTCACAAAATGCCACAGTGTCAATGAAATGTGCGTTGATTAAGAAAAGACGTAAGTTCGAAAATTGGAAAATAGATTTTTTTTAAACGGCATGTTTGAGTGTTTTATACTTCTATGCACCCTTCTGAGAAAAAATCACGGGAGAATTAAAATCCAAAGTATTAAGAAAACAACAATTGCATCGCGAGAAATACGCCCCGAGTCATCCCAAAAGAGTAAACGGACGTCGAAATTCACATTAGTGTCCCGCTGTTGCGCAGTCGTTCGCAGCCACCTTGGCCTCGATTGAAAGCTTGCTTCTTTTGTCTAAACTTTTGCTGCCGTTAAAAATGGTGTCTACCCCGGGGAAACTAGAGAGACCGCTTTTTTCCCAGGAGAAAGAAACCGAGCTATCAATTGGCTAAAGAGCACGGGCTGGTGTGAGCGCTGTTGCCATTGGTCGAACCGCGTGTCTCCTCTCCCGAAATATGCCACACCCCTCTCCTAGGTCTACTAGGTAAAGCTCACATTGTTACGTTCTGACTGGTGTCAACAAACGCGTTTTTTTCGGCGCTCGCCCGCTTCGTTTATCTCGGGTGTCTTTAGGAGATGTTTGTAGTGATCGCGATGCCTAACCTAGGGGTCAACGCGACACACATATGGCGAGTGAAAGCGTCGCGTGTGGAACAAGAAATGGTTTTCACTTGCATCGCCAGTCACATTGTTTGCGGCCGACACGTGGCAAGTCGAGTTGCCAGCGGCTGCATTATCTTCCGATGTGCCCACGCCCGATACGAGCGACGATGTAGACGACGGCTTTGGTCCTGGTACATCACGACTCGAAACGCGTTTCTACTCGCCGAGCGAAAGTTCGTAATACTGACAGGTTGAAGGAGGATTTAGCCGCGAAATCTGCGACAAAGTGCACGTTTGACCTCCTCAATTTCAGTCACAAGGTTAGAAGATACCGATTCCGGCATGCAGTTGGTAATCGGTTAGAAGATACCGATTCCGGCATGCAGTTGGTAATCGGGGATTTGAAAGTGCCGCATTTGTTCTTCGCAACCACGAAGTGCGGGCAGTTCGGATTGGTCGCACCTATGTTGGAGAGGGAGTGCGGGCTGGCTGTGAGGTTGGTGTAGACGTGCCCTTCGTGCGGCTTCTGCTAGAAGCATCTTTTGTTGCCCAGCACTCGAGCGGAGACATAAAATATGCCTTTTGAGCTTGACATGAGAGCTGTGAAGGGCATTCGGCTGATCGGAAAAGGGTCTACTGCACTGTCTGACTTCTGTGCAGCCTTGAACCTTTCTCACTGAGGCCTTCTTCACAAGACCTTCCAACACCACTTGCCCACAGTGATGCAAGCCTGCGAGCTGAAGCAGGAAGTGTCCAAGCTGCGATGGCCCTTTATGCGGACTTCCTTAACCCTCCAAACAACATCGACAAGATGTACAATAGCCCCTGGAAGACATGGAGCAGCACATCTCACATTGGTGTGGGCTGCATTGTCGCGCTCTCGTGATCGACCGGATCATTTCAACGCAACTTCTGCCTGGGATGTTCTTTGGCCCAAAGAGGAAGTATGCAGTGCACGGCTTGCCCACCACGAACCAAACTGCCAGATGGAGGTGAAGGCTGCACTCATCATGTTCAGTAGGTCCTTCGAGAAGCACGGCCTGCACTACACGACGGTTCTTTCTGACGGCGACTGCAGGACGAACCATGCCCTGACAGAAGAGGCCATCTACGGGTTCTTGGCGATTGACAAGGACTGCCTCAATCGTGTTCACAAGCGCATCGGAACAGCTTTGCGGACGTTTGTCGATAAAAAGATGGCTCTAGGCAAGGTGCTCGGACGAAAAGGCAGGCCCATCTGGGAGAGAATGAAGAATGTAACGAGCTACTACGGTTATGGCCTTTGCAGTCGCAGCCATGACGTTCCTGCGATGCAGAGCTGTGCAAGCCACCCTTTGCCACATGTCATCCACCGACGAGTCTTCCGACCACATCCCCTGTCCCGAGGGAGCCAGCTCACGGTGTTTCTACAACATAGCACTGGCCGATGACGAGCGTCCCGTGGCACAAGGATACCCTCACAGGCTTTGTACGAGAAGCACTGGAAGCAGTGTTCTCCAGAGTAGGCGGCAAGGACCTGCTCCGGCAGTTCAGCGGTGGCAACGACACACAGCTCGAGCAAAAGCCTGCACTTCGTCATCTGAGTGCAGGTTTTGAAGAACACCCACGTATCGCTATTCACTATTGTTGAAGCTGCCAGCATCTTCAACCAGAGAGTGAGGAAGACAAACGAGAGTGTGGCTGGCAGCCTGGGCCACACTGCTGGCACTGCCCTCGTCAAGAGGAGCATTGAAAAGGACAGTTGAAGGCTGCACGAGGCCAACAAAGAGTTGTCGAACGATGCCAGTGTGGAAAGGAGGCTCTCCTCAAGGCACGGGGCAGACACAGACAAGGAGTGCAGCCCCGGCTTCTCTGAGAGCCAACGACCCCGGTTCACAAGTATAGCTGTTTGAGCAACTCCCTACGAAAAAGCCCTTTGAGGGGCTAACAGATTGTTGCATAAGGGGATTATCTCTCAACCCGTACCTCTCTGTTACTGTACAATTCACACAAAAGGCATTCTGCCAGTCTAAAGCTCCAACATTTTTACATATGCATACTCAACATTCAAAATTAAATTTCTCAGTTTTGTTTCTTTTTAGCATAGTCGTCGGCTCAATGGGCATTTTGATCCACTTCTGTGAGACAGATTTTCCTAAACTTGGTATTAATTTTTTATTGAAATAACTACACTTTGGTAGGCTACAACTACCTGGTACCTCATAATTGGACATCATTAGAGCCTTTATTGTATGGCTTCCAGTTACTTTAGTTTTTATACTAGATTATAAGGTGCTAAAGAGATAAAAACAGATTTATCTTGCTTGGTATTTATTTAGGAGCACTTGATATATTGTTTTAATCGAAATTTTAATTAGTTGGATTTTGAAACCATGTAAGAAATGAGCTAATTAGTTATTATATTCTGTCTATAACTTTTGACAAGTAAGAGATGTCTGAAATCTGATTGCAGTTATGAAATCAGCATAAAAAACTGGACATCTGAGCCAAAAAATCAGATTGACCAATAAAAAAAATATATTATTTTTTAGAAGTTGCTTAAGAATTGTGTTTTCACGAAATGACACGGACCCTTCCTTTGCAGCTGCCAGCCAGATCCAACTCTCCGCAGCTCTACAGCCACACAACAGTAAAGCCCAAGGTTCGAGCTTTGCTTTTACAGACCTCATAGGTGTGAAATCTTTAAATCTGTTGCATCACCTCTAATGTATTTGAGACTGCGAAACCATCAACACTGATTGCTATCCTGCCAACCCACCCCAGGTTCGAGCAACAAAACGGAAGCTGCCAGCCAGGACAGCTCGTCTTCCCTCAACGAGTTGGCGAGGCGACTCGAAGAGGACCATGCCGAGGAAGCGGAAGCAGGTACGCTCATTGCCGACCTGCACCGCGGTGACGTGCACGTTGCATTGTGGAAGATTTTCCATAGTGCACCGTGCGGGAGGGGGGGGGGGGGGGGAGGAGGAGGAGGAGGAGGAGGAGGAGGAGGAGGAGGAGGAGGAGGAGGAGGAGGAGGAGGAAGGGCGGCAAACCGTCCCCTCCCCTCCTCCTAAAGGGCTGCGCTCTAATTCCGCATTACAGGGAGTTGCAAACGTGTCATTTTTTTAATAATGTTTAAAAGACATAATAAACAATGACAGTAGTACTTTTATCACATTGTAAAGTATATATATAGATTGCAATCGAAATGATAAAACTCGTTCAGAAAATATACCTTCCGTTGTGTATCGCCAAAGTTGACCACTCTGGCTACGCACGTAAATGTGATTTTTCACCTCTTCGTGATCTATGTTTTTTGGTGGGTGAAAATAATTGATTTTGTTTATACCGAGGATCGGGAAATAACAAAATAATGAAGCAAATTAAAAAGGTTGATTGGCCACCCTAAGTTCGATCTTATCTGAGATCACCCTGTTGACGAGTGTGGCCTACAGGCAACAAACCACATAATAATTTTCTTTTGTTTAACAGTTTTGGTTTTATCACTTTTTTTTAATAGTCTAACAACCGTCGAAGATTGAAACTACAGCGCCATCTAGTGCAAAGATATGCAAATAGTTGACAAGGAAAAATATGTTCTGCACGAAAATATGTGTTGATCAAGAACGGCGAAAAATATGGATAAGTATTTTTCTCTGGCCTCCAATATTCTACGATAGGTCATCGTTTTACTTGAGGCTATCGTATGCGCAGATATTACTAACATCTTATAGCGATTCATATTTAAGCAAGGGAACCACCTTCGGACTTCTGCCTGGTGTTGCCCACAGGCAACAAAGCTATGTGGAGCGCAAGTTTGTTTGCTTCTTCTACAGGGGTTCCGTTGATGTCAAATTGCCGGGCTCTTGTTGTCCGATTTAAAAAAAAAAAATAGTGGGTAGACCTCAAGCTATTTGGCATTGAGGTCTGCCCACTCTCCTTTTAATCAGAGCGAATCAGAACTCGGCGCCGTTCTGATGTCGGCACCGTTCTGACGTCGCCGCAACCCCTGCGCAAGAAGCAGACTACTTGCTCTCCACATAACTTTCAAGTTTACCTTACGATTTTTTTTTACTTTAGCTGTGTTGTTTTATTTGATCTTGTTAAACATTATTAAAAAATGAATGTTGTAGGTAATTTTTGTATACCTTGTCAATAAAGGGTTGGAGAAGATTTGGAACAATAAGTATCAAGCATAAACATGACTTGTGCCAAAGCAAAGATCAGAAAGCAATGTCCCGACCCCCCCCCCCCCCCCCCCCCCCCCCCCCCCCAAGTGCCTTCAATTTATTTTTGAATTGGATTAAAGAGCAGTTAAATGTACCCAAAGCTCCCAGCATGGCATTTGTACTGCTCTGGCCTGAATGCCGCTGCACCAGCTCACATGGTCTCACCCTGTACCAGCAAAATGAAAAAACACGAGAATTTCGTTTCAGGTGCCGAGGACGCCGATCAGCCGACAAAAGAAGACCCTTCAGCAGAGCCGCAGGTTTCGCCCGAAACTCTTCGCCACGTCAAAGACAACCTTCAAAGGCACCTGCTCAAGCTTAAAAAGAAACGTAAAAAACAATGACCTTTTAATTATGTAGATGTTCTCATCCTCAAGCTGCAGAGAACACACCTTGAGTTAGGTTCATTTCAAATACCATCCCAATGTATGCTTATGGTAATGTTTTTTGTTTGTTTTACTCAGGATGCAAAGTATTTTTCTATGAAAAGTTGTAAATAAGAGTCAGTTATTGCAGTGATGCGTAAAACTGTGCACGATATTGAAATTGTTGAAGTATGCCAAATAAAAACACGGCTGAAATGAGGCACTGTCGGAGTTGGAGCCACCACAAATCTGGGCCAATGATGTCCACAAATGGCAGCCTTTGTGCACTGCCTAGAACGTTAGCCCTGCCATTCTTAGGCCTCCGAAATGCGGGGGAAATTTGAGAAACCTATCCTTCTAATTTCTTATGCAAACTATGTGCACAACTGAACACAAGAGGCTGCTTATCACCTTTCCAGCACACACGTGGCACAAATATGTGCTCTGCCAGAGCAGTGGCAGTCAGTTTGTGAACGTTTCAGCTTGTTTAGGTGCACCAAAAAGCGCTAACGGGGGCACCTGCACAAGCAATTTATATAATTTTTTTTTTTCCAGTTGGGGTTGGGTGGAAGGGGGGGGGGGGTTGAGCCACCCTCGACGAGTGGCTCAAACCCCCTTCTTCAGTTGACCCAGGTTGCCGCGTCGGACAGAGAGTCATCACCTAAATGTTTCTTCCACCGTGGTTGCAACGGACTATGGCATTTTCGGCGTTATGATGTTTGGTCACCGGTGAGACGTCTAGCTCACTCTGTTGTCACCAGAGCTAGACGACGAAAGGCGGCGGTAAACGACGAGAGGAGGCGATAAACGTCTCGGGCCACCAGGAGCCCGGTCGTCTTCCAAGTATTCTTCTAAGTTGTGAGCGCACAGCTTTTGAGTGGCAACGCCCCGAAACACACTGTTCGCTTGGGAGAAACCAATGCGACTGGCTGCTGATGTCGAGGCTACGGCGATTGCAGCCGCCGAGGGTGGCCTCGGCGGCTGCAATTATCATGTTCAGTAAGGATATCCTTTAACGAATTCTTATTTTCAGACTTGTTCTGGTTTCGTTTTCACTTCCCGGCATGGAAACATTTTGTACTATTGAAAATCATTCGGGAGAAGACCTTTTTGGTCTTCCTATATAAGGGAACCTGAAAACGTCTTCAAGACGTCTTTGAAAGGACTAGAATGTCCCGACTAGTTCCAGATGTCCCGACGACTTTTTCGTAGGGACGAAGATGTCTAGACCAGCTGAGGACGTCCTTAGGACCATCTCCATTGTCTGGGCAGTTGTGTGCCCTATGGCGCATGGACCGCCGAAAACTCCAAGCAGGGGATAGTCCTTAGTCTTTATTTCTTGGCTCTAAAGAGCCCAGAAATAAAGACTGAATAAAGGCAGCAGCCCATACCATGTAAGCCCGCGGTGTCACGTCTAGTGAACATGATAATGTGATGAGTATACACGTGCAAGATGACTACGACATGGGCAGTTGGTATTGGGGAGGATGGCAGTTTGACTCGCAGAAGTCCAGATTTCGTGGAGGCGGGTCAGCAGCGAGCCATGGAGATCTGGCATGCCGTTCGCGGAAGTCCAGATTTCGTGGAGGCGGATTGGGCGGGTCTGCAGCAAGCCATCGGGATCTGGCACGCCGTTCGATCGGGGCATGACGGAGCCTCAGGAACATGATGGCGCTGTTCCTCACTGGGGTCGAAGCATCGGGCTCCAAGGAGGAAACCCAGCCAAAGTTGAAGCTGCCGTCTCCGAGGAACTGAGGCCCAGATCTCAGATTGAGGCACCGCCGTCGCCGGTGTGTCATCCTCTCAACGTCGTCATCTTGCATACTGATTTCTCAACGCTGTTCCCGTGTATCAATATCTGTACCCTGTAATCAATCAGCCCTGGCAGTTTGCTGCACAATTTTGAATGCAAACGAAACAGACGAATCCAAAACGGAGGAACAGGGAAGGGGTGGCGTTTCAATATAGGTTGATTCAACGTCTCGCTGCAGCGGGGCGCCCGTTACATGATTTTCCTCTTATCTTGCCACTCTACCTTTTTACTTTCGGCGGCCGTGACACGTGACTATTTGTCGGGCTTTGTCAATATAAAGGAGGCTATGGTATTACGTAATGCAAAAATAAACACACATTGAGCAACCGTTCAATGGGCTCTGTAACCCAAGCAGAATAATGGCTGAATTTGTATTCCTCGAGACTGATGCTCTGTCACATAAGCCTAAAAATGTTTGCCATTAGGAAAACATAGGACCAAAATACTAGCGTTACACAAAAAACGAGCAGAAGGTATAGCCTGGTGTACAATGACAAACTCATGTCTAAAAATTCTGATGCAGAGGGCCAGGCGATACAGAACAATCATCAGCAGTAAGAACACTGCGGAATAAAATATAATGAACACCTAAACACGAGTGATGTCTCAAAGCTAGATGTCTCGTAAGACACATGATGACGGAGATCCCAGAGCAGAAATGGAAAGCATTTTAATGTTGATTCCAAGTTCACTCTACCCTTCGTCAATGCAGTCCTGCAAAGGAATTTCAAGCTATATTGAAAATTGTTAAAATCTCAATTTATAGCAAAACCTGCTGAGGGGGTGGGGGGCGAGAGGGAATTCAACTAGCAATGTGCGAATCGGGAAAGGGGGGGCACAAATTGCTGCGACGCTTACACGCTCAGAAATCGGTCCCCCGCCAAGGTAACTGCTGAATTGAGATCACTGCAAGATACAGGACATCAATATAGAAATCTTTTACAAGATGACTCCACATATAATTCAGTACCAAGACCTGCAACCGCTGAAAGGAAACTACAGTGTGCGAGATGAAACTGCCAGCCTTTTCTTTTTATTAAAACACGGTAAAACCAAGTTCTAGTCGCACATGTTTTTTCTGCAACGTTACATTCACATAGAGGTAAACGAAAAAAAACAATGAAGGCATTTTTACAAACTCATTAGACCACACCTTAAAAGAGCACACCTCGAGCAAGTGGAAAGGAAGATGAAACGAGCAAAAGCATGATCCCACTTGCAACACCTGCACTTTGTTTCACCTAGGTGTGCTTGATTATTGCAAGTCATTTGTTAATTCTGGACAAAGCCTTGGTGACACAGCTTGCACTTCAGGTTTTTCACCACCGTGTGTTCGTTTATGGCGTAGCAGACCGCTCTTGTGAGCAAAGGCTCGGAGGCATTCCTTGCACTTGTGAGGTTTTTCACCTGTATGCATTTGATTATGGTTTTTCAGATGGCAACTCCTAGAAAAGACTTGGGGACACACTTTGCACTTATAAGGTTTTTCTCCACTGTGTGTTCGATTATGGTATATCAAATGGCAATGCTGAGAAAAGGCTTGGGGACACAGCTTGCACTTATAAGGTTTTTCACCAGTGTGTGTTCGATTGTGGATTTTCAGATAGGAACTGACAGCAAAGGATTGGGGGCACATCTTGCATTTGAATGGCTTTTCACCCGTGTGTTTTCGATTATGGAGGATCAGACTGTCATGTTGAATAAAGGCTTGGGGACACAGCTTGCACTTGAAAGGTCTTTCACCTGTATGCATTCGATTATGGATTTTGAGATGGCTACTTCGATAAAAGGCTTGGGGACACAGCTTGCAACTGAAAAGTTTTTCACGTGTATGCGTTCGATTATGTTTTTTCAGACTGCTACTCCGAAAGAAGGCTCGAGGACACAGCTTGCACTTGAATGGCCTTTCACCTGTGTGTGTTCGATTGTGGGCTATTAGCATGGAAAGGTAGGAAAAGGTTTGGGGGCACAGCTTGCACTTTAAAGGTTTTTCACCAGTGTGTTTTCGATTATGGCTTGTCGGATCACAATTCTGAGTAAAGGCTTGCAGACACAGCTTGTACTTGTACGGATTATCCCCTGTGTGCTGAGCGTTACAGTGCACTTTGGACCTAGAGCCAGAGGACATGAGAGGATGCTGGCAGTTGAATTGTTCATCACCATGGGTAACCAGGTGGCTCATGATCCCATGCTGATCTCTAGTGGCATACGTGCAGAAACAGCATCCAAACCAGATGTCTTCAGTGGCTTTCGGTGGGCAGCAGGACTCTTCCAACAGTGCTGCTCCATCACCTAAAAGAAAAGACCATCTTGATTTGGACAGACAAGGAAAGCCCTACCAAGTTAAAGGCTTGGATTGGACATGAGTAGTCATGGTTGCAGTAGTTTCAGCTGGGGAGGTTAATATTGCACTGTCCTTTTTATTTCGGTTTACGGAAAGGCTGCAAATAATTATTTTTCTGGTGGGTGGTGCAGTGCCTTGAGTGCATTGGTCTTTGTGGT
Source organism: Ixodes scapularis (assembly GCF_016920785.2). Classification (NCBI taxonomy): domain Eukaryota; kingdom Metazoa; phylum Arthropoda; class Arachnida; order Ixodida; family Ixodidae; genus Ixodes; species Ixodes scapularis. Next base: position 28,648,102 of record NW_024609838.1, read on the forward strand.
CAAAAAGAATTGAGGGAAAGCGTTCCACCAGCTCGCATTAGTAATTACTCATGGGTTTTGATCTTGTTCATTGTATATTTGCATTAAGAATACTCCAATTAGCCAATGGGAGGAAGTAACATTTCATCCACTTTGGCAAGGATTTTTTGACTCCTACTTCCCTCTGACAATGCTTTTTGATATGCCATAATTTTCTGGTGGTGATCTGTGTTGCACCCAAAGGTATGTCTGTTTTATGATTAGTTTTATAGTTCCAACTGTGGAATAAAACAAGGAAGATGAGAGGCTAGTGAGGAGCACATGCTTGTGGGCTGGGTGGTTCCCATTTCGACCCATTCCCAATACAACCTTCCCATTTGTACCTTCCTGTTTAGACCCGGCTCAAAACGACCTTCTCGTTTCATCCTTTCGCATCTCGCCCTATCCCAAAACGACCTTCCCGCTACGGCCATCGTTTGCTATCAGTTGGGTGCGAGCCAGGGTTCATAAGTGGGTCAGCAAGGACCGCAAACTATCAGAACTGGAGTGTCGCCTTCCTGATGGCATAATTTCCATGTTCGACTTTCTCAACAAGGCGAAGGCATTTTCTGGTCTATGATGTTTTCCTGTTTGCGCGAGTGTTTAGTGTTGGAAATTTTAAAAGGAAATAAAGTCGCAATCATATGCTTGTCACCAGGGATGGGCAGTATTTCAAATACAAGTATTTGAAATACGTATTTCAAATACTTTGTGTATTTTGCATTTGTATTTAATTACAAATTGGGTAATGTATTCGACATGTGTATTTAAATACTAAAACGTGGGTATTTTAAATACAATTGTAATTAAATACAATTTTGTGGGCGAAAATACATCCCTCAAATTTATTGTCACTGTCCAGAGCAGGAAGAAAACTACGCTCTGAACCGAATGCAGTGTCTCTCAATCAAGCACAAGCCTTTAGTGACTTTGTGATTACGGTGCTAGTCCAGGGCAAGAACAGTGACGAAATCAACGTTCACAGGCAGACTGGCTTATTAAGTGCCTGTGACAACTTGTGATCCTTTCCAGCCGGATTTCCATCCATACTTTTGCCTTGGACATTCTAAATGGGCGGGTCATCCAGATTTTCGTAACTGGTGCGAGTTTCCAACAATAAAAAATTCTCTAGCATGTGCTGCGCGTCTTGGTCGTCTCGGTTCTTTGTGGGCCTATATCAAAATGTAATCGACAAAAAAAGCTGCTTGAAGCTCTGTACTTTTTTCACCTATTGCGTCCAAGCTGATTACATTTTTTTGTGATTATATTTCTATTACGTTACTAGAGCCTCGCTCACTAACTCCCGGGTGTGCAATGCAAAATGAAAATGAGATACCCAGAAACCCGTTGCAGGTGCCCTGAAGTCGCTGACGCAAATTTTGAGGAATGTATTTGGAAAAGTATTTGGAGGAGACCAAATACATTTCGTTGTATTTGTATCTTGTATTTAAATGCTTTTTTGGAAATGTAATTAGATTTGTAATTAAATACATTTTTGACAAAGTATTTTGTATTTGTATTTCGATACAAATTTACATGTATTTTGCCCATCCCTGCTTGTCACCCCGTCTGATTTATCGCTCTCCAAAATATCAATTAAGATCACTAATATGAGGTTTTAGAATAATGTATGCAAGCACTCTGGGTGCCCTAAAAATATCGTAGCGATGGTGACACTAATTTCGGCTTAGCCAATGTGCTTGTGTGCGCAAAACTTTATTGTACGTAGCGTGAACAAGCAATCAGCGGTGTTGCTGTTTATCTCGTAGAATTAAAAGGCTGCCATAAATACTATTACTCTTTGGAATTGCTCATGTTTCACGGTTGCACGTTATGGGGATCATCTTGAAATGAAAATAAAACAGAAACACTTTCAGTGGTTGAAGTAAGAATAATATTACTTCGAAGCTTGCCTGAAAGAGGTGCATAATTTTAGAATACATTGGCATGCAAAAATATTTCGCAACATTTATTCTTAAATGGATACTTCAACGAAATTTGAAATACAATAAGCTGAATATGAAACGATATCCGTAAATGACAATCGCACGTCTGTATTTTGAGCGTGATGACTATTTTTCGTTATAAATGGCCCACTCTGGCAAACGCTCGGAGAGCAGCCGGCGGAGAGCACTTCACATCCGCCACAATCGTGACATAGTTTGTAGTTTGTCTCGGGACTTTACGTCCGGACGCTGCAAGTTACCCCAGCCAATCCCCCCCCCCCGAAACAAAATCCTGGCTACGTGCCTGTTTCTGAAAAGCAGGCTCATTTTCCTAATGCACATCAAATGTCCACCACCTTTGATATGCTCCTGCTCTACCCTTTTAGCATTTGAAGCTGAGCGAGCAGACACATGGAAAATCTTTTCCAGTCTCTTCCACCATTTTTGAACTACTGCCCCGCCATCTATAGAGCGCTGGAGTTGCGAGTAGGGACAGCTCAGGTGACGTTGTCCCAGGTTTTGAGAGGGTCGTGGACTAGACACCGACACTGCCCTTTGTTCATGAAACAAGTTGAAAGGAGCGACTTACTGCGACCCGAGGACTCCATCAGTTCCATACGAATCGCTGCCCGCAGTCAGGTTCATAAAGAAGCTCGCAAGATCATGAAGAATGCATGGGACGACTTCAGTTGCCTACGATAAATACAAAAGAGGAATGACAGAAATTAATAACACTGCGAGCACAGCCTCCAAACTGATCAAGCTAACCAGACAGCTGAGGATCACACACCCAAAATTTTGCCTTTTTGACATTAGAATGACGAACGAATGAGGAAACAGAACGCCTGTGTTTAGTAATGGGTGGCTTATGCCACCCGACTTAACAGGGCACAAACACCCCCAATTGGATTTTGTAGCGCGAGCTACACTCGCCAAGGTTGAGCAGTTTCGCGTGGCTCGCATAATGAGTCATGCTCCGTGCTGCACATGCGCAAGGAACAACGACGTCACACGGCGCACAGCTGGTGCGCTGGAGCTGCCGCCACCGTGCCCGCCTCGCTGGTCTGCGCACTCTAGAGGAGCGACGTCATAGCCACGGCAGACGCACTAGCGCCGCCGCGTGCCCAGCTGTGCGCCTCCGTTGCACAGTAGCCAAGTCTGACGCTGTACCGGAGCTGCTTGATAGCGCCTCTCATTTTGTGCGCATAAGCTCACGCTACGTATATCCTGCCATAGCCGAGCTAAGTCACCACAATTTTTTTTTTCCTAACTTACCAAACGATTGGACACGATACTTAGACATCACGCTCAAAATTTGAAGCCTGGAAACAGCGTATTTGCAGCTTCAAGTCAGTTATAGTTAGGATGTGCACTTTCCAGTTTTAAACAAAAACAGATAAACATCTGCCAGTGACAAGAGTACAAAATTATTTAAAACCGAAAAAAATTGGTGGTTGAATATCTTTGCACTGATTAAAAGAGAAAAACACCGGTCATTGAATGTTTCTGCCCTACCAAGGGCTATTTTCTTCGAAACATTTCCCCCATAGAGGTTTGTTAAACATGTTATCTTGTGGATCCTGCATCCTTACAGTGTCTATTCAGAGGTCGCTGTGGTTCTTGAAAAACGCTGCCAACATCAGTGTGGTCCAGGACCACAGACCTTGGAAAACACATCTTTTCGCTTGCGGAAAGGCGATGCACTCCTTGTTTACTGTTTAGTTTGCAGGGGCTTCCAGAGTATGAGTTTTGTTTGATATCACCCTGTATTGGGTTCACTGGAGCTTTTCCACTCTTTTGGATAGGGGGGCTGACGGGTGTAGGTTCTGTCAACCTCGCAGTCGCAGAAGATGCTCCGAAAATCCTGTCACTCGCACAGAGAAATGCAGATTCTGTTAGACTTTTCTCAAGCTTCGATAACGAACACTGAACAAAGAAGCAAGATGAAGCTCTGTATCTTTCAGGCAATTCTGAGACTGAAGTTGGTGCACCTACAAAGAAACCATCTTCAACACTTGACGTGCCCATCAAGCTCCTTAAATTAATGGGCCTCAATTACTCTCGCTGTGGCAGCATTCATTCACATTGACTTGGGGTGTCAGAAAAGCAAATGTCGATGGAGGAAAATCCTGATTGGTCGATAGGGTCATGACGTCATAGCCACATGACCTCGCTTGGGAATTTCAAACAAAGCTCACGTGAAACATGTCACGTGTGCAATGGAAGTGATTAGAACATAACATGTAATGTGAATTAAAGGTCGCTGCATGTCTCAAATTATTTCAATTTTTAAAGTAATTTGTTTGACTTAAAGAAAACATTTGAAGAATTTTAGGCGGGATTTAAACCCACAACACTTCGGTTGCGAGCCAGACACGCTAGTGACTATACTCCGTTTCACCTTAAGTTGTACCGCAGACAATGCTAGAAACGCGAGCTCAAAGCATTGGGAGCTACTCTTAACACACGAGAGCTTGTGCCGCCGAGATGTGCCCTAGAGCAAGGAGCTCGCGCTTGTAGCCTTTCCTGAGGTACATTATAAGGTGAAACAGAGTATAAGCCACGCAAGGCCGCTTGCACAGAGAATCAGTAGGCGATGCGAGCAGGGCCCAATAAAGCTATCGTGTTCCACTTCTTAAAGGTAAAGCTTAAACATTCTCCAAGTTATTTTTTTATCTATATTTATTATTTTTAGCCTTCTCACGAGTCGTCCAACCAAAATACGCCGGTGTTTACAATAAATAAATAATGAAAATGGCAAAAACACGCAGAGAAACAAAAAAAGAAGCAAAAAGTGGACGCTACTGCAGTTACCTAGTCACCAGAAGCCACGGCCTTGAGCGTGGCCTTGTGAAGTTTATTTCAAAGCTATGCTCTATTCAAAGAACAGTACCCATGCGAATAAGAGGTCGAGAAGTATCTGAACGTGAAACCGAGTTCTTTTACATTCGGATCGTCAATGCCGGGCTCTCCGGCCGTCGCTAATAAAACAGCCCGTGCCATGTAGGCCTGCAGTGCCACGTATAGTGATGGTGATTATGCGATGATATAACCCACAAGACGAGGATGACATGGTCTCCTGACCGCCGCAAAAACCGAGGTGGCCTGGCCGAAGTAGACGGCTGACACCCTTAAGGCATTCGCTTCATGCATCGTGCATATTGCAAACGTCATCGTGCATATCGCTAACGCCTCCTCTACAAAGATGCCTGTCAGATGGCTCGCTCTCCCCTTGCCTGCCTTTGAGTTGTAGACACGGTGTAGGAAGGCTCCTTCCTACACTGTGGTTGTAGACAAACACCAGGGCCCGCCTCCGACAGAGAGCTTAGGTTGTAGAGAGGGTCCATCTAAAACCATAGGGAGAGTTTGCAATTTAATGGCGGATGCCTCCCGCACCAGGACTGGCTGCAGGTGCGCATGCGCTGCATTGTCGAGTGGCAAGAAGGAAAGCAGGCGCAAAGGCAGAGACGCTTGCAGACAGAGTGTCAGACCTAAATTGTTTAGCGGTTCGGGTTTGGGTTTACGGCTTTTGGTTCAGTTCAGGGGAGCCAAAATAATGGTTTAAACAGGTTTGAACCTCTAAATTGAGAATATACCTACTTTCCGCTTTGTTTTTGCAATAGGCACTATTTTTGCCATGAAACGAGTAACTATATAGTTTTTTATCTTTCGTACAGATGACAATCTTTATTTTAAGGTACCAAAAATAAGAACTTGCGTTATTAAATTTCGGCGCAACAGTAAAAGCAAATCTAGAATAACATACAAAACGTTGTGTTTATAAGACTCAACACCCCGTTTGTTTTTCTCACTCGCATATATTTTACCTGAATCGAAAGGTGGTCACAAAGTGTGGTAGGGCGCCTAAAATACCCGCGATTGGTACAACTTTGCGTTGCACAATTAAAAGTCGAATCATAGTTGTGCTCTTGAACTAAAGAATTGCAATGCACAAAATCATAAACTAAGCACCTCGTTGGCATATATATCGTGTATAGTTTACAAAATATGTTGCACAAAATATATGATGACGCAACTGAGCTAAAAGCAATATTATTTCCAAAATGTCATGAACGTTTTAGGACAATCGCACTTTCAGCCTACCTTTTATAGAAACACTGAGTTGCAATCGCTACACTTGTTCATAACCAACATTGTTTACACTCAGCACCATGATGTAGGCAAAAATATTCCAAAAGCCGGGAATCATAACGATAAAAAAAAACTGTGCCGACTTTACTTCACAAGATGTACAATTGATTAAATTGTTCATCTTGTTAAGTAAAGTCGGCACAGTTTTTTTTTTATAACCACGATGTAGGCAAGGAATCATAAAGGAGCAATCAAAATTCACCCTAATCTATACGCACCTTTGTAGTCAGAATGAATCTGGCTTAAAATAGTGTGTACCCCAGTGAACATTTTCATACACAGGATAAACTTGCATAGTCTGGTTGTTGATATTTGTTCTTGACGAGATGCTGGTGAATTTAATTTACAAATAAGCATCACCCTTGCTACTTGGTGATTTTTGCTAAATAGAGCAAAGCAGTATTTTATGCTCTACTCGACATAGCAGATACTTAATTGGTCACTTTCTGACGGTCTGCGTGCGTAATTGGCATAGTTCCCTCATGTGCCCTTGTGTACTTTGTTTTTGACCAGCCCACAGACACAAACTTGTTGTTCATCACATAAAAGAGGCAATAACAGACAATAACAATAATTAACATACGTTTGAGAAGTTATGTATGTGTCTGGAACATATATAGCTATATAAATCAGCTTTAAGCCTCCCCCAAATCACTTATACACCTGCCTATCGAGGATAAAAACACCAAAAAACTTTTGCACAACATCTTTCAGATAATGTGAGGGTGATGTATAGGGTGTTACAAGTCATTAGGGTCTATATTAAATGGACCATAAAAATCGATGCCTGCAAGTAGAAATCTAAACTTTTCGTCAAAGGTTTATTTCATAGGTCGGTTTTATCTTGTGAAATTACGAAGCGTAGCTTCCTTTCTGTAAAAAAAAATAGAGCCAAGAAGCTTGCCACGGCCAACGGCGGACGGCGATGCAGACGACCAAGTCGAGTTTCGGGGAGTGTATCACGCTCATATTGATAGATGGTGTTACCTCTTTATCGAGACTGGTCGCGACCACCATGGTTTATTAAAATGAACATAATCCTTTTGTAGTGTATCTTTAATTTAAAAATAAATGCGAACTATAAAATCAAAACTTAAAGTAAAAAAAAAAAAATGTGTTTGCATAACAACGGCGCTTTTGCTGCCAACAGATTTTGTCTACAGGTCGTCTGCTTTCTTTCGCTGGTCGGCTACACCTTCGGACGTTGCTCCCGATGCCATCTATCATTATGCATGCAAAACATACCCCGCAACTCGACTCGGCCATCTGCGTTGCAGTCCCCCGTTGACCCTGGCAAGTTTTTTGGTCCTATTTTTTACAGAAACAGAGCTACACTCTGCAATTTTACAAGAAAAAACCGACCTGTGAGATACAACTTTGACGAAAAGTTTAGTTTGCTACGTGCAGGCGTCAATTTTTACAGTCCATTTTAGATCAAACCTGGTGACTTGGGACACCCTAGAGTGGTTGGCCCGTTATTTATGTTGTCAAATATTCAGTCAGTAGTTAAATATCTTTGTATTATCAACAAATTTGACTGTAAGTTCATAAAGCTACTTGAGATCGATCAGCACGGGAGGACGATACTAAAAAAATATGCCAGCCCTTGAGCCTATTTGCGGAGTGCTTTTTTGTTTGCTGTTTGCCAGTGTGAAACACTGGGTCGTGGCCGGGGTATGCCAAAAAGGAGTTTGTGCTCACGTGATAAATCTGAAGGCAAATACACGAAAAGTGCAGAAAGATAAAAATAATAAATGATATTCTTCAAAGAAAAACAATACAACATGCCCTAGTGCAAAAAGGAATATGTACCTATACTCTGTGTCACTCAAGGAGGTTAGAAGTACTAGGAGAGGCACCCCAGGTAGCACCAAACATTGTAGTAACGTTATTTTATTGTTGCGTATGTTTAAATAACGTTATGTGTTATACCTGAACATTAATGTAACGTTCAAGTTTAACATATTATGTTTTAGTTGTATCTGAAACATTAGTATAACGTTCCAGTAAAACATATAATGTTATATGTTGTGTTATTAACGTTAATATAACATCACATATGTAACTGCGAAATAACGTTAAAAATAGAATGTTCAAATAATGATTTTGGAACATTTATTACTAACGTTATTTCTGTGTTAATATTGAAACGTTAATGTAACATCACATATGGAACTGTGAAATAACGTTAAAAATAGAACATTAAAATAATGATTTTGGAACATCTATTACTAACGTTATTTCTGTGTTAATATTGAAACGTTAATGTAACATCACATATGTAACTGTGAAATAACGTTAAAAATAGAATGTTCAAATAATGATTTTGGAACATTTATTACTAACGTTATTTCTGTATTAATATTGAAACGTTAATGTAACATCACATATGTAACTGTGAAATAACGTTAAAAATAGAACGTTCAAATAATGATTTTGGAACATTTATTACTAACGTTATTTCTGTGTTAATATTGAAACATTATTGTAACATCACATATGTAATTGTCAAATAATGTTAAAAATAGAACTTTAAAATAATGATTTTGGAAGATTCATTACTAACATTATTTCAGTGTTAATAATAAAACGCTAATGTCACTTTATTTGTAGAACAATAAAATAATGTTGAAAATAAAACATTCAAATAACTTTATTTGTAAAACAATAAAATAATGTAAAAACTATATGTTCGCCGGTTCCTTTTTTTTTTTTTTTGCCCGATTTTTTAAAGGTCTTTTTGAAAAGTACTCTACCTGCCCTGTGATAGTTGCAAGGAGGTGAAGGAAGAGGATTAAGTATGGGAGAAAACGGAAAGAAGAAAAAAGGAAATTTTTCTCAATTAATTAATTCGAAGCTAGGTGGCGCAAGCTACCGCCCGTTATAAAGGGACCAGCCGGAACAGCCAATATTCATCCATCCGCGTTCCCGCCACTGCAACCGCTGCAACCGCTGCAACTGTGGCCCCTGCCACCGCTGGTTTCGCCGGTTCGATTTCTTCGAGCGAACTTCTGGGACAGTTTTGAATAGCTTGAACTAGTTTGAACTTTGAGTTACTTTGATTTCTAATTAAGCTACGTCCAGCCGCGTTCACAACGGTGACTGCTGACTGATAAAGCGGACAACCGAACAGCTTTTGGACGGCGGGACTCGAGAACCGTAAGTAACCACCTTTTTGATAACCACTGTGCACGTGCTTCTTTTCTTGAAAACAGTCTGACGTAAACTGGTATCCTGTCGTTCTCTTTGTTTCAAAAGTAACAAGAGGGGGAAAAATGAAATGACATAGAAAACCGTTACATCGTCTGTGCAACCGGCAAAAAATAATTATTGCCGAGAGCGTCCGCGACCATCTTGCAGACATTTTTCCGAACTCGGTTTTTGTGGCGGCGGATAGGGATTTGATGGTCGACAGAGCAGAGGACAGCGACAACGGAGCGAAAGAGGTTTTAAGCAGTGCTACCGAACGGTTTCAGTGATCTTTGCGTGGACACAGGTTCAGAGTCGGGTGGTACTGAAATCCGGTCGTAAGGTCTTTTGAGCTTGGCAAGCGAGCTATACACTCCGTGCGACGCGACTGGCGCGCCGCCGCGCGGCCGGTACCAAAGGTAGGCAGCGAGAACCCCAGAGAAAACGAAACCGAAACCACGCCGCGTACGTTGGTACGCATTGAAGTCGGAGTGGTGCGGTTGCGCTGGGTTCACAGCATGAAGTGCTGCCTGTGCTGCGTCATTAAGTGCTTCAATAGTTGTGCGTCGTATCTCGTGGAGACAAAGTTTCACAGTTTTTCACCTCGCCGATGTTTTGTGGGACAGCGACAACGATGGAGCCGTGCCGTACGACGTGAGAAATTTGGTCTCCCGATCATGTCTGCCACTGTGTCGGCACGGCTGACATATTCTACACTGCCGCTTTGCGCTCTGCGTTTGTTTTCGTACCAGTAACGCCTACATGTGTCAGCGCCGATGGGACAAACCCACACTCTCAGGTATGCAGTGCCAATTTCGTTGGAGGAATGCCTTCCAAAGAAGTTTCGTCCCCATCGTACGGGTCGATGATATTTCCGGACAAGTATGGCACGCAATCTGTACATCATGAAGAAAGATTCGGAAGGTAAAAAAGTGCCAAATATAAATCTAAAGAAAACAACGATGAAACTCGGAATCACTGGAGAATCGCCGTTTGAGTATGGAAGTTTATGTGGTGTGCTTTCTTTCTTGACCAGCCTCCTTCTGAATGTGGAAACGCTGACACCCCGAGTTCTGTAGACAACATTTTTTTTCTCGGCTTCTTTTTTCTTCACTGGTCCCTTCCTACCTGTAAAGTGTGCACCTCCAACGATGAGTGGTATTATCTGACAGCCTTTGACGGTCAAAGCCAGTTCCCATTTAGTTACGCCGCCCAAACTAAATTTCCACCTGGTTTCGCTATGCCAACTCTTTTTGTTATAATAAGTGTTGTGCCAAGTGACGGTCATGTCAAAGTACCTGTGCGCCGAAAATCAGCACCTCGCACAACAGGTTATTACACAACACCTGACCGCAAAAGCTCTTGGCGGCCAAACCGTGTGTTGGCCGACAACTTTGTTTTCTCGGCTTTGGAACCACCTTTCGTAAAGTTGTTTCAATTGGAAGTACAGTCCACTAGTCCCTTCGTACCTCTAAAGTCTCCACCTCCCCCGACCAGTGGTATTCTCTTGACAGCCTTTTCATGATCAAAACCGGTTCCCATTGAGTTACGCCGCCCAAACCAAATTTTCACCTAGTTTCCCTATGCCACCTTTTTTTTTTTTTTTGTATAATAAGTGCTGTGTCATGTTACTGTCAAGTCCAAGCATTTGTGTGCCCAAATCTGCACTTTGCACAGCCCGCTATAATACAACATTTTGGGTCCAATACAGCTTTATTTCTTTATTCGTTAGAAACATAACTTTCACACCTGCTGTCTTAAAGAAGCTTGGCTCCCTTCGTGCACAAACTTAGTGAACCTCTCACTCGCCTCCAAATATCATTGTTCCAGCAGTCCTAAATTTACAGCGACGAGCAAAATAAGTTTCCCACTCAGAGCAATTAAGGTGGCGGCCGTCTTGTTTTTCGGAAAATTACTCCAACTCTTTTTTCGGCCGCAGCTAGAGAAATTACCTCTAATTACGACTCAAACTCGATATATAAGAAGTGGAGAACAGCTAAATGCCCTTCTGCCCCAGCACTCATGCAACGTCACCCTCAACTTATCGGCTCAAAAAGCAAAAGTTTCGTTCGTGCGCGCTTCCGCCGCCACAGCTTGGCACGCGAAAAGGCGCCGCAGGCTGCTGGACGCGCCTCACAGTCGAACGCCAGCTCCTCCGCTAGCGGCGCTGCGCGCGTTTTTCAAAGCGCCCCCTATAGTTCCCGCACGGAGTGTATAGTAGCGACATGGGCTAGATCATCAGTGCGACGGTGTGCCCAGCAGTTTCTTTGCGATTTTGGAAATTCTTCGTGAAATTTGAGCAAATGCTAGTGAGAGGTCTGGTCCCACATGGAGACACGACTGTTTGTTTTGCCTGTTGCAAAAACTGAAAATGTCAGTCCCCACAGGTATGCACAATGGCAAGGAGGACAGGAGAACTTTTCGAGAAGCTTGTTTGAAAACAGGTGCAACTCGCACTACTTTTTCAACAAAAATGTTTGCTATTAGTCGACAACTGCCCACATTATCTCTCCGTCATCCCTGCAAATCTTTGACAAAGGGCTGAATATTGAATTAAGCGAAGTAAGTTTAGGAAAGCATGTTATGCTTCCTTTATAGCACCTTATTAACAAGTTTACGTGTTTTGCATTTAGTATTGTGTTGTTTTGTTTGCAGGCAAAGAAGTCCTAAGCATCGTGTCCAAAGCAGGAAGTGCTGGTGCGAATCTCAGCTCTAGAAAGACGACATTCTGTGTTTACTTTTATTTTATCATTTAAAAACAATTTATTCATGAGTATTTGCCACCTGCTCAGTATGGCAATAATGTTGTTTTTTTTTTTTTTTTGTCTTGCTTTCATTTAGTCATCAGTTGTGGACATTTCTTTTAACACCTTTTCCTAATCATGTGTTCCAGACAGTTTTTTAAGCTTTTTATAGCTCTATTTTTACTTTTGCAACTTGAACATTTATAGCTGCTCGGTATGAGAATGCGGAGAGCTCAAACTCCTCTGAAACGCCCTCGCGGTTGGAGTAGGATGTGAACGTTTGAGAATATTTATTAAATTATAATAAAGAGAAACAATTTTGGTATGAAGCGAGTCCACTGTAAAACCGTAAGATGACATTTTAGTTCTTGTAGCATTCATTTTAATGAGAAAGTTTGTGAGCAGGAAAGATAATTATGCTTTCTTTCATGATGGCAAGCTTTTTCCACCAAAATTAGTGCTAGCATTCTCGGTGCTATTTTTTATGTACCACAAATTGGGCTTAAAATGGACGTCAACTCATAGAGAATTTTTTTTTATTATCTTTTGATCTATGTAATGTCGTGTTTTCAAACTTTTGCACCCTACTCCAATCGCCAGGGCTACATTCTACCAGAGTTTGAGGTCGTTGTGATGCCTAGTTTATTTTTGCGGTAGAGAAACACTGTTGAGTTTTCTCGCCCCTTTCTTTAATTATGTGAGCTTCATAAACCCAATTTACAGGCCTTCAAGCTTCTTCGAAAGTGTGAATTTTTTTTCATAATTGTTCACTTTAATTTTTTTTTAGAGGGAAAATAATTTTAACTGCATAGTCTAGCAATATTGTCGCTGCTCATGTACACTTCAATGTTCCAAATTTGGAGAGTCAATAAATGTACTCATAAACATGTACCAAACTGTTTTCTTTCACAGCAGGGGTAGACTGCAATTAATCACCTGGGAATCATGGTGTTTGGCGCAAAAAAAAAACAACGGACATAAGAGAGACAACAGACATACAGGTGCCACTTACAACTATATATATTTGAAAAGTTCAGAAAAACAGGAATACATCTATCGTCATCTTCATCACGTCCACGCATGCGCTTAGCCATGTAATATACGCCTCATCTAACACATGGCTAAGCGCATGCGTGGACGTGATGAAGATGACAATGTATGTATTCCTTTCTTTCTGCACTTTTCAAGTACAATTGTGAGTGGCACCTGTATGTCTGTTTTCTCTCTTGTGTCCATTGCTTTTTTGCGCCTTACACTATGATTTCCAACGTTCACCAACTAGCCCAACTACAAGTTCTTCTAAAATTATTCACCTGTATGGTAGCTTGTTTGTGCTGTGCTAAATCTGGTGATGGTTGTATCCCACACTTTCTACCAAGGGAACACTTTTTTCTTCAATTAGTGATGTGTCGAGTGGCATTATGGCTAAGCTGAATAAATGAATTTCTGATTATTCCTCCCCGGGAAAGTGTGAGGCGCACACAGCTGTTTATGTTTAGAACAAGTGTCTTTCTATATTTATGATTACATCTGTTGTCACAAAGAAGCTTTGTGATGGTTTAGTGTTCAATATTTTAAATTATTATGCCTCTCACAAACACACTCTGTTCAATTACTGGGACAACCAGTATATGGCCAAACAGATTTGACAAGTTTGGGAGAATGATAAACATAGATCAACTTTTGTTTGCTTGTTTATCATTCTCTGCTTAGATCTCACTTGAAACTTTGGGTGAAGAGTGCAAAGATATTACAATAATCATAAATTAAAAGGCCATTTGGAGTAGAATCCTTTTGTGACATATATGTACAGACGTGGAAAGATTCAACGAAGCCACAGGAGCGTGCGGCCTCGAGATACTCGCGCACTTCATGACGGCAGCGAAAAGAACTAGTATCGATGGCTGCTGCAGCTAGCTGTGAAATTAGCTGCTCTCAGCATCCGTTAAAATGACCTGCTCTGCCGCCCTGCTACCATACTAAAGACCATACGCCTAGAGTGGCACTCTCTACACTGCATCTCAATAAGGCTGGTTATCTGTATCGAATAAGCTGATCGTGTGTACTTGGAATTGCGGAACGCAACAGAATGTCTTTCCTTTTTGTTTTCGCTACAGTTCCAGTGAAGCACAATAAGCTTTGATTCACATCACGACAACCATATTGAACCAAAAGCATGCATCGTTGCAAATAATGTTCTTGAAAAGCGCATTGTCTGTTCAGCTGACAAAACATTTCAATGTCAGTGTACAGTGCGCCACTTTAGGCAAATGACTGTCAGTACGCCAGCAGTGCAGGTCATATAACTGGGTGTTGATAGTCGCTAATCTCGCAATCTGCCAGTATTAGAGGGGATAGTTACCCACGCCACCGGCAGGACGCGCACACATAGTTCGAGGTTGCACGCTACTGTGGCTTTGTTGTTTTTTTTTGTTTTTTTTACGATTGTATTAGCAAAAAGCGCACCTAGCTTGGTTAGTGTTCACGAAAAAAAAATGCAATTGCTCTTGTGAAAAAATGTTTGGAGGGACTGTTAAGAGTCACGAAGACAAACCATACATGTCTGTTTTATTTAGTTTTTTCACTGGTGTGGAATATTGAAATGTGTTAATCTGCTGTTTTGAAAAGGTCTAATAATGATTGTGCCTCACATTTTTATGCTCATTGCAAAGCCCCCATCTTCTGAGTAAACAATACTCAATAATAGCTAGGGTGTCATTGCTGTGTAGAATTGATTTGGCCCACCATATATTGTTTCAAGGAGTGTTAATGCTTGTGAAACAGAAGAGAATGTTACTGCACTGGTGAAATGTCTGCAAAGTTTGGAGGAACACTTCTGAACCATAAAGGCATATATATACTGTGTGTCGGGCACATCTGAACTAAGGCTGCTTCAAACACTAATTTGACTGTGTTGCAGGGCTTGCACCTTGGTAAGACGACTGAGTTACCGTACGTGACAGGTGTTGCCATGGCAATTCACCGTCTCTCGGCAACAGCCCTGGCAATGCAGTCAAACACAACTGTCTCAACCAGACTTTTACAGTATATATTTATCTTCATGGTTCAGAACACTCCTCTGAACATTTTGCATACATTTTGCTGTAGTTGGTGACAGGTCAAGAACCAAGTGGAAGCTCCTCCCACCTCTTTCCTCTTTAGTAGAGCGAACGCTGGAGAGGAGGCGACCTCCTCTCCAGCGTTTGCTCTGCTCAAGTGGAAAGAGGTGGGAGGAGCTTCTACTTGGTTCTTGACCTGTCACCGACTATAATGTGGTAATAACATGTTTTTCGAATGTTACTATAACGTTTACCAGAACATTATTTTAATGTTTTGTAAACATTATATTTCTGTTGTAATAACGCTGCGTAAAAAAATTATTTATGTTGTACAAATGTTACTACAATGTTTACGGTAATGTTATGCTAATGTTTTCCGGACATTGTATTTACGTTGCAAAAATGTTTTCCAAGTGTTCAAATAACGTTTATCAAAACGTTATAAGAATGTTCTGCCAAACGTTAAAATAGCTTTATACAGGCGGACATTAAGAACATTCCTCGAACGTTTGGGGCGAACATAAAAATAACATTATTCTAATGTTTTCGTGTTACCTGGGACGTTGCAATATTGGTGAAGCCTAGTCGTAAAAAGTTTAAACAATGTTGTGGCCAACGTGACCGTAGATCCCTCTGGCCATTGGTGCGCGTGACATGTCGCGTGTGAGATGGATGGTTGATTGTAGAAGGACTCCTTGCAGGCTTGCGTGCGCTCCGTCCGGTAGGTTTTATCAGATCGAAGGCTAGCCTGTGGTGTATTCTAGTACCCCATAGCTAGACAAAGGCTAGCTACGGTCACGTGATGTGGTCACGTTGGCGTGGTAAGTGAGGGGAGCTGCGCTCTAAAATGAGAAAGAGGCGAGGCATCAAGGGAGCATGGCTTGTGGAGGCTACAAGGCTGTCGTCATGCCCTCTCCTAAGCTTCTATCCTCCTTGGTGTCACTAGATGCGTGCCGTACAGGCAAAGGCAACGTCAGGCAAGGGGAGAAAGGTCAAGCATTAGAAAGGCTGGAGAGGAGGATAAAAACCTCCTCTCCTCTCTCACCCTCCTGGTGGTCTCCCTTTCTCCCCTCGCCGTCCAATGCCATCCTGCCGCTATTCGTGAACATTGTTGCCGTCAGCCGGGAACTCTTTTACAACGCCTACACACATTCGAGAACTCAAATTTATTTTAAATTACAATCGCAAGCGTGCAACTTCGTTAAACTTGAAGAGATAGCGCGCCTGCACATCTCGTCGGCGAGCTGCTGCTGCTGTCAGAATAAGCGTGAAGCACATGTCACAATAAGTGCGACTTGTGCTTAATCGACATCCTGTAAACCCTGAAATGGGGAACGTTAAAAAAAAAAAAAAAAAAAAAAAGGACCGGACGAACACAACCAAAATCTCAAGTTCCCCATCTCCCCATCTCTGGGTCTACAAGCTAGATCAGTGCCGTCGGACGGCACGGCAGACACGGCACACAGCACAATGACACAAGACTGAACGATTAGATATTAAATTTTTTGACTGCAAGATGTGCTGAAAACAGTATCTGTAGACCTGTAGTCGAGGAGCCTCACGGACGAAAATCCTGAAGCGTTTTCCAGCAAGGTCAGCTCAGCAAGCACGCCTTTTTCGCAGACATAGAGATTCGGAGGTCGATTCATCCACGATTCATCCATCCATCCAGTCTTTTTACCCGATCAAATCAATTATTGTTGTCTTAGGCTAGGTGGCGCAAGCTACCGCCCGTTATAAAGGGTACAGCCGTTCTGTAATTCATCTATCCATCCAGGCATATTTAAATCGCGACATCATCTGACCTCATGGTGCGCGACCTACTTTGATTTAAACGTCCTTGTACACACTAGAGAAGGTTGTCTCCGTTGTTTGTTCTTTTCGTTCTTCGTGCCGACCGTTGCATGAAGCTTCGTTGGTGCAGGGGTTACCGCCGGCGTCCAGCGATGAAGTCGACAGCCAGGTCCTTCGAATCGTAAGCCGTTCACCGAACGCGCTGATCATCCTTTATGAGGCTGTCCTCGTCACTAGTCTCAATACTCGGTACACCTGAACCCCGCTTGGCCCCTGTGGTGTGTCGGATTGGGCCAACACCGTCTCATTTTAAGTGTGAGCGTAGCAGAAGCTACACGAGCGATCTCCGGGCTTTCAGCGTCCCTGCCAAGCACGCGCGCTCGTGCAGTGCAAGCACTGTTCAAGGCCACATGCTCGCGCTCGTAGTATCGACAGCGTCTGTCGAAACGAAGTATAGACAAAGCAGAAGGCCTCCGCACCGTCGTCAGTCAGATCGGTCCAGGCCCGAGATTGGGCACGAGTGCTGTGTCAGTGTTCGGCTGGGGGTCGTGTCCAATCGGCGCGTCGAAGGTCGGGCTTGCGCCCATTAGGTTAGCGCGATCCGACTCTGATGACGTTTCCTAAAGGGAGAGGAGGCGATGCGGAGGCTTTGATTATTCTAGGTGGTGTTGCCTGAGCACGCAGGAGGCTTGCTGTATGGGATGCACGAACATACGCTACAGGTTCCAAGGCAAGCGCGGGTATCGCAATCTGTGCAAATAAAAATTATTAGTATTATTATTATCAGTTCGCATGATTTGTTAACCTGCGCCACCCTGACATTTTTTTTTTTTACTTGGTTTTAAAGCGTTTGGTTTTGATTGTTTGCATCTGTCGAGCAAGTGTTTTCTTTTTTCGTTTTATGTTCAGCCAGGTTAGTAAAGCGTACTCTGGTTCCCATGCAGATTTTTGTTTCCCTGCAGTTTCTGTTGTGCCTGGTTTGTTAGTGGAACCCGGTCTTGACTGAAACCCCTAATCTATAAAACCTTTTTTTTTTTTCGTTCTTTGTTTCTGTTTTTACAGTGGACCTGTTACGGGCTAGTTTTTCCAGGATCGTGTCCCCCACAAAGAAATGAAGACACCAAACTCTGGACACCTACCGCCATCTATGAGCGACAGCAGCAAGCCACGTATCTGGTTGCTGCCATCGCTCATAGATGGCGGCAGCCTTTCCACTCTGGCTTGCCAACTTGCGGCCGGCCATTACTTTCCATTGTGCAGCTCCGCTGGTCTTCCTTCTTCATCAAAGTGAAAAGACAGAATTTTTTTTTTTTTAAATATAGCTATACATTAACTCATGTTTACAAACAAACCGGAGCGCCCCTAGCGGACGCCACCGGCGCTGCGCAAGCGCGGTGGACGGTGGGCAAGAAGCCCGCCGTCGCCCATAAACAAACCATTGAATCGCGTTGTTTTCGGCGTCGGTGGGAGTCCCCGTGCTCTTTTTCGCGTTGGAATTGTTGGTTCTACCTCCTCCTAACAATGTCTGACTACTTGAGCGGCTTCAGCAAAATTTATGTGGCAAAACTCTGCGTGAATAATGTGACTTGTGGCGATTCATTTCACGTAAACACCGCAGAATGGGCGCTAAAGCCTGTGTCGCACGATGAGATTCTGCTCGCTATTTTCAGTCGCGACGTCGCTCGGGCTGCAAAAGCGTGGACCGTAGCTGAGATGGTGGACGTCGATACTGAAAACCGCAAGTAGAATCGGGCATTACAAATCGGTGATGGCCACTGCTAACAATGATCAACATCTTCTTGTATGTACTGTTTACACTTAGCCTACTTACCCCAACCAACCTTCAAGAGTGTTTTGAGGCCTGCACTTAGTTCTTATCGCAATTACCGGGTCAGCGTTTGGTTTACGGCCGCTGTCCTTTGAACGAGCTGACGACAACAAGTTTGAAAGAGCAGACGGCAGTTCGAAAGCTTGCGCAGTGGAGTGCGGGCAAGAAGCATCGCGTCACGCGTCAACAAACCATTGGAATGTCACGTTGTCGCCGTCTGTGTGAATCCGCATACTTTTTCGCGTTGGAATTGTCTATTCTACGTCCTCATAGCTATGTTTTACCACTTTAATCGCCTGAGCGAAATTATCAAGGCTCGTTACACCGCTAAACTTTGTGTAAATAATTTGACGTGCGGCAATTCATTCAAGTGAACGCCGCAGAACGGACGCCAAAACCATGATAAGATTCTTCTAGGTATTTTCGGCCGCGACGTCGCTTGTGCTGCAAAAGTGTAGAAGGTAGTGGCGATGATCGACGTCGATACTTAAATTCGGAAGCGGGAACAGACCAAGCGTAACAAGTCGGTGATGGCCACTGGTACCAATGATCAAGATCTTGTATCTACTCTTTAGACTGAGCCTACTTAAGTCTTTTGAGGCCTGCAATTACTTATTGTTGCAATCGCCGGGTCAAAGTTTGGTCTACGGGCCGCTTTTGTTTGAACGAGCAGACAACAAAAAACAGACAAGTTCGAACGATCAGGCGGCCGTGTGAATTTGAAGACACACTCAACCCGCGGGTGGCCCGGACAACTTGGCAGTTTTCTCTCGTTCATGTTCGAACAAAACAAATACATCTGGCGACCACAAAGTGTTGCCCGCGCAAGCAATCGTAGTTCGACAGCGTCTAGTCTGCCCTTTTCACGGCTACTATCCACGTACTCGGACGAACGGAGCGGGCAGAAACACATGAAAACTGATCTTGAAACCTTTCCAGACTTTTTTGGTATAGCCCCCGTCGCAGCATTTTGACGAGAACGCAGGTTGTTTGTCTGGTGTCTCCGAAAAGAACACAAGAATGCATGTCTCGCACGGCGACTTCTGCCCACCACCCCAGACCGGAAGTGTGACCGACGCGCCACCACCGCAGCGTGACGTAGGAAAGTTGAGTTCGTGTATACGCGTGACGTTGTGCAACTCGGCCGGAAATGGCCATCTAAAGCCCCAGAGTGGAAAGCGTGTGGAAGGGTGTCTGCTTCACACGCAGCGGAGCCAAGTTCGATCCAAGTGAGCATAGTGTTTGTTTGTTTTTTTGTCAAACATTTGACAATATTTACACATTTCTTTTTTACAGGTATCACTGAAAAAAAATTAATGTTGTGTACGAAACGTAGCTGAACTAAATGATATGGGATTCCCTTTCCAGAAGTGCAGTGGGGGACAGCACCAGCGGGGGGCCGCTGCAAAGCGACATGTACGGGGTGGCATTAGTGGGTTAACATTTTTGTAGTGAGCAGCCACAGACTGTCGCCATGAGGTGGCGTGAATGCAGGTGGGGGCGGGGTGGCCGTCCGAAAAGGGTGACCCAAATGGCACGAGCTCTCTGCGTTATGCATATAGCCCAGGGGTGGCCAAGCTGCGGCTCTTTGCGTGTTAAAGTTCGGCTCGCGGCTCCCTCCCCCCCTCCGCCTCCCTCCTGGTCACGCAAGCACTTCCCCAAAAAGAGAAATGGTACGCGTTTTAAATCAAAAGGAAGGTTGCGGTTTGGTAGTCTTGTGCTACTGCTACCTTACATACAGTTGGACCACTTTTTACTCGGATAGATTTAAAGTAGTCCGAGTTTCATTCATTCTTCTGGACAAAAGTTTGCTCCCCCCCTCCCCTTCCCGCAACTCTTGGAAGTTTCGTGGTTTTGTTTGCGGCTCTTATTCCGGTTCAACTTGGCCACCTTTGATATAGCCTTTTCCGGTCAAGGCGCACAATGTCGTGCGTATAGCCTCATTTTTTTTTTGTTAATGCGATAGCATTCTTTATTACTTCACTAAGTTCTGAATGCGCCGTGCAGTGGCGCGACTCCTCCGGATATGCAGGACGTCCACATACGCAGGCGCCGTACGTATGTGGATGTTGCCCTCAGCGTCCTAGACGTCGTCTGTAATATCGTCCTCTAGGACGTGGTCCTAGATGTCCTAGAGGTTGTTCTAGATGTCGTCTTTGACTTCGTCCCATTTGATTTCGACCTCTAGAACGTCGTCCTTGAGATCACCCTAGAGGTTGCAATAGACATCGTCCTAGCAAGCAGATAAACCCAGGCTGGCATACACGGTGCGGCAGTATGCACACATTCACATTTGTACCCAAGCTACGAAGCAATCACTCGTGGCTGCAGTGCAAGCATATAAACCTGCAACGCGCATACACGGAGCAGCAGTACGCACACATTCACATTTGCGCCCAAGCTACGAAGCGATTATCGGTTTGAGTTGAGCTAGTTGGCACTAGCCGCATAATCGACCGCTTCTGCTCAAAACACTGTCTTGGCATTAGCACCTGTCACAGATTCGCAGTTACATTGAGCGTATGTTCGTCTCGTGAATGGTTCCCGAAGAGCTCACTACTCTAGCGACGGCAATGTTGCGGAATTGGACGTTCATCCGAAGTTGTTTTTGCAGCAGACGACTCTTGAATAGCAGACGACAGCAGTTTCCTCTAAGCCTAGCATTTGGTGCAGTGACACACATGCTCCCATGATGTCGGGTCACGTGCCTTGCTCCGACGCTCTTATTGGGTCACGGTGGCCATAGCCTCCACAGTTTGCCAAGTTGTCGTGAAACGGAGTATAGACAATGCAGTCATGTGTTTTGTGCCTTGTGGGGATGTGTGAACGTCCTTGGTAGAGGACAGTCTTTTTCTGGAAATCCCATCAATGCTGCCCTAGAAACCTTTCCTTGCAAGCACTAGGGGAGTACAATGTGCACATGAAACCGAGAAAAAGCTCATCAACCAGGCTTTAAAATTCAAGTGCAACTGTACAGACATATGCGGAGCACAAGTTTGGCTGCTTCTTGCGCAGGCGTTGCGGTGACTTCAGAATGCCGAGCTTCGATTGTTTCGATGGAAGGGCAGTGGGGTAGACCTCAAGGCATCTAGCATTAAAGTCTACCCCCTACCCTTCCAATCAAAGTAAATCAACAACTCTGCATCGATCTGACTTCACCGCGACCTTTACGCAAGAAAAAGATGACTTGCTCTCCGCATACTGCTGCTCTCTGTGGGCAGAAAGCAGTTTCAGAATTGGTAAGAGTTGCAGATTTCTGCAATGGATGTTGTTCCAAGTACCCTTTCTTGCTGTCTGATCGACTTTCCCATGGAACATCCTCTGAGCAGCCGGGTGGATGTCTGGCTTGCCAAAGTAGAAACTAAAGAGAAAACATTCCCAACACAGTGCAAGTGTGCTTGTTGGCAAAAAGGTCTGCATAAATTAATACAATACACGAGGCATTGTATAAATTTACAGTGCATTATCTGTACGTCTTGTCAATATTCCTTCTTGGAGGCACTGAAAAGTGACCTGTTCTAAATGACGCAGCACGTCTGATGCTGGCACTACCCGGTTTCTTTGAAGCCCAGCTGAAACCTGAAGTAAACAATAGCGAACCATATCCAGCACGCACCCGAGATGTTTGTTGAAATCAAAATTGAACCACCCAATAGTCATCTTTCTATTCTAAGAACTAATACATCTTTTAAAGGCAACGTTATTTGAAAGCAGGGATGGGCAGTATTTCAAATACAAGTATTTGAAATACGTATTTCAAATACTTTGTGTATTTTGCATTTGTATTTAATTATAAATTGGGTAATGTATTCGACATGTGTATTTAAATACTAAAACGTGGGTATTTTAAATACAATTGTAATTAAATACAATTTTGTGGGCGAAAATACATCCCTCAAATCTATTGTCACTGTCCAGAGCAGGAAGAAAACTACGTTCTGAACCGAATGCAGTGTCTCTCAATCAAGCACAAGCCTTTAGTGACTTTGTGATTACGGTGCTAGTCCAGGGCAAGAACAGTGACGAAATCAACGTTCACAGGCAGACTGGCTTATTAAGTGCCTGTGACAACTTGTGATCCTTTCCAGCCGGATTTCCATCCATACTTTTGCCTTGGACATTCTAAATGGGCGGGTCATCCAGATTTTCGTAACTGGTGCGAGTTTCCAACAATAAAAAATTCTCTAGCATGTGCTGCGCGTCTTGGTCGTCTCGGTTCTTTGTGGGCCTATATCAAAATGTAATCGACAGAAAAAGCTGCTTGAAGCTCTGTACTTTTTTCACCTATTGCGTCCAAGCTGATTACATTTTTTTGTGATTATATTTCTATTACGTTACTAGAGCCTCGCTCACTAACTCCCGGGTGTGCAATGCAAAATGAAAATGAGATACCCAGAAACCCGTTGCAGGTGCCCTGAAGTCGCTGACGCAAATTTTGAGGAATGTATTTGGAAAAGTATTTGGAGGAGACCAAATACATTTGGTTGTATTTGTATCTTGTATTTAAATGCTTTTTTGGAAATGTAATTAGATTTGTAATTAAATACATTTTTGACAAAGTATTTTGTAGTTGTATTTCGATACATATTTACATGTATTTTGCCCATCCCTGTTTGAAAGTAATGAAACAGTTAGGTGTACAAAAGTCATTGTTTGTGTACTGCATGAAATCTACACGTCTGTGGGAAATGTAACAGGTGTCTTTAGTTTGCAGATGACTGGACCCAACTGCTGCAAGTATTCCTGACCGAAATTACGACTCTGTTTCGTCTGTTGGTCTTTAACTAGCAGGATTTGGAATTGTTCAATTAGAGCTGTGCCTAAATGGAGAACACGTAAAGATATTGTAAAAATGACTTAGCTTCATGTCATGCCTTCCTACGAAAAATACCACAATAAAGGAATATGTTTTTTCGTTGCTCTGTCTTCTTTGCCACATGATAGTTGTAATTTTTGCACTCTGCTAGTGCCAAGGAGGACCTATGCTGTAACCAGGGGTTCGATTTCGGTGAAGGCAAGAGCGCTCTCGGCTGCTGATAATTTAAGCCCGCGTCTGATCTCGCTTCGTCGCAGCGCTTGGTTCGTAGGAAACCATCTGCTTTTTTTCTCCATCTGTTAGCAACGATGTATAATGTTTTCTCTTTTTATTTCAGTCTGCAATTGAGTTTCGTAGCAGACAAACCGCATTCTTCACTCGCGTTACCAGACGAACCATCTGTGAATGCCATCTTTGCTCGCACCACGAGAGGCGAATTAGATCTCGATCTCACTCCGGCGGTGACCAAAATCGGACGCCCGGTGTGGTAAAGCACCTTCCTCCGATAGTCACTGGCCGGATAGCACAGCAGGGTACCTCTCTCAGATGTTTAGCCTCCAGCGTGCACTCCTTGCCTTCCCCCGTGTTTTGCATGCTCGACGCGTACGAGGCGCTGCAGTGTTATCGAGGGTGGGAAGCTTGTGCTGGAAGGCGGGACGACCGAAAGACCTCTTTGCCATTCTTATCCTGTCGCTAACTAAAGACATGTTTAACAAGAGTCGATGGAGCGCACATCCATGTGAGATTGCACTTTCGTGCAGAGGGAGCACAACAGAAATGTTCAAAATACAGTAAAACCTCGTTATAACAAAACGGGATATAACAAACTAATGGATATAACAAAGCAATCATAATTCCCCTTGCTTGCTAATAGTGGGAAGAAATGGACATTGGCTATAACAAACTAATGGTTATAACGAAATAATTACGACCGCTCCTTCAACTTTGTTATAACGAGGTTTTACTGTATTTCCAGCTCTTTGATTGTAGTCAAACTTCAAGCTCGGTTGCATTGCAATGCAAAAAAAAAAACAAGCATATTTTTTTTTTTTAAAAAAAGGTCTGCATCTGCTCTGCATAGTTCGGCTCAACAAACAATTCGTCGGGACCTCTGGAGACCCTTCCATCTCTTCAGAGGTGCAGGGCCCCTAACAATGGATGCAAACAGCAGCGTGGATTGTGCGTAAAATGACAGCTTTGTATTTCTGTGCATAACAAAGAGATGTACAGTTGAACCTCGATTTAACGAAGTCACCGGGACCCACTAATTATTTCATTAAATCGGGAACTTCGTAAAATCGAGAAAGACATTCTTCGGGCGTGGGCAGCGCGGGGAATCCGAATTTGTTTCTTAAATTGGGAAATTCATAAAATCGGGTTTCGTTAATCGAGGTTCAACTGTATACGCATCCTAAATATTTGATCAATGTGCATCTTTGGTACTTTTCACGTGATATTTTCATTCCCACAGGTGATGCCATAGTACTAAAAGATTGCATGGCAGAACAATCTGGAAAGGGCTTTTGGCACCATTTGCACTTATTGTGTAGCCAGTAGTGTCTAAAGGGCGAAGCACAATGCAACGTATTATAGAATCTTTGGGAAACTTGAACCAACCAGGTGCAGATCAAGCCTTGGAATCCCCGTAACTGCGTGACTGGTCAGATTGGGTCATTTTTCTGACATGCTGTATGATCTGTTGAACATTTCTTTTTGTATTTGTCGCACTTTACCTTGCAACACATGCTGACATATTCCGTTAGATTACTCTTAAACTGATTCATCTCCTATAGCTTTTATAATAATCACTTTATTCAGCAAATAAGGTTCTACAAAAGAGCAGGTCTGCCTAAGCCAATGTAAGGCTTGCATGGCATTACCTTAGGTTGTGGATTTGATTTTGGCTACTGATCCTTTGCTTTCAATACAGTCCATTATTTTCTATCTCTCTTTAGGTGCAAGGTTAAATTACCTGTTTTATGGTTTGTTTGAAAAGAACGAGAAAACCTGATAAGTTGGCATGTAGAAGAATTAATCCTGTATGGATATTTTTTACTTTAGGACAGTTTTCAATAATCTGCAGTGTAAGCAGGGTAATGGAGGGATTAGTGTCTTGATATTAGTTTGTCCAGAACTTATGTTATTTAAACTTGACAGGACACATTATATGGTAAAGTCACTGAATTCATAGGAGAATAGATGCACTTGGCTTCTAAAGTGTTCCCTCTGCATGCGCATTTGAAAATCAAGCACTTTTGAATGGTTGGGCATGTTTGACGAAAGCTTCTCTGGTCAGTACCAGCATAATTTATTGTAAACCTGGTGCGAGTTCAAACCTAACAATTTTTGGACTTCGGCCCATTAGTGTTAGTCACTTACAGAATGGAGAACAGAAAATTATTTCTCCTTATGTGTGCTAGTTTTTATTTAAAGAAATGAAACGAATTGGTTGTGTAGTGATAATGACATGATGCCGTGTATGTATATGACTCGTTGGTCGGGGTTTTTTTTGTTTCCGTAGCGGGAACACTAGTCGACGGAAAACCACCACGCGTCTTATCATCATTCATGTGCACCTTATCATCTATCATCTGGTTTTGACACTTGTTTGAATCAGAAAACCACAAAGCAAGTGTCAAAACCACATGATAGATGATAAGGCGTGCACAAACGATGCTAAGCACGCCGCCTGCGTTTCTCGGTAAAAATTGCTGTTGCATAAGCTACCACGGCAATGGGGGCAAATGAGGTCGTTCATATAAATATAATAAATTTTTGGTGCAGCGCATTTACTTTTGTCATCATTGCAGGTGATACCACAGCTTTGCTGGCCAACCACCTTCGCAGCATGGATTGGAGCCCCAACTTTTTTTTGCTTTGTGAATGCACAGTGGAATCGTAGTAATCTAGGAGAGAGCAAAGCACTTTCTTATACTTGTGCCAAGATAAACAAGATAAAAGTAACATGCTGCAGACCCTTGCAATGTTAAAATTGTTGCACCGCCCCTTCAAAGCACTCTCGAGTCTCAAGTGCTCGGAAATAATGTAGTTTTGTTCAATGAACTGCTGGAAAGCCTTGTCACAATGTCTGATAGTTGTGGAGTAGATTATGGGCACAGTTATATGCATATACAGTTCATCATCATCATCATCATCATTTATTATTCCTTGAAGGCCCAGGGGGCATTACACAAGGGAGTATAGGCACTTTTACATTCTGTCATTGTGGGGTGGACGTGAATGATTTCATTCACATCCTCCACCCCATAATGACAATGAGCTGTCTCAATGAATTTGGCTTTGCTTCGTTTGCATGTATTGAAAAATATGAAGGGGCTGAAGAATGGTGCAAGTCTGTTAATGTGAAAAATTGTGCAATTGTTCTTGCCCTATTTTGAGCAGTTACAACACTGTAAATACAGAAGACATAAAATTGCCTCTGTAACACAAACTGTTCTGGTGTGTCATAAGCTGTTCATGCCTTCACGTACGTAGGAGCAGGCTGGCTGCACTACAAATTGAAAAAAGACCTACCCATAATGAGAAAAAAGACCTACCCATAATGACATAAAAGGAACAAATCTAGCATTTACTACGTTTCTGAAGTTAGATTAATCGTCTATCCTCTTGAGTCAATGGTTTGTACAGTTGCCGCCTTTGTGTTGCTGATGAATTACAAGGGATATATGGGCATTGTGAAGATACAGTTAGTATTTTCAGCTAAATAAAATCTGTTTATGATAGCAAATTTTCTTGAATGGTGCATCACATTTCCAAAGCTGACTTTTGTTTCCAAACAATTTCCTGCATAGAATCAATTGCAATTAGTAATGTTTCTATAAGGGAACAACAGAAACATTATTTATTTAATTTTATATTGCTGTTGTTTTTATGCTGCCCACATTTATTTTTGTCTCGCTTTATTGACAATTTATAGAATTAGTAGGAATTGGGGTTTTGCAACAATGAACAATGCCTTTTGACACTAACTCAAATGCATAGTTGTTATGCTTTGTGCAAGTATTTTTATAAGCTGGTCCGAAGAAGCAATTTTCTAGCAATTTGTCACGTAACAAGCGTATTGGATTAGTCTGCAACTTTCTCGAAGAGGCTAAATTCTAACATTATTTTGTGAATTCAGTCGAGCATCCTGTAACCACCTTTCATCGCTTAATTGTTGAAATAAGTTGTGCACTTAAAAAGTGTAAGCCTGCAGTTACATTCATTAGCACGTAAAGTAAATGGGCACCCTTGCAAGGTTGTTTCCATCAATTTGTGCCATTTTAGGATGCACTTGCCAAGCACCGAATGGCATCGCTAGCTTTTTGCACACTCTAACCTTGAATGATGACTCAGCCCTAGCGTCCTATTCATGTATTTGTTTCTTTAGGTGAGGTTGAAAATCCAGGACTACGACCTGTTATCAGAGGCGTTTAACCCTCAGAGTCTCTTCTTCTGGGCAAGCGGGAGAGCATAGTGCGAGAATTCAGTCACTCTGGGAAGGCTTCCTGCAAGGCAGAAAACAGCCTTCCAGTAGAGCCTTGAACGAGCAACTTTGCTTCTTTGCCATCTCTCAACAGAGCTCGGAGACGCCGCCTGCGCGGCGACGGGCGGCGGCTTTACCTGCCCCCAGTGCGGCGCAACGTTCTCCTCTCGGAGTCACCTGTCGACGCACCGGAGGTTGACGCACCGGTGGAAAGGAGGCCAGCACCAGTGTCGCTTCTGCCCTTACACCAGCGACAGAACCAACGTGTCCCGGCACGAGCGGGTCCACACGCGGGAGAAGCCGTTCTGGTGCCAGATATGCGGCAGTGCCTTCTCGCAGAAGACAAGCCTGGTGGAGCACCAGCGGAGGCACTCTGGCGAGCGGCCGTTCGGGTGCGAAGTGTGTGGGCAGAGGTTCCCGGCTGCAAACCAGCTCATCAGGCACATGCGAAAGCACACGGACGGGCGTCCGTACGTCTGCGGTGTGTGCGGGAAGTCTTTCGCGAAGAAGGGCGACCTGGTGGCTCATGGCTGCATCCACTAAACTTTGTTCGCTGGAAACTACACGCTTGTATCGGTCGGCTGTCTCTCGCGAACCGTGATCGTCTCTCTCAACGTTGCATTGCACAGAGTGGGGTAAGGCGATCAAAGGCAGGTGATCAATAGACCCCTTGCAAAAATTCCAAAACCCCGCGCGCGCTGTGCGACGAATAATGGGAGTCCTCGGTATGCCCCTCCTCCGGCTACCACGTGACTATCTGGCATAAGCGAGCAGGCGCAGGTTACCACAGCAACAACTTCTGAGCCGCTGAGTCTGGCGTTGGTTTGGCGAGTGACGAGCCAACGGCTGCCCCTTTCTCATCCCTCTCCCTTGTACCAGCTCTGTCGTCTGCTGCACCAACGCTTTGTTGAACCTGGTCGAAACCTGCCACGGTTGCGATACAAAATAAGTGGATTCGGTGATACTTCAGTACGTGAAAATAAGTTACGACGAATAACATATTCAAATAAGTTCGCCTGTCACGATGACTTTACGCTGACACAGATACAGTACGTAGCCAACGACGTATGACTCGGCAGGTGGGCAGGATGGCGGATGACTGCAACGGCTGCTGGCGGTAGCTGCCGGGACGCTGCGCGGAGGCGCAACGAGAAAGCGCGTGATCTGTACCGAGGGTTCCCAAAATTCTCTGCCGTCGTGGTGCTGTACGTTTTGCAACAGGTCTATTGGTTTAGCGAGAAGGAAGCTTACGCCGCCCTGTCATCTTGGCGGCAAATGGAGTATAGCAGTCTTAGTGGGGAAGTCCGCTGTTGCCTGCATTCCCGATGAAGACCACTTTTGTCTTGCACCGCTGTTTATAGAGATGTTCGATGGACTGCAACACGAAGTGTAGGCACAGCGCGGCAAAACTTTATTTTGCTAGAAGAGGATTGGTGTTTAAGAACAGAAAAGCTCATCGATACAACACCACTAAGTTTGAGGCCCTGGGCAAGTGCTATCTGCTGCGCTACTATACCCTGTCTCATGTAAAGAAAGGAGGGACGAGCGCCTCTTGCAAAGCCCTTCACTTTTTCCACTTAGTAGAGCGAACGCCAGACAGGAGATGAGCCGAGCAGACGTTAAAGCGTTAACCTTTGTTAACAAACTGCGCCCAAGATGTGATGAAAATAAAATTGACATCTGCTTATCCTTTTCCCAGCTTCCTGCTCTTTTTTGAAAACTCTGACAGGATACGTTGGGAAAATGCCATTTCTTTCGTGCAATTGGCCTGCACTTTCAAACTGTTGCGGTTGGTGTCTCATACTGATGTAGCCTATTTAGCCAGTTCCACAATGAATAAGTATAGTATGCATTAAACTTAGATGTAACAAATGTTTTTGATATTTTTAAATAAATTAAATTTGTGAATTTAAAATGTTTAGAAACATAAAACTTGTTAATTGGTTTCGTATTGTTCTGTTGGTATCGTTTTTATGCTTGGCATGTGGCGCCGCTGTTACGTTCTTCAACGAACCGTTCTTCAGCGAGACAATCTGAGGACCGTCCTTGAGAATAGTCCCCTACAAGACAACCTGAAGACGTCCTCAGGATGTACATGAGAGGATGAGAACGTTCCGACCAGTTGAAGACCTAGTGTGTTGTCTGGGTTTTACTTTGAGTGGTAAAAAAAGAGGCCAGAATGACCTTGCCTATATTCCGTTTCACGATAACTTTGTGAACTGTGGAGGCTACTGCCCCCGTGACCAATAAGAGAGTGCGAGGCACGTGACACCACGTCACGTGAGCGTTTGTGTTCTAGCGCCAAACGCGAGGCCCAAAGCCGGAGGAACCGGCTGTTGTCTGCTGGTCCACACTCGTCTCCTAAGAAACCAACTTCGGATGAACGTCCACTGCCTCAACATTGCCGTCTGCTAGAGCAGCGAGTTCTTTGGGAACACTTCATGAGACAGCCAAACTCAATTTAATGGCGAATCTGTGTCAGGTGCTAATGCCAGGACACGTTTTGAGAGGAAACAGTAGATTGCAGGGTCTGTGATCATTCAAACATCATTCAAAAGCCACGTTGTTCTCGAAAAAGGGTTGATCCAAAATGGGCATCATTAAAAAGTAACAGTCTTCCTCTTTCGTTCATGTTTTGTAGCATAGTGTCGATAAAGATGCGAGCTAAAATTGTCGAAAAAGAAGCCTAGAATTACTTTTTGTTGCAGACGGCGCTGTTGCTGCGGCGGCAACAAGGCTTCCGTGGCCTGGACCATGGAGTGTTGTCGGGTGCCTTGCTCCAACGCCCTTAATGGGTCACGGGGGCCGCAGCCTTCACAGTTAGCCAAGTTATATTGTGAAACAAAGTATAGTCGGTTGAACATTCTAGGTTGAATCTTCAAGATGCCCAGTGTAGTAGGGAGCGCAGTCTTGCTGAGTCATTCACTCTTGCGCTAGCCAGCTGTCACGCCGATGCACCGTCGCTCGCTGCTGCCGCCTTCTCGACGTTTGTTGTTTTTTTTGTTTCTGGCATAAGTCGCCGATTAAATCTTTATTTCCAGTGTATTATTCATTGTCTCTTGGCCTTCATCTGTGATATATCTGGTGGAGGTGCGGGGTACCTAATTTCAAGCCCAAGGAGAACAAAACGATGACGCTGCCGGCTTCGACCGCCCTTTCTGTCGTCGTCATGCCTGTCTCACTTTTGAACGCCCGTTTTCTTCCGCGGTGACGTCTACGAAGACACCGAGGACTGGATTAACCAGCATGAGCGAGTGGCCCAGCACAGTGGGTGGACATCTGAGCAATGCCTGCAGGACGTCTACTTTTCTCTAGAGGGAATGGCACGTATCTGGTATGAAAACCACAAAAGGACGATCAGCACCTGGGAAGCATGCAAGGATGAGCTCCACTGAATGTTTGCGACCCAGCAGTGACGAGAACGTGCCAAGGCAAGGGTTCCAGGTACTTACGAGAGCATCGCCAGCTTCGTCGAGAACGTGCTTTGGCTCAACAGCCGAGTGGATCCCGAAGCTTACGAAGTGATGAATTCGAGGATCCTCATGCGGGGCAGTCAAAGAGAGAGTCTTTGGAGGCCTTGTGCACAACCCACCTGTGACCGTCGAGACTTTTGTGATGGAGGCATGGAGCATCGAACGTGCCCTCCTTGCGAGAGTCAATCACTACCAGCGACTTCTCAGCATCGCTGGCCCCACGCCGTCCATCTGCGACATCAGCACCAGCATCCCGAATGTTTTGCAAGATTATCCTCGACGTCATCTGGGAGGTGCTGAAGAAGCTGGTTCCTACTGCCAAAAGCCCGGCTTCGCTCTTGATCGTCGAGGTCGTTCGAGAAGAAGTATGGCAAGCCTTCAAGCCACAGGCTCTCGTCGACGTTCCAGCCTTTGAGGTACTGTCGTTGACCTACGCCGCAATGGCCCGCACACCACTGCCACCCGTTTGCCTGTACGTGGTGCCTTTACGCCACGAGCCTCTAGCACTGCAGTACTCCCGACAGGACAAAGAACGGGCTCGGTACATTCGCCCAAAACAACCTGCACCCAGGAAGACTGACTTCTGGAGGACGGCCGACCGACGCCCATTCTGCTACCACTGCGGGGAAGCGGACCGCGTTTACCAACGGTGACCCTACCGCGGTGGCACTCAGTTGGTCGAACAACGTTTTAGCGACCGCCGACTTTTTGTCGAAAGATGCTTTAGCGAATGGGCGGCTGCCGTGAAGCAGCATTTACGGGTGGGGCAGATGGTTTAACATTTTTGTAATAAGCTGGCGTCACACTGTCACCCTGAAGCGGCGTGAAGGCACGTGGGCGGGTGGGTTAACGCGCCCCAGTAATTCACTAAGATGTCATTCGCTGATGCATTATGGACCCGCCCAGATTCCCAGCTAGGCCTGCGAGGGTTTGCGCCCAATGACCCTCGGCCACGCCCTCGGGAGCGACCTCAGGACGTCGAGGACTACCTATGCTGTTCGACACCTCTGGAGCTGTCTCCCTCCCAGCCGAGGATGTTGCTCGCCTTCACTGCGACGCCCTGCATCGCCTCTTCGTGGGACCTGCCAGGAAGGCCCGTCTCCCCTGCCTTGCTGGGAAAACTAAGTGCGGCAATACCGGCAGATTCTGTGGCTGAGGACAAACGACACGAATATCCTCCACAAATGTCGGAATGGCTCTTACGCTAGCAACGAGACTCATCGCAACAACGATTTTGCGACAATGTCGAACAACCTCGACATTGCCATCGACGGCCACAATGTGACTGCATTCGTTGACACCTGAGCAGACTGTTTCGTTTTGTGTGGGAAACTCTCTCGCCACCACCTTTAGGAAACCAAGTGACGACACCGTGGGATGGCCTGCAGGTATGAACTGCTGGCGGTCATCTTGTCACACCATTGAGAAGGCGCACCGCTCGTGTCATAATCTAGGGAAAGACTTGTCCGGTGAGCTTCATCATTCTTCAGGACAGCTTGCAGGACCTTGTAATGGACATGGACTTTCTCTGTGAATACGGACCTGCCGCCAACCTTGAAGCAAATGGGTTGCCGCTGCGGAAACCTATCCCTACATCGAAAGATTGCTATGATGCGACGTCGGCTGCAGTACGAGTCCTTGTGCCAGTGAACCTGCCAGCTTCCCTCTTGGGTATATCTTACGGTAAGTGTCCGATAGGCTGTTGCAGACAGACACTACAACCTTCTCAGATGTGACAACCGCTTCCTCAGACAAAAAAGAGGTATGTTAGAGTGTGCCGTAAAAGTCTGATGACTAATGGTCTAGTAGTTAGCGCTCAAAGGGAATCTTGTTCATCCCCTGGAACGGCTGTTTATCGCGTCATCTACCTGACGCAGGTACTGAACGACGGCCATTTTACAGCAAAGCTGTTATACGCTAGGGTCTGGAAAACAATGTGTTCACATTTCGACAGAAAACTCCCCATTGGGTGTGGCAAGTATGAATAAATAAAAAAAAATTGTAAAGCCTTTCCACTTCACGTAACGATGGAGGAACAGCAAAGCTGTTATCTTTACGACGCCTAGGATGATGCCTAGAGGACAATGTCTAGGGTGACCTCAAGGACGACATCTTGGACAACCTCAAGGACAACCTCCAGGACGACGTCTAGGATGACCTCGAGGACGACTTCTAGGACAACCTCTAGGACGACCTCGAGGAGACGCCTAGAGGACGACCTCAAGGACGACTTGGACGACCTCAAAGATGGCGTCTAGGATGACCTCAAGGACGATTTTGAGGACAACGCCTAGGGGGACCTCAAACGACTTCTAGGACGACCTTGAGGACAAAGTCTAAGACGACCTCAAGGACGGCTTCTAGGATGACCTCGAGGAGACTCCTAGAGGACGACCTCAAAGGCAACTTTTAGGACGACCTCAAGAACGACTTCTAGGACGACCTCAGGGACGACGTCCGGGACGACTTCTAGGACAATCTCGAGGACGATCTCTAGGACGATTGCAAGGATGACTTCAAGGACGACCTCGAGGACAACCTCTCGTGCGACGTCTAGGATGACCTCAAGAACGATCTCTAGGACATCGACTTGAGAAATTCAGCTTTTCTACTGTGATGAAAACCACCTTTCAGCCTTTCCGCTCCTGTAAAAAGCAGAGTGGAAAGGTTGCTGCCATCTATGAGCGACGGCGGCAACCAGCAACTGGCAAGCTGGTTGCCGCTGTCGTTCATAGATGACGGTAGCTGTCTGGTGTTGACACGACGCTTGTCCACAGACACGATAGTGGGGGACTATACCTTAACAGCTTCGCTGTAAAAGAGGGGTCAAGTATGAATGAATAAAAACAAAAGGAGGGGGCAACCGGCGTGAGTCAGCCATCCTTGACATTATTAGATAGTGAGGTCCTGATTCCTTGTTATCTCTAGACATCATCCTCGAGGTCGTCTCAGACGTCCTCAAGGTCGTCCTAGAGGTTGTCTGAAAGGACATCCTCTAGGCATCATCCTAGAGGTCGTCGTAGAAGTTGTTCTAGACGTGGTCCTCGAGGTCGTCCTAAAAGTCGTCCTTGAGTTTGTCCAAGATGTCGTCCTCTAGCCATCGTCCTAGACGTCGTGAAGATAACAGCTTCGCTAATCCTCCATCTTCACGTGAAGTGGAAGGGCTCTACAATTTTTTGCATTGTCTCGGCCAGTTTTGTTGACGTAGGTAGCGGGAGGTGGGTTGAGCGTAGCTCTGCGCACTGGGTCATCGCATGGCTTTTATTTAGACTTTTCTTCTCGGTGTTTGGTTTTGGTGGCATTTTTAATCGGGTATCTCGAAAGATTCGTAAGGATTGTGGGATTGGTATCTTCTGACAACAATGGCCTTCAACGCAGAATGATCACATCCCTGCCGTCAATTATGTGGACATAGGGACATAGTCCCCATTATATACTGAGAATTGGAATACAATTCGCAAATTTCACATGATTCCTACCTTGTTTGCATGCTGAAAGTTTCTCGTTTATGTACCTTCTCGTCTTTGGGGATAATGACGGCTTCGGTGTCACCTTCACGTAGGGTGGAGAATAAAAATCACTGATCTAATTTATGGAGGCACTCAATCAATTGACATTTTTGGCAAACGCTGAAGTTTCACCGAATGGCATTTTAGCAAATAGCAGGGAAGCGGCGTTTAAGGGTGGGCCGAGTGGGTTAACATTTTCGTAATGAGCCACCGCACATTGCTGCCACAAAGCAAACTAATTTCAGCACGTGGGGGAAGGGGTTAACACATGCCCGTGTTATTTGCTAAAACGTCATTCTTTAAATTGTGATTTAAATAAGACTAGTTTTACTATGACGATTTTAATCAAACCTTTCCACAAAAATGTTCCTGAAAATATTTTTATGTACCATTTGTCTATCATATTTCATGATCTTTATGTGCATTTGTTTTGTATATAAATCAACAAATTATCAAGCAAGGAAGGTTTATACACCAACAGTGTTTACAAACAAGCCTGCTTTACCCGCACCCCGTGTGGGCACTGCGCGTGTGCAGAAACTGAATTGGGGAGGAGTGAAGCATTTGTGCACGCGCAGTACCGACAGCAGTAGCGTGATGTCGGTGAGTTCAGTTGGTCTATATCGGGCTGAACACGAGCACAAAGAAGTGCTCTTCTGAGCACGTAGGCGTTGAGCTTGATTTCTACCTTCCACTTCGTTCGTCAGCTACGCGGCGTCCTATTGCAACAAGATTGGAATGTTACGCAGCTACGCGGCGTCCTATTGCAACAAGATTGGATTGGAACTAGAAAAGTTACGACCTTTGCAGTTATAAATCTGAACTCTAACGAAAAATCAAATGAAGTTTTCTTGACTAAAAGTAATTATGCTGTTTTAGTTCTACAGGGTGTCTTAAGTAGCAGCCAGGCTCTTTAAATCGACCGCAAAAATCGGTTTCTAAACCTGTTGCGCTAGAATTTTGTGCAATGTTGCCCACAGATAGTGAGAGCAAACTTACCTGAGGAAAGAGTAAAAACTTTCAGCCTTTCCACTCTGGTGAGGAAGACCAGCGAAGCTGTACTACGAAAGGAATGAAGTAACGGCCGGTAGCAAGTTGGAAAGCCAAAGTGGAAAGGCTGGAAAGGTTGCGCAATCTATAAGAGCGACGGCGCGGTAACCAGACAACCGGCAAGCTGGGTGTCTAGTTGCCGTTGTCGCTCATAGAAGGCGGTAGCTGTCCAGAGTTTCATGTCATCATTTGTTTGCTGACGGACGCGATACTGGGGAAACTCTACTTCATTTCACTTTATCTGCGAGCGAAGCCAAAGCTAGAAGCGCGAGATCAGTTGCTTTTTGCGTTTCTCCGCAGCTCACGTGCTCAAGGAAGGCCTGAACACAGAGAGCTTTCGTGCTCGCGCTTCCAGCTTTGCCTTTGCTTGCAAATAAAAAGGCTTAACTCCTATGGAAACGAAGCGTAGCCACCGGTCTTCAAACAATAGGGCGCCGTATGGCACGGGAAACGAGATGGCGCAAGCGGTCGCGACACCAACGAATGAGCATACGGCACCGAGAACCAGCATCATTAGCCGACAATATTTTCGACTTAAAAGTTATCAGCGATAGATTGAAGAAATTAATTGATGAATCTGCCACGCTGAAAAAATTGTAGAGCCCTTCCACTTCACGTAAAGATAAAGGACCAGCGAAGCTGTTATCTTTACGACGTCTAAGACGATGCCTAAGGGACAATGTCTAGGACAACCTCAAGGATGACTTCTAGGACGGCCTTGAGGACGACTTCTAGGACGACCTTGAGGACGACTTCTAGGACGATGTCTAGGACGACCTCAAGGATGACTTCTAGGACGACCTCAAGGACGACTTCTACAACGACCTTGAGGACAATGTCTAGGACGACCTTGAGGACGATGTCTAGAGGACGCCGCCTAGGATGACCTCGAGGACTATGCCTAGAGATGATAACAAGGGATCAGGATCTCACTATCTAATAATGCCAAGGAGGGCTGACTCATGGTGGTTGCCCCCTCTTTTTGTTTTTATTTATTCACACTTGACCCTTTTTTGTTTTTATTTATTCAGACTTCTCAGGACCATGTGAGGGCGCATTTTTTTTCCAGACCCTAGCATAATGGCAATAAAATGTTTTGATGGCGCCACCTTGCGGGCGCACTCCTGTGACGGAGGTGGTAGGATGAGAGCAGATGACATGCTGTGTCAAAGCACGTAGTGGCTATGTTAGTTTGCATCTATGTTGATTAAAAATGCATTATTTATTAAAGAAATTTGTACGACATTTTGTGAGTGATCTTTAAAATAAATAACAGTGCCTCCAAATTGCTTTTTTTATTAAAAAAAAAAAATTGAAAATGTTCAAAACAAAGTCTGGAGCTTAACATTACAGCTTGCGTGGCGTGCGTCAGGGCAATTCACAGCCTTTCCAATTCTTTTTTTTTTTAAATCTGTGGAGGCTGTTGTACAGAAAGGTTTTGCATTTACCACAGTAAATGTCGCGCTCTCTTCTTAACTGCGCACGCGTGCACAATGGAGCTTTTTCGAGTAACGAGCGCCTTCTGGGGAGTTGTCTGCGAACTAAAATAGGAGAGCAGCCCAACATGCCTCTGCCTGTCAAAACATATTGGCATCGTGCCGTTGTATCGGTTTTCAGTGCTTTTTATACCTCATACTACCAATACTAAAAACAAAGCATCAAAATAGACTAAATGTGTGCGAAGATAGATGCTGACAATGTTATAATAATGCTTTATTCGGTTTCTAAAACCCGGGTGACAGTAAAAAGGCTATTGCCCATGCCATAGAGGCTCACTATACCCGCTACACCACACACACACATACATACACGCAAAAAAAAAAAAAAAACACTAGCAGGAGAAAAAAAAAAAAAAATTTCGCAGTGCACCGCGTTTTGGTGTCCTGCGAAAATGGTGACAGCGGGACTGTACGCATGCGCAGAAGCTTATTGGAAAAAGATCCATTGTGTTAAAAAATGCTGCACACTTGTTTTAGTTACATTGAACTCGACAATACCGACACTCATGCTCATCAGCAACTCGCGCTCAGTTCCTCCCGCATCAAATATGTGGCAAAGAATTTTGTCACATCGCGAGTTCGGTTCGAAAGAAATGCAGAAATTTTCAGAAATTCTTAAATCGTTGGATATGGCCCGGCTAATTCATGCGATGGATTAATTTCTTCTATCTAATTTTCACTTAGAATTATTTCCAAAATTAAAATCGTTCGCTGAGAAGCGCATTAGAGTCCGCAGACTTAAACATATAAGTGGTAGTGAAATGTTTTGGGACACCGAGGTGTCACCGACTTGCTAGATTTAAACGACCTTGATCGTGAGGGGGCATCACACAATACACATCGACTGGGTGAATAATGGGGGATTTAGTTGAAACAACTCCTGAAGCCAGCCACCATTTCTTTCTGCCAGTTATTTAGTTATTTTGAGAAAATATTTGTTTACTGGTTTACAAAATTTAAGAATCAATTTCAAACTAATAAGAGAGCAACACTCACAGAACAAATAGGAACCAACAGGATATACGGGGTCGCTTTCACTGAAGACTACACACTCGAGAGGTTCTCGAATTTCAGCTTCCTGTATTTAATTTGATGGAACATCCAAATTATAATAAAAAAAAATACACCCTATTCGTCTTAGTAGATGCATAGTGGGGTAAACCCGTTGGGTAAACTGCTGGATATTCTATTTCCATCATCCAGCTTTTGGTACTGGGGTAGAGAACAACACACCACTTCACCAGATGAACACAACGCGTGAAACAGGCTTTGCCGTGCGTTACCCAAACAGCGCATGAAGCGAGCTCGGCGAGCTCACGAGTCGAAGGATCCAAGATCTGCGCGTTCTGTCCCAGTCTGTCCTACCCGTGACGTCAAAAACGATGATGATGGTAGCGATGGTACCGCCGGTGTAAACAAGGGGCAATCAACGCGGCTTGGCAGTTTGGCTTTGGATGAAACTGGGTTCTTACATCTCTTGAATCAGCCATTTAGTGAAGGCCACAATGTGTGTAGATAACAAAATATAATTTAAAAGGGATGTCTTCATAAAGCAACCTGTTACCGGAGCGTTGTGCCTGGTTGTGCCATCCGGATGAAGAAATCGCTGCAGTACCCCTGGATGCTTGCTGTAATCCCCGTAACTAACTTAATACAAGCCAATCCAATCCGTACACAAACAAGCAGTCATGGCGGAAGCGCAGAACGATATCGGTGAGCGGCATCCTCTATTTTTATTGTCATGCTTCTAAACACCTCCAGAAAATCAGTCTTGAGCTATTAAATTCCCAGGGAGCAATTTGTGGCGTCGTGTCTAAAGTCACTTTTGTTTTTCGCTGCACTGCCACCGAGCGAGAACCTCTTGAAGCGTAAAATCCGGAAACGCCAGTTGTCAAACCGTGATTTTTTTGTTTGTTTGTTTGTTTCCGTATTCTCGTGAATTACCGGCCGGGCGAAATATACGCTAGGTGCTCGGCGTTTTCGCTCGGGTTGGGGACTCACACGCGGCGCTCTTTCTCTTTGGCTGTCAGTGCTTTTGGAGCGTGTGTTCCTGCGAATCGTGACCGCCGAGACGGACGAGCAATTCGAGAGCATACTGGGCAAATTCCTGCTGCCAATCTTGCTGAAGCTCTCGAGCACGCAGGAGGGAGTGCGCAAGAAGGTGAGTCCGCTGCTGACACCCTCCGCCGACACCCTTGGAAGAAGGCCGCAGCACCCTCGGACTGATTACAACACGAACGCTTAGCGATACCAGACCGCCTCTTGCAGCTTTTCAGACGTATCAGCCCCAAGTCACTCATTTGTAGTGTTAAGATTTTTTTGTGAGACCACTAAACTCCGTTTGTGAAATGCTTTTTTAATGTGAAAGCATTAACTGTCCCACGGAGCGAGCCGACGTTATGAGTTTGAAGCGCGAAAACGGCACCTAGTTTCCCTGATCCCAAAGGTCCCATTGGCTGGCGCGCGGCGACGAGGCTCCCATTGGCCGCTGCGCGCGCCAGTTTCAACGACCGCCGCCAGATAGCGCAGTGTGTCCGTGTTGCCAGCGCGCCGATGAAACTAGCCGCCACAACCCATGCCACTACGGGCCCCGCGCCGGTTAAAACAGACAGGTTGGCGAGCGCTCGGAGGCTTCTGCTCGTCTCGCCATCGACCAACATGCCATCGCCTCCATCATCCACATCGTCGGCGGTGCTTCTGCTCGTCTTGCCGCCGCCGAACATGGCGCCGCCTCTAGCATTCACGCCGTCGCTGGTGCGTCTGCCACAACTCGAAAACATTACTCGTGCCACAAAACTCCGTGGCGTTCCATTGGACATTCATGCTTTCGCATTCACAACTCATTAGACGTGCTTAGATGTCTTCCGACTTTTTTTTCCTTTTGCACATACATTGCGGCATTTCGGAGGAATGTTGCACATTTTCTCTTACTTGTGCCAAGATAAACAATATAATTGCGCTCAAGTACGTATTTCTTAGTCAGTCCAGAAGTCTCTGGAAAGGCCACTCTGGGTAGAGGGTGGCAGAAAAAGTGAACGATAAACCTTATCAGTTCACTTTTTTCCCCAGGACTGTTGTAGAGTAAAACAACCTCCTCAAACCATATTCAATTACGCATCCATTGATGGTTTTATAAATTGCTCGCTCAATCGGTCCAATGATTTATAACTTACCCTGACATCAGCATATTATGTGGTATTAAAGCCTTAGGTTTGCAGTTACGCAGTGTCTAGCGTTACGTCCGATGGAATCCGAAATAAAAATGATGAGTTATGTCCGACGTAACTTTACGTCAAGGTTTTGAGTTACGTCCGACATAACCCCATACGAAGATTAAAGTTACGTCCGACAAAACTCCAAATAAAAATTAAAGTTACGTCCGACGGAACTTGAAATAAAGAGCAGAGTTACATCCGACAGAACCCGAAATAAGAATTAAAGATACATTCGACGTAACTTTACCCTAAGGTTTCGAGTTACATCCGTCAGAAATAAGTTACGGCCTGTGTAACCTACGGAACCTTACTGAATGTTACGCTTTGTGGCCGAAACACGACGTAAACACAAAAATATTATAAATTACTTGTGCATTATATCCGATGCAGTATTCGTAAATTGGTTAAAATCACGGTCTGATGTAGCATTCGTAAATTGGTTAAAATCTGAACCTCCAGGTTTGTTGAGGAGGTGAAGTGTGCTCCTCATATGTAGAGGCCGTTAATAACCAGTCACATACGCTTTTTCTTTTTTTCTTTTTTTTCATTTTTTTTTTGTTTACAATTTTTTAAGAGTTTTTTTTTTTATTTGTTTTTCGATATGAAATTACTTTTTCCTGGATGTGACACACAAAAGAAAAGAAAAACATTAACCAAATGGAAACCGCAGCACCCGTGCTGCGAGCCTGAGACCCTGAGATATCAATGTTGGGGTGCTGGTTCGTACAACAGATTGAGGGCCCATTGCT
This sequence comes from Ixodes scapularis, assembly GCF_016920785.2. Classification (NCBI taxonomy): domain Eukaryota; kingdom Metazoa; phylum Arthropoda; class Arachnida; order Ixodida; family Ixodidae; genus Ixodes; species Ixodes scapularis. The sequence continues at coordinate 28,689,629 of NW_024609838.1, forward strand.
CGTTTAAAGCGTCTAAAGCCCCTATATGTGCCGGGATCTAGAAAAATCGTGTTGCTCGTATATAACTATACAAACGTGTGTAGTAATAATTACACAACGCGTGCCGGTACCACGACCTTCCGTCGGGCTTAACTCGAAACCTTGGGGTAAAGTTACGTCGGATGTAATTTTAATTTTTATTTGGAGTTCCGTCGGACGTAACTTTAATTATCATTTTGGGTTATGTCGGACATAACTCGAATCCTTCACGTAGTTACATCGGACGTAACTTTATTTTTATTTCGGGTTCCGTCGGACGTAACGCTTGATACTGCGTTGCAGTTAATGTTGTTAATTATAGAAATGGTTTTCAACATATTTTGGGCTAAATTGTTGTTGTTGGTATTATTAAAAAATTTGTTTCGTGTGTGTGTGACAATATTTTGATTAGTATTTCACATTAATGGTGTACGCGAGTTTCAATATATATTTATTGTCGTCAACTTTTGTTGCTTGCGTGCACTAGTTTACTAGCATTCATTGGTTTGCTTGTGGTTACATTAGGCACTTCTATTAAGTCGGTGCTTTATGTAATTTCGTACAACATGAATTCGGGTCATTAAAAAATACGAGTGGCAAGCTCTCTCAGTGTTAAAAGGGCCGCACCGCCCCTTTAACACGTGGCACCTCAATTCCGGCCTTTCAGGTCATGGAGGTGCTGGTGCACGTGAACAAGCGCCTCAAGTCACGGCCGCGCGTCCAGCTGCCCGTGGAGCCGCTGCTCCAGCAGTACAAGGACCCCAACTCCAGCTCCTTCGTCCTCAACTTCTCTATGATCTACCTGAAGCTGGGGTTCCCGCGGCTGGACAAGGCGCGGCAGGCCGAGCTGCTGCCCGACCTGCTGGCTTGCGTCGCCGGGAGGCCGCAGCAGCACCAGGACAGGTGAGACACCGAGGAGCCGCAACAATGCCTGGGACGCGTCTTTGGCTGGCGCGTTTGGTGCTCCGCTCCAGCCCGTACGCCGGAAGCAGTCCCGAAGTGGCAACAAATGATGTCACGGGAGCCGGCTTGTCATGCTGTCGGATGTCGTGATCTCGTGTAGCGAGGGGAATGTGCGAACGGCGCCGGCAGCCTAAGTGGGGAACGCAGGAGCGACAAAAACGGGCGCCGCACGGCATTTTTCATGGCAACTTGCGCACACGCTGTGACATGGTGGCTTGGCATGGGTCCACGTCACAGCGTCCTGGGCTTTTGCTGTGGGAATCAGCGTGCAGCGCCCGTTTCGCCGCTCATGTGTTCCCTGCTTTATAGGCGTGAAACACGACACCCAAGGGATGTGCGTGAGCGGCAGCCACGATGGGCTGGCCACCAGCTCCTGCTGTTTCAATCGTGTTTGTGTACCAAAAAAAAAAAAAAATCTATGGCAGTGCCGGTTTGGTGACTCGACAGCTCCATGCCCTTGATAGGGTTGCAAAATTTGGTCACGAATGTAGGTAGAAATTTTTTGGTCGCGATTATAGGTTGACCCTTAATTTTTGACAACATTTCCGAAAAAACAAAAACAAGGTTGACTTATATTTGAATCAATACGGTAGTTACTTCACAGCCTCGGTTCCTTGCAGCCTGATTCAGCTTGCGCTGGCGGCGATCCCGCACGTGACGCTTCCGTCGAGCCCGGAGGCGCGAGCCAGCTGGCTGGGCCTTCCCGAAGGGTCGGACACCCTGGCACTCTTGCGGGAGCGTCTGCTGGACCTGCTGCTCTTGCCTTACTCCGGGGCGGACCCGTCCATGACAGGAGGCACTGCCCCCGCCTGCCTCAGCAACCAATCGCTGGCTCGCCTGCTTCCCGAGGGACCGCCCACGCCCGAGGAGCTGGAGAAGGCCAAGCTGGGCGCGCTCACGTTCGTGGCGTCCGGTGTCTTCCCCGAGCGCAGCATCGTGGTTCACCTCTTGATGGCTGCGGCCGACAGCCGGCACAGGTGGGGAGAGGAGATTCAGTATACACTCTTTTCTAGACACCCAACGTTACTACGAGGGTGATTAAAAAAAATTTCACTCTCAGGCTCCAGAATTTGTTTTAATTGAGTCCTTTTCATACTCGAGCCGGTCATAGATTGTTGCATTGGCAAAGCCTTGGCTTATTTGCAAATTATTTTTTTTTTACATCATCCATTGTCAGTTGTCTATGCGACGTACGTAATCCGTTCAAGTGCATGCTCAATGTGGTCGTCAGTCGAAGACGTCGGTGTGCATCCGGCGCATTCTTTATGGCTAACACTTGTGCGTTCTTGCTTGAACTTCTGTATCCTTTCAAACACACTTCATTGTGACAAACCACTTTCTTTATACGGTGCGCAAAATCTTCTATAAATATTACCACCAGGCACACCCTCAGGCCACAAATACATTGCTCCCCCACTTGAGCAAATCATAAGTGGGGGGCAGCCATTGATTCTCGCACCTCAGTCACAACTGAACTGACTTAACCTGTTTGAACCTGCACAACAATGTCTGAGAGACAGCAAACTCATTAAAAAATCTATTGTAAGGCAGTGCGGCCAACAAAATATCTAAGAAAATTGGATGAGGATAATTTTTTGATCACCCTTGTAGGACAACTCAGTTGCAAAACTGCCCATAGACGCCGCTTCTACGAGCAGTACTTTCCTCTCCCCCTAGGGTCCGCCTCCCGTTGTTTTATGCGCCACCGTTTTCGGAGGGGACGGCTGCTACAGTAACAACAGTTACGCGGGTTTTTAAGCACGGCATCTAGGCTGCGCTTCACCGCAGTGTCTCCGAAAAAAAGTTTTGAAATGCAGCCTCTAGATCTCACTTCAAACGACGGGTGGCAGGCTTGAGGGGGAGAGCGATGGTACTACCCCCTTGTGTGGGAGTTCCACAACTGAGCTGATATAATGACATTGTAGAAACCTTTTCAGCGCTGATCACCCGGGCAAAGAACGCGGAATATCAAATGCATGTGCTACGCCCGATATTCCGCGGAAGATAGCTACTGCATGTGTTCCGAACGCGTTTCACAGCCCAGCAGACAAAGGGTGCGGGATGGAATAGGCGATTATTGGAATGGTCTGTAGTCCGCACCTTGTGCCTACTCGCCATTTGAATGGCTGGCATGTGAAAACTTGTCGTACACATCACACCTAGAAAAATACCTGCTTTGGGGTGGCTAGCTCACTAAGAAGCTTGTATCATATACATATCATCATTAGGATGCTATGACAATCACAAAATCCATCATGCCTTGTCGTAGTGAACTATCTAAAAAGACTAATCCATGTATAGCCTGCGCCGTTAGTGCTGTATAGAATTTTGACTTTTAAACATGCAATGGGATGTTTCTCTAAACGGGCCAAATATTCAAAACATACTAATCTCACAGAAAAAAAGGTTGACATCATATTGGCTTCTGCCAAAGAGCCTATTTAGGAAGATAAATAATCTTAGGCATAATTAGGTTCTTAATTACTGTTGAGTGATTAACTTCCTAACTGGTACATCTAAAAATATGGCTTCAATTATAAACTTTCTAGGCATTGTCTAGAACCATTAAATCAGTACAAGTGTGTGAACCAGCCTTAACTGATACTTTAACTAATTGACAACCACTCTGTGATTGCTTGCGGTCTCTCTTTTATTTGTGCAGCAGTTGAAGCTTTCTGCCAAGCTATTTGATACCTTTGCTGCGTCTGCTAATGGGTACGCCTTTACTTCTTGCAGCGTTGCTAGTGCTGCTGAAATGAAGCTGAAGGCACTTGGAAGGTATGTTTCCCTTCCTGTACCAATTCTAGGTGTCACCCCAGAAGAAGATAGTGTCTGATGGTCGGGGGAATGCTGAAAGCAATTTCACCATTCTTCCTAAAACTGAATATTTTTTACAGCATCAGCTGTACCGGGCTTGCTGTACTGGGCGGTGTATATCCAATCGCCTGGACCCCCAACGCAGCGAGGGAAAAAAAAGGGGGGAGAGGAGGACACCCTAGCAACGATGACACCCTAGCAATGGTGCTCACGCTGGATTGGCTGCTCGGCAACTCGTGGGAATCCGGACTTCGGATTCAGACGGCGCGTGTGTCACTGGGATGCGTGTTAACCCAGCCCCCCACCACCGTTCACGCCGTTTCGCGGTGACAGTCTGCGGCTGCTCATTACAGAACTATTAACCTACTTGGCCCCCCCTGTACTCGCTGCTTCGCGGTGTCCAGCCGGCAACCCAAACCCTACTGTCCCTCATGCACCTCCGGAAAGGAGTGCCATACCATTTAGTTCAACAAAGTTTTGTCGACAGCATTTTTTTTTTTTCAGTGTTAATCGTAAAAAAGAAATGTCGTAAATGTCACCAAATGCCTAAACAAAATAAAATGTTTGAAAAAAAAAAAGAATAAAAATATGTAAGCCCACACTGTGGATTGAACCAGGGCCGGTTGCGTATGAGGGAGACACCTTGCCACTAAGCTACGCTACCGCTTCGGAAACTCATTGTAACTGCTACCTATGTTGACAGGGGCAGCGTCTATCTTTACGAGCCAGCCAATCCGGTGTGAGCGCCGTTGCTAGAGTGTCCTCCTTTTCCTCTTTTTCTTCTCCCTCGCCGTGTCGGTGGTCCAAGCGATCGGATAGACACTACTGGACGAGCGTCTTGTTGGCAGAAACGAACGGAGCGCGCGCGCGTTTATTGCCAGCGGCTTTGGCGCTGGGAGAGGGCGAGTACAGCAGTGGAACTCTCTCCCTTTGCCGATAATAGTTGCGGTTGAGGCGCAGCGCGTTCGGCCGATTGTGATTGCACTGGGGGTCACGTGATCGCGCTCCTCGCCACCTACTCTTTCTTGCCTTCAGTTGCTCGTTCCCTCGGTGCCCTAAGCCTTTGCGCGCAAGAACGAGGTGGCCGAAGCACACGCCGGAGCAAGTGGTGGCTGCTCGGCGGCATAAACGCGCCCGTGAAGGGAGACGTCGTCGATGCGTATGCGCCGACTGTCTTGGCCTGGTTGTTGGGACCGAACGCATTCAATGTCACAATCACGCCGCGCGCGAAAGCGAAGCGGCACATAGAAGAGAACGTTGCCAAGCGAAGATCGGACTCGCCGGTGTGACCGAGCGATTTGTGTAGCGCATCTGGGAGAATGTGTCTGGTGCTAGCTGTTCCGTGTTTCGGTCGGCTGTGGTTTACGCGAGATACTGCGCGATGTGTCATTGGAATCTCCAGTCAATGGCGACGCAACATTATTGAAACGTCGTACCGGCCGACGCCGTCCATTCGTATGGTGTCGCACGACCGCCTGCTCAATATTTCTGAAATGGTTATAGTCGCTGACAAAATGAGAAGAATGGGGTGTGTTTTTCATACGCTTGGCTTCCAGCACGCGCTACGTGCCTTCCACGGTACTTTGGCTGCGCAGGCACATCCCAGTTGCACGCAACGTTGAGACGTTGTGGCAGGTATGATGCTCGCGCTGGAGGCGGAGTAGCCGAAGCTCCCCCCTGCTGTCCTCGCCTTGTCGGTGATTATAATAGACTGATCTCATAGAGCATTGAACGCATGTGCGACACCACCATAACTTTAGTTCACAAGGGGCTGGTGAGGACTGGCTGGTGAGGTCGGTCTATACGTTAAGAAACTGGGAGAGGTGGAGACAAGAGCGTGAGGGGACGTCGGGGCACCGAATTCAGTTTGGAAGGATTAGCGGGTATGTGGAATTCTTATGGTATATTCGGCTGGTCGCTTTTCAGCCTTTTGGAGCACTCTGAAAAGCCGGTGTGCATTCGGCTGGTCGATGCCAGGCGCTCCAAGTATATTCGGGTGGTTCTTTCGGAGCGCTCTCGAAGCTCCGACTTTCGCCGTCCTCTGAATCGGAGCGGTTTGAGGCGCTCTGACTTGGAAGTGGGAGCGCGCGAGAGATCTGGCTGCCGACCGGTCGCGTGACTTCAGCCATTCCGCCATTTTGCTTTTGTGTCGGAAGCGGACGGCGAGAACGCAGCTACTCCGCAGAAAGAGGGCTGCGAAAAACAGCTGTCAGTCTCGACGCCGTCACCGTTGTGTTGTACTCCCCGAATTGAGGTGAAATATTTTTGAAACGAAGACGTTTAATGTTAGGGGTGGCACTGTCAGTGCTGCTGGCGAAGCTAGCAGACAGCGACAACACCAGCCGCTCGGACGACGACGACGAGAGCCGTGTTTACGAAGCGAAGTTTGCCGGGTTGTTTGACGCTAGAGGGCGGCTTGCGCCGTCCTATAGTGACGCAGGCCACCCTCTATTTGCTCGGCTTGCCGCTTTGAAAAGTTGAGGAGCGTTCGGCTGGGCGCGCCGATTCTCATGCTCCGATGCAGAGGCACTCCGGGATCTGATAGCTCCAACTCGGATGATTGGAGCGCTCGAAAGTGACCGGCCGAATATACCATTAAAGATCTATCAGTGAGGCGGTGGACTTTAGCATCAGAAGGTCTATGTGACCGTCGGGTTTAATGGTAAAAAAGAACAACACCCTCATCTTCCTCTTTCTAAAGACTCGATCAGTACTTCAATTCCTCGTGCCTTCTTCTTTCTTCTTTTCGACTTCCTCAACAGGGTAATTGCGAGGGTTAACTTATTTTGTCTCTTCTCACTTCTCGATTTCGAATGCATTTGAACAGTGAGAAGAGAGAAAGGCAGCTAGCCACCAATTTAGCTGCCTTTGTGTCTACCCACTTTTCTTCCAATCCGAGCTCGGTGCTCTGACACGGTCATCTCTCCCTCAGTTTCTTACCTTGTAGCAGAGCCGGCAGCTGCGACAACCGCACGGGTTGTAGAAAACACCAGAGTGAATGTTGTTCCAGACCAAACAACCAAGGCTCCACTGCGCCGGGCACAGTGCCGGTGAGCGCGCCAGCTCACGCTACCGTGTGGCCTCGGAAGCCGCGTGATATAAGAGAATATATGCCTTTTGTCTAAGCTCTGAGCCGGATGTCCTTTTTCTTCTCCGGCGCTTTCGAACACACCGCCGACAAATTGGTGACCCGGACGTCCGACTACAATGAACCAGAGCGCAGGCAACTCCACCGACGACGCAGGATTGACCACCACCGTCCAGCTCCGCCTTCCAGTCTTCTGGGCGAAAAATCCACGGGCCTGGTTTTCCCAAGTGGAAGCACAGTTCCACTTGCGGCACATCACCACCCAGTTATCACGCTACTATTATGTCGTGTCGGCCCTCCCCCCAGAACTGGCTGATGAGCTGGACGACATACTAGCGGTGCCTCCTCCTGACGACGCTTTCGACTACCTCAAGCGCACAATCCTCGCCAGAAAGACGGAGTCTGAGACATCGCGGCTTCAGCAGCTCTTGAACACTGAAGAGCTGGGCGACCGTAGCCCATCCCAGCTGCTCCACCGCATGCGGCAACTGCTGGGTGAGCAAGCGTCTGACACAAGCAATCCCATTTTACGGGAATCGTTCCTCCATCGCTTGCCCCAAGGGATGCGCATGGCCCTCGCCCCAGCTGCAGACTTAAGTCTTGACCGCCTCGCAGAGATGGCCGATCGCGTCGCCGAATACGCTACACCTAACCTGTCGAGCGTCGCGGACACTTCACACCAGTGCTCCTCCACACGAGCCCTCGAAGCCCGCATTGACGCTTTAACAGCAAGCGTCGCGGCCCTTAGCACGAGAAGCAGATCACGTGAACCAAGAAGGCGCAGATCATCTCGACGTCGCAGTTCATCGCAACGACGAGAAGGTGATACCTGTTGGTACCACCAGACATTCGGCAGCAGGGCACGCAAGTGCGAACAACCATGCAACTGGCAGGAAAACGCTCCGGCCCGTCACTAGGGGCGGCAAGTGACCAAGACCCAACAGCAAGCCGTCTGTTTTTCATCACAGAACGCATTTCAGGCCGCCGCTTCTTGGTCGACACCGGAGCTGAAATGTCCGTCCTTCCTCCAACACTAGCGGAAAGACGACACCCACAGCCCGGATCACACCTCGTTGCGGCAAACGGATCCAATATTCCAACATACGGAATGCGCTCGGTGACCCTAGACTTGGGATTACGCCGAGTCTTCCGATGGATCTTTGTCATAGCCGATGTGACCTACCCACTCTTAGGTTCTGACTTCCTTTCCCACTTTGATTTGGATGTCAGTATGCACCACCGTCGCCTGACTGACAACAGAACTCGCCTTGCGGTCAATGGAGCCTTCACCAACTTAACTTCATTTGGCATTCGAAACATCCTGCCGGCTTCCAGTTTTGCCGATATTCTAAAAGAATTTCCAGAGATCACGAAGACGTCTAAAATATCAGAGATACCACCACACGGAGTGACACATCATATTGTCACGTCTGGCCCACCCACTTTTGCTCGCCCTCGTCGTCTATCGGGCGAACGCCTCCGCGTAGCCCGACTAGAGTTCGAGCACATGCAGGAGCTCGGCATCATCCGGCCATCACAGAGTTCCTGGGCCACACCCCTCCACATGGTCCCCAAGAAAGATCCGGGAGACTGGAGGCCGTGTGGGGACTACCGAGCGCTGAACAATCAAACACAGCCCGATCGGTACCCATTGCCTCATATCCACGACTTCACACAGCACCTGGATGGCACATCTATCTACAGCAAGATAGACTTGGTGAAGGCGTATCACCACATCCCAATAGAACCTGCGGATATACCGAAGACGGCAATCACCACCCCCTTCGGCCTCTTTGAGTATGTCCGTATGCCCTTCGGGTTGCGCAACTCCGCGCAAACCTTTCAGAGGTTCATCCACGAAGTCCTTCATCGTGGATGAAGCCAACTAGCCTTATTCGGCTAGTTGGTTTCGGCTAGTTGATCTTGGCTTGAAGATAACTTTTTGCATTCTATTTCTTTTTTTTTAGATTTTGCTATAGATATTATTTTTTTCGGAAATATAACGGCAAGAGATTTAGTGCATAAGCCACCAAAACTTAACCAAAACTCCCGCTGCGATTCCAAGACAAACAAAGGGCGAGGGGTGGGACGGGCCCATGTCCCTCGGTACAGACGACAGCCTGTACTGAGGGCAACATTACATGCTATACATCCGGCGTCAAATTTTCAACGTTGTCAGTTGAGCCTATTGGCCTCTCGGATTAAATTTCTATATTCATTAGCTTCGCAAAAAAAAGTTATTGTGACTTGCAATTTGTGTTACTAGTTCAGATCTTTCTATTATAATGTGTTGAACCAATTTCGAGGCAAGTCTGCAACTGCCAACATTTTGCCGGAGCTGCCCTTTAATTGGCAATCCAGTTTCCCAGGTTGCAGAAGAGTGGCCACTAAGCACGGCACCGATTCCTTTTCTTCTAGCACCGTGGACTGGAACGATCCCACGTTGGTGTCGCGTCTCTTCGGGTTGTTCCTCGGCACGTGTGCTCCGAAGGGTCAGGTACGTGCATTATGTTAACCGTTGCACACGGACGTTGTGGGAACTGCCGAAAAACTTTATTTCGTGCGGTTTGCCGAATCGCCTTTTCCGTTCCAGTAAGCCGCATTCCGTCATGTCGATGCGGCGTTTGACATTTTTCTCATTTCTTTACACATAGATGCTTAACTATTAGTGTTGTTTTTTTATGCCGGTGGAATGCCGAAGCACGGCAAGTGACTCCGTCGACGACAGAGTTCAGTAAGCCCGGTCGGGAACAAGCTTATTCTGACTTAGTTCCTTTCGTAGTCGCTAGGGCATCATCTACCGGGGCCTTTATGGCCGCCAGCGGGTCAACTTCTCAATCGCCTACTCGAATAAAGACCGGTGTGTATAGAAATAGAGTATTAGATGATGCTCCTTCGTGTCGTCGACTCCTCCAGCAGACGTAAGCAATCACAAGGCAAAAAAAACAACAAAAAAAACAAAAAACTCGACCGAGCTTGAAAACACAGTGGCATACGTGTGTAGAAAGGCACATAGCAAAAGCTCGTCAACGTGGCATCCAGCGAGATTTCGAGCTGGAAGTATGCCACATGGAAGCAACTTGCAGTATGCCACATGGAAGCAACTTGCAGGGTGAGAATGGCAGAGAGGAGTTTTAGTTTTAGCCTTTGGTGCGTGCTTCTCGCCCTCGATGAAGCTCTGGCGTCTTGTGCCCCTCGAGCGTACACGCATAGCCAAGGCACAGCAGTAGGCAACAGGCGTTTGTCGGAGGCTGGGCATCCTAGATGTATGCCCTGCTGTTCTCATCCCATCGGCGACGGTAACTGACGGAGAAATTTAAGTGCGTAGCATTTACAGGGCCAACCTCGGGCGTTTTGTGTCTGTGGCATGTGACGTCTGCGTCCCGTGACAGCGTGACATCGCCTGAAACTACGACGTCACGTGATACTGGGATGTCGCGCGTCATTGTGATGTCATGTGACACTAATCTCGTGTTGTACCACGACTTTGTGTCGTACTATGTCTTCGTGCTTCATCGTAACTTAATTTGACACCTTTGCATCGCGCGACAGTGTGATGCCGCAATGTCGGGTGCCACTATATGACGTCGCAAGACGGCGTTGCGCGACGTCACGTGACGTTGCAGTGTCGTGCAATACTGCCACGTTGTGTAATACTGTGACATCACGTGATGTAGCATCACGTGGCACTGAAGTCACGCTGCACTATAACGTCGCGTCATCCTAAGGCGTCGTGCGACATTGCAGCGTTGCGTGACATAATTATGTTGTTACCCGACACCGTGGCATCGCAAGACGGTTGCGTTTGGCGACACCATGACTTCACTTGATGTCGCACAGTCGCGTGATGCTGTGATGGCCTTATATATTAGCAAAACCCTTGCAACATGCTTTTGAGTGCTCTCTTTACTGTGCCTGCAAAAGAGGGACCGCGAGGAGGCTCCTATACATGCTAGGACTGGAACGCCTTGGGGAAGACCAAAGAGGCAGCCAGTGTTTTTACTGTCCAGGATCTAGCAGCGATTCCGGAGGACCAGCGTCGGAGCCCTGCCAACACACGGATCCGTCTGAAGCTCTTCCCAAGCCTGCTGAAGTCGCGCGAGGCGGCGACTCAACTGCCACTCGCTCTCATGGTGCGTGTCTTTGTCTTGCGTCATTTTTGTCATCACCACACTGCATGGGTTTTAGGGCTGCTTTCCAAGTGTCACGCAAAGTTGTTACAAAAACATCGGTCTTTCTGTGCCGACATCATGTGACATTATTGTGGCGTAATGGTGTCACAAAACGTCACACTGTCACGTGACGTAATGGAGTCTCACAATGTTATGACGTTGCGTCACGGTGTAAAAACAAAATCAAACTTGACATTCTTGTTTGTACTGCATAAGGCCGGTCTGCCTTTAAGGTGCGGCAACACTGGTTGATGCTGTAGATGAGAAATTTAGCCAGTGCGGCACCACTGCCAGCCTGGGGTCTTTAATGTGCACCACGCAGTAGTGATACACGACCGCACGCCGGTACAATGCTCATCCAGATCGAAACGGGCAGGGGTGGGGATTGTAGCCAGAATCCCTGGGTTCTGCAGCGCGTATTTTCGCTCCACGTGCTTCGAGCTGGTGTGCACTTGCCCACTTCACAATGTCGGGCCGTCAGGTCACGTCGCGTGACCGGGTGATGTAACGCATCATGTTACATCGCGTGTGCACGAGGCTTATGTGGCATTGTAACATCACATTCCACCGAGGCTACATTCGTGCATAGAGATGGAGACCCTAAGAGCTAGCCCTACGAATGAAAGGCATTTAAAAACACTTTGTTTCTCGCCGGGAATCTTGGTGAGGCCTAGGGCGGAGGGGTTAGAGAGGCTCGTACGAAGGAGCGTTTAAACGACAGAGTTGCTTTCTAGAAAATTTGGTACGGGCTGGTTGTCTTTTAAATCCGTGAGCATTTATTGCCTCGGTGCATGCAGCCATCTTTGGAATGGACTAGGCTGGATTCGGTTCTTCACTATGCAATTGGGGCATAGGCACATGGTTTCGTTTTCACGGTATGCGCAACACAAAACCGAAACGTAGCAATGACGCTGTTTGTGCAAACTCGCCGACGCCTGGGAGGAATGATTGGCTCTTTGAAGACATCTGTATGCGGACCATAGGTGCTTTCGAGGGAAGCTGTTATGACTGCGTCTGAAACAGCAAATGCCCAAGAGGACAGACTGACTCTCGAAAGACACTGAACCCCCGCGCTAAATGCTAACTCATATTTTCGAAAATCGGCGTTGCTACAGCGGGTATTTTGACGCATTTTTTTGTTGCTCTTCTTGCGCTCCCTGCACCCCTGTTTGCACCTTGTACAGCGTCTAACCATTCCTTCCACTCGTCTCGCTTGCAGGTCACCTTCAACGCCCTGTACAGCCCGAACAACACAAACGTCAAGCTGAAGGGGATGGCGCTCCAGTTCGTGCAGTCAATGTGTTTGCAGTGAGTAAGGATGTCCCGCATTCTTTTGGCACTCCTAGTGTTCCCTGGTTGACTCTCACAAGTTCCCCCCATCATCCCAAATTTCCTTGGTTGTCCCTAGGTAAAGTGTTCATCCAGTTGAAGCAATATTTTAGAAGATCTGAGCCATTCACTGATGCACGACTACATTTCAGAAATTTCCTGGTACGTACACTGTGCGACACTGTCGGTGCGAACACAACGTCGGCACTTTTAGCGCTGTGAGGAGCGTACGGCGGCAACGACGACCGGAGCCATACACGGACTTCCCAGTGCACCAGCTCTTGGAGGGGATGAATGGGACGACAGGGGATCGCGGCTCGCGGTGGACATATCGAGATGGGAAATGAAGGAGTGTTGTTACAACGTCGGTTCTTGTGCGTCGAAGGTGTCGGTGCTCCAGCGACGCCAAGCCTAACGACGCATTTTACTTCTAAAAGATATTGGCATGCATCAAGTTTCACCACTTAGGTTAGTGCATCAAACGACCAGTTTTTACTGCACTATTAATCTTGATGACAGCCTTAGAGAAAAACAGGGAAAACCGATGATTGCTTGTTCACGCTAGCAGTGTCACTGTGTGTACATTATTGTTTACAAGGTCTATAGGCATCTGCACTGTTTTATTGCATTAATGATGAGACCGGGAGAAGTTTCGTGAGTATCCATCAAGAAAGATAGTCGTTCCTTGATATTAGAAAGATCTGAGAATCTCTGTTTTATTGCATAGCCTCTTCCTACCGGACAAACACTGACCAAACGCTGCTTGCATGCGAGCCAAGTCCACATTCTTGGGGACTTTTTGGTGAGCAACAAAAACGTTTGGGAACAAGCTGTGCTGCTGCAGATTGCTTGGCTCCCCAAAAGTTGCCAAATGGTGTCGGTTGTTCGTTCATCTTGTGGGACTCTGTTGTCGTGGGAACGTTTTCGTGGAACAAAGGGCAGGCGGTCTGATTTACCAGCGACTCTTTTCTCTTTCTTTTCAGCAATTCAGAACAGCAGCTGAGCCTCGTGGGCCGACAGCTGATGACGTCTCTGCTGGCTCTAGCTCTGCCTCCCGAAGAGCTGGTAGGCTCAGCAGTGTTTCACCCTTTTAGGATGTCTGCCTCGGCAGATGGGACCATATTACTTGGACATCGGGAAAATGTTTAATTAGAGCAACAAGAATGCGCTAGGTTAAGGGGAGACCCTGGTCTTGATAATTTTTTTTCTCATTTCTCATTCAGTTTATATTAGTACTTTCTCACATCTACTATAAACACAAACTTATCATTTTTCGATCTATTATAGTTTCCAATGAAACCCTCAACGTCATCGCATTTGTACCTGAACAACTTTTCTACAATATCTCCATCAAAAACTATGGCACAAAGTATATACGCAAATTTTACAAACAAAAAAAAGTGCGTAAAAACCATTCTTAGAATTTTAGCTTCATCCTAAAAAGTTATCACAACTCAATATTATTTCGCTAATAATTGCAAATCAGTCATTGAAGTCTTGGCCAATTACCAAATATTGCAACTTACATTATTCAAAAATGTTCTCACACTCTAATTTATGGAGTATGCAACCCTAAAAAAAATCTATTCAGATCAAGTTCTAGATCAAAAAAAGAAAAAAATTAATCCTGAAAAAAAAAAAAAAAACAGGAAAAGCTCTTTAAAACATGCCTGTGAACAACCTGAGTATGAAACTTCAAAACAATCTGTGTAACTGTATCGTGATGAAGAGAGACCATTGTATTTCGTACGACCGTTTACTAGCAGCTCCGAGCATCTGAATGTCCCGCGCTGGCGCGCGAGTCTGAGTCCTCCGCGGACCCTATCATCCAATCTTGGTGATGATGATGACGACGAAGTAAGAAGGTGAAGCGAACATGCCATTAGTTTAGATCGTCGCAATATAAATGTGTGCTTTCTGAGTGTAGTAATTAGAAAATGTGCTGTAAGTGACCTGTGCAGGGGGAAACTGAGAGAGAGAAGGAGACAAGAGCACGCGAGGACGTTGGAACACTGAGCTCTGACTGAAATGATCAGTGGGTAGACACCAAGCTAGCTGCCGTTTTCTCCACTCAACCCTCGAACGCGCTCGAACAGTGGCGTCCGGCTCCTGGCGTTCAGAGTTTGCATTAGAACACGAAGTACCAGACATGGTTCTATTTTCGGAGTCCCCAGCCCTCCCTCCGCGATTGTCGAGTATTCCCGGTCCGGTTCAGCCACAATAGAGCAGTGCACCCGCTTAGCCTCGTCGAATGTTGGGGCAAACGAGTGAGACAAAAGACGGTTTGCCACGGGAAAGAGGGGCAAGGTAGTGACTAAGAAGAAATAGTTTTTTTGACTTCTGATAGAAGGCTTCCAGGAAATACAGTGATTCCGCTGCGTAATCACAGCGGAATCGCAGTATTTCAAGGGAAGATGGCGTGTTTTCTCTCGCGTGCCAAAATAAACAATATGAAAGGGACAAGCTGAAAATTCTTTCGACGTTAAAATCGTTGCACTGCCCCTTTAAGTGCGGCGTGCTTTGTCTGTGCCAAGCCGTGGAAGGAATTTTACAAAGGGCTGGCAGTAATTGAGAATCAAACCTACCCTACGAATTCATGGCCGTACTGTAACTGTGTGCTCGGATGCTCGGAGCATGTTCCCCAGTTGAGGTATATTCTGAGCATAGTTGAGCTACGCATTAAGGCAGCACTGTGGATCAGACACTTGCCTTGTTTACGCATGCGTGTGTAGCTGAGCATCTTGATGCTATACCCTCTGCTGGGAACTTTGAAATGTGGATGGAGCAAACTAAACGGGCAGGTCTTTGACACAGCTTTGTTTTGCAAAGTTTGTGAGCCTGTGAATAGTCTTGATATGATCATTTCAAAGGGGACTCAAGGTTTCTTGGGTGTTTTGACTCCTAAACTTTTAGCAGCCACTTGCCTTATACTTCACCTCACTCTGAGGGTACTACTACCCGGAAAAGTCTTCTTATTGACTACTTCGTCAATTTGAATGAAACTTGTAGGGTGCTATGTTGGTAATCATATAGAACTGTAGGCTAAATTTCAGCTAGGCAAACCAATCCTGGAGGTTTTACTGAGGGTTCACGTATGCCGACGTAGAATAAAAAGTCTGTCTGTTTTAGGAATTCATAATTTTAAAACGGTACTGATAATCAATTGTTTTTTTGTGGAGGAATGTGTAGTAGAATACTTGTAGTCAGTTACTATAAAAAGAAATGTCATAGATATTGGTTCTCCTCAGAAAAAAAAGTGTAAAATAAAGAATTTATTCCAGAAAAAATACTTTAGGTACAGGACTAAAATGTTTTGACAGTATCCCTCAGAAATTCTGTGAGCTGATAATGCTACCTTTTAAAAACGCAACTTCTAAAATAGATTCTAAGGAAGTGGCCCCCCCTTAAGTGCAAGTGCAACAAAAGCTGCAAGAGCGAGCTCAGGCTTTGAGCCTCCTTGCTGCACGTCCGCCCTTGTGCAGTGTAGGCATCATTCTGGGCAACATGCTCGCACATGGAGTGAAGCAAATCGCAGTCAGTGCTCTACCACGTGTTCGGTGATACATTGCAATTGGGCGCGAGTGATTGACCTCGCCTGTCTTCTTTTCAAGGATTCCAAGCTGCGGGTACTGGCGTGTGCTGCCTTGGGTCAGCTGGGACGCAAGCTGCCCCATCTGGCTTCCAGCGACCTCAGCATGCTGAGTGCGCTCTTCGAGGGTCTCGCCAAGGTGCGTCCGGACTAGCTGGACTAGCGACACTTTAGCCGTAGACTGGATTGAACTTGATAATGGTGGCTGAACCTTTTGTCTCTGGCAATCACAGTTTAAGAGACTGAATTTAGACCCCCCCCCCCCCCCCCCAAAAAAACTGACATGTCATGTGACACTGTATCACATTGTCACAATGTCACATGGCACCATGACGTCATTTGACATTATAACGTATGACTTATGACGTCACACGACTTCACAATGTCTTCATGATGTCTCGTGACACTCGCATCACGTGACATCACAGTGTCCTATGACACTGTGATGGCTTTATATAATCACAGAGCCCTCACAATGTCTTTGAGTGCCCTCATAACTGTGCTTGCAAAAGAAGGAGTGCAAAGACACGAGGAGATACCATGCATCTAGAACGCCTTTGAAAAATTAAAAAAAGACAATACTTTTTTTTTGTAGATATCTTTGGAGACGGTTATTGACAAATGTTAACAATGTCTGCGCAGGAGGAGGGAGAGGTGCGAATGGCACTGCAGGAGGCGCTGTCAATGCTGGCACCAGCCTTCCAGGCTGCGGACAGCGCCACCCAGGATCTGGTGCTTGCCCTGGTTGCGGCCAACGTCGAGAGCCACAATCCGGCCGTGCGACAGGCCGCGGTCGGCTATGCGGCCACCGTCTTTGGGATTCTGCACGTCCCGTCACGTTACCTGCTGCTCCTAGCTACTGGTGACAGGTGCGCTGCAAGCAATAGCAGACCTTTCACTAGCCTCTTCATGCCCCCCCCCCCCATTATTTAGGGGTGTATCTGAAAGTCCCATTCGCATTTGACTCTTAAAAGCCCATAAGGTTTCTATCAGTGATAGGAACATGAAACTCGCTAGAAATAATGTTTATTGCCTCACAAGCACAAATAATAAAAAAGGTATGAAAATACTACTTGAAAGCCATTAATTAGGGCATGGGAATATTCTTCCCTCTGGGCCTTCAGTGCCACACATACTCTTGGTGAAACTTGGCAAAACAAGGCACCACACAAAGGTATACTTTGCAAGTTGTGCATGTGATCTTTGATCTTTTGTCATTTTTGGCCGTGGAGCAGTACCTACACCTCTTGTAGGCTGCTTCGCCCTGTGGGTAATGTGGCCCGTTGGACAGGCGCACCTCATCTGGCACGCCAAGGTTTTTGTTGGTACTTGCTTGCTGCAAGACGCGTCGAAAAGCGGTCGTGGCTGACCTTTTCCTTCCATTATAGCCGTTGGCCAACTGGCGTGCAAGTATTAGGAGAAAACTCTGGTGGTTCGCCTCCCCCTCTGACAGCTGGTAAAGGATGAAGCTATTCACAAGAGCACAGTCGAGAAGAAAGTAGAAGATTCGCATCCACCATTTTCTTGACTTACGAGTAACGGTGTGATACTCTCGCAGCTGATCAAAGCGGTCTACTCCCCGCATGTGCTTCGTGTACTGCACAATTGCTAGTGGACACTTGATGCTTCTCTTTGACCCGTCCTTATTTTTCTTTTTCACTGTTACCGTCTCTGAAGGATAGTGGGCTGTTGTTACTACATTGACTAGCCGCTTGTCTTGCCACTGGATCGCAGCAACATTTCCCTTCACCTTGTAGTTGTGGTCGCCTTCATTGATTTTCTTTTTGTTCTTCACAACATCAGGAAGACCTTTTCTTTGTGCACGGACAGTTCCCACGGTCATATATCCCGTGGTCAAACACATCCTGCAGGAGTTCGGGTGAACTAAAAAAGTTGTCGAACACTACCAGACACTCTGTCCCGACAAGTTCCTCAGTGAATTTCTTGACTACCCTGTAGCCGAGCCTACCGCCATCGCCCTCTTTGCCCGTGTAGACTTCGAACTGGCTAATAAAGCCAGTTGTAGCATCAGCACGCACCCATACTTTGAACCCACGTTTGATAGGCTTCATGGGCATGTACTGTTTGAATGACTTCCTTCCTTTGAACAGAATCATACTCTCATCAATTGAGTGGTATGCAGATGGCTGGTAGCTAGCTCTGAATGTTTCGGAGAGCTCTGTGATAAGAGGTCGAAGTTTGTGCAAAGGGTCATGGCCGACGTCTCCTTTTCTAGTCGCTGTCTTGTTGTCGTTGGCATGCAGTGATCGAAGAAGCTGAAAAAATCGTGCTCTTGGCATCACTGAGCTAATTGATGCCACTCCGAGGTCGCTGTCCGTGGACCAGTAGTCCCGTCTGTTTTGAAGTTGAAGAATGCCCATTCTGATGAGAATTGCTAGGAATCCTTTCATTTCTTCAACTGTAGTATCCTGCCAAGCTTTCTTTTTGGTTTCTTTGGCGTATATGTTCGTTTGTTCAACGAGTATGGTCAAAGCACCTCCGAACAGGGCATCAAAGATCATTATTGGCGTGTGCGTTGGAGGAAGCTTAGGAGTTGCAGGTGTTTGGCAGCAAAAATCGGGAATGTTGCTTTGGTGGGGAAGCGAACGTATTGTCCACTCACTTGCGGTCTCTTCATCATCACTGGCGTCATCACTTGAGTGCACATCATACGCACTCACTTGTGCTGCTCCTTGTGACGCTGTGCTACTCGGCTGGACTTTCGAACGGGTTACCGCACCCGACGGAACATCGTCGCCGTCTTTTTCTTCCTCGCTGTCACTTGACTGGTTTGGGTCATCAGGCAGGGAGAAAAAGACATCCAGTGCCTCGTCCACTGACAAGAACTTCGACATCTGCGGAGAAACAAGCGCAGGTATAATGTTCTGCTAAAGGCCCATAGGGAAATATATTCCCACCACCTATGGTCGGGAAAAACCATTACAGCATCTAATAAACGCAATGAACATGCTTATAAGTGGTTAAAATCGATGCACGGGATGCCGTAGAGACTCACCTTTAGAAGTTGTTTTTTGCCGTCCTCAGGCTAAAGTTTCTTCGGCAAATTGTACGAGCACAAAGAACCGAAGCCATGCCACCTTGCCGGGAAAAACCATTCTCGCCGCCTAGTGGACGCACCGAAAACCTTCAAAATAATTTTGTGTAGTTTGTTAGGCATGTGGCTAGATGGCGCCACAATACAGAAAAAATAAAAAAATTGCATCAGTTGTTTATGGCGCCTTTTTCGAAGTGGGAAGCATATTCCCTTTGGGCTTTTAAGGGTTGAACCTTGCGCATTTCGTCCCATTCTCATTTGGTCCTTCTCGTTTGAACGTGCTCATAATATCTGAACCAGTTTTTTCGCAAGTAGGTCCATTCTCATTTTGCCAACTCGCGCTACGACCGAATGGCATACTTTGGCATGCTTCTACTGAAGTTATTTATTGGCGAGTCTTGCCTTGTTTGGGCCCCCACTCTACCATCAGATATATATAGGGTCCTTCGTTTTCAGGTGAAACCCAATATTTTCCTATATTTACATCCCAAATATGTTTTTTTTTTGTTTGTTTTTTTGAAGTTGGGTTTAACACGATTGTTAACCAAATTCAGAACAAAAATTCCACCATTTTCATGTTTTTTTTTTTGTTTTTTTTGCATTGTAGAATTGTGAAGCTCATTAACGAAACTTGTTGAAAGTGCGCATCACAGAAGCAATCCAAAAGATATTTGAGTAACAAAAAGTTCAGTTGGGCTAGTTGGTTCATGACTGGATAGAAGTGCCGAAGGACAGGGACAAAGCGAAGAAGGTAACGACAACACGGACAACACAAAATAATACTTTCTGAAAAAAAAAAAGGAAATAAAAGGACAAAATCAAAAGCAAGAAAATTATTTTAGCGAAGGCATCTTTGATAAGAAAGGGCTACCTCAGACTACCGGATGGCTCGCTGACGTTGCTGTGTGTTGCAAACAAAAGTTTTGATGTTGAGAAAGCATTCTCTCAGTTAAGATACATCCGAAGACTGGGCAGGTCTACGATTGAACCAGAAACGCTGCGCATGCAGATGATTTCCTATGTCAACAAGAATTTTTTGAAATATTTGAAATGATTAAGTGAGCTCTTACACCATGTTTTAATCGAGTTATCTGCAGGTGAATGACCGGTTTGTGTAAGTGTAAAACATTCCATGTCCTAAAATGGATCGACACTTTTCATTGGCGGAAAGCAACGACTGAGTGCTGGCGGCAGAACTTGTGCATTTTCTTCCTGTCAGAAATATAGACCGTTCTAATAACCGCCTTTTGCACGCTTTGTCTACTGGACTGGCGAAGGCATTCTGTGCGTGCACAGTAGCTCTTTTTCTTTACAAAAGGGTATGACGTGCAGCGCACACGTCCACAGCCCAGTGCCTTAGCATTTTTCGCCTGTGTGATAAGTGTAGTGTTGTGCCCATCTAACAGATGGCGCTACCTTTCCACACGGCGGCATTATTGTTTTCTTCTCAAGAGCGGCGGGGAAATAAAATCACTTTTTGTTCGGCAGTCACGGGGTGTACAGCTAGCTTGATCCCTCTTCGGCCACCTCGGCTGCTGTCTTATCGTGACCGTCTGGTCGGCCTGGTCGCAACAATAAGCGCTGAAAAGGTCTATAGGCCTTTTCAGCGCTTATTATGACTGATTCATTGTCCATCGCCAACATCTTTGTTTTTGGCAATTTCCTTGGGAAAGTATTAACACAGAATGTGTTTTATCAGCCTATTTTAGAGCGCAGCTCTTAGGGGCCCGTTTCCAGCCTGAGCGGCGTCGGCGTCGCCGTAACCGCGCCCCTCCCTCTCCTCCTCCTCCCCCTCCTCCTCCTCCTCCCCCTCCTCCTCCTCCCCTCATTGTCTAGTATGGTTCGGGGGGGTCACGTGACCTCGGGGGGAGGGGGTCACATGACTTCAGCGGGGGGTCACGTGGCCTCGGGAGGGTCACGTGACTACCCCCTCCCCTCCCCCCCCCGAGATCACGTGGCCCCCGCGAGGGGAAGAGGAGAACGCAGGGGAGCAGGGAGGATGAGCAGGGAGGATGAGCATGAGTATATTGGAAACGCAGTTTCCAATATACACCACGGTTTTTCCCCAATCAATAAAATTTCAACCCTCCAAAATATTTGTCCTGACTCTATATTTCAGAGCACAGCTCTTACGCGACCCTTTCCGGCTTGAGCGGCAAGGAGGAAAGCAGTACGAAGGTGGAGGAGGGGGGAGGAGAGACGCGGAGGCGAGGGGAGGGGAGGAGCTTGAAGGACGAGGAGGTGGTAAAGGAGAGGGAGGGGGAGCAGGAGCGGAGGAGAACTAGCAGGCATGATCACGAGGGAGGAGGAGAAATATACCCTCCACTCCTCCTCCTAAAGAGCTGCGCTCCAGTTCGGCGTTACAGGAAGTTGTAAACGGCTTTCACTTTTTACGGAGATCTTTAATGCTCTACAGTAACATTTGACCGTAGCAAAAAAGCGCTACCGAACAGCGTTACGCTGTAGTGAACCATGGGGGTTAAGTGAGAAGAGCGAAACAAGAACAGGCCCAAATGAGGAGGGTTGAAATGCGAAGGACGAAACGAGAAAGCCAAATGCAACGGGTCAATGCGAGAAGATCTTTTTGAGAACGGTTGTTTTGAGAAGGGCAAAGTGAGAAGGGTGAGAATGGGCTCAAATGATAACCACCCTCGTTTGTCGCTCAATTTTGATCAGATTTAGTTGTTGCATTCTCAAGGATTCTCCACCCCAGAATGATGCAGAATGGCATTCTTACTGAAGCTAACTTTGATATATCCTCGAAAAGTGAAGCATGCCATGTCGAAGAGAGTTGGATGGCAGTCAAACACCTGTGCCGCGAACTCCGCTGGCCACTTGATTCAACTGTGAAAGACAATAGCAAAAAAGAAAAGAACGAAGGAAGCAGGAGAGAGGACTCCGAGACACTTTAAAAGGACTTCACAAACTGCAGAAGCTTCGAAAACAACAACAAAAAAAAAAGGAACAACTCAAAAGTAGGACGTGGCAAGGCTAGACACGTTGTGTGCCTGAAAGGCTTAGACTGGAGTTAGCATCCACCGTGTTCCTCATAAAACGCAATCCTGCACATAGTGGTTTGATCAATAGATAGAAATAGAACCTCTAATTTGTTTACACCCTTTATATTTTTACCATGGGTTGGCATTTAATTGGGGTTCTATAGTATGTAGCAAAGTGATGTAAGGAGGACTTTGTCTTAAATATATAAAGACAACCGAGCCCTAATTGCATTTTTCCGGCACAGCAAGGAGGAAATCCGCAAGGAGGCGCTCAAGGCGCTGCATCCGGCAGAAGGAGACGGCCCTCGCTACCCACCGTTTCCCAGCATGCTGGAGTTTATCATAACCAAGGTGAGATGCGTCGCACATTTTTAAAGCCTTTATAACCCTGCAGTAGACCTTGCTTGCTCGTGTCGGTGTTGGTCGCATTGTAGCAAAACCGTGGGAAAGAGTGTCAACAATGGAGCACATCCATTGGTTTGATGTCATAGCGTATGCGACCAATGGCATAGTGCTGCACAGAGTTGGGGGGTGGAAGGGGAAGGTAAGTGGCACACTAGCACGCCCCTCTCCCTCCCCCTCCTGTAGATGACAAATCTTATATACAGTTAAACCTATAGAGATGCCCTGCTATGCCTAACTAAGTGGATTTACAAATCTTGCTGTATGCAAATATTCTTTCTTCAATCTCAAATTAAAAACAAAAAAAAAAACACAAAGAACTGAATGCAGTTTGTCAGTGCATGTTTGCTTAACCTATGCTGTACCTAGCAGCCACAGTTTATTTTAAAAATTTTACTGCAATGGGGACATCAACATTTCCAAAGTTTCTTTTTCTTTTTAAGTACACCAGACACGCTCACACTCCCTCCCGCTTTGAAAGGGTGCTTTTTTTTTTCCAACCATGCAATTGCAATGTTCAGACTTTTCCAAGAGTTGATCGCAGCGGGTTACCTTGTTGAGTGCGTTTCTTATAGAGCACCGGTGCACTGTGGAGAAACAAAGGAGCTGATTTTTGCTTTGTTGCTTCTCCGCAATGCACTCGTGCTCTGTAAGAAGCGCACTTAACGGGGGTAACCAACATCGATCAACACCTTGAAAAATATGAATATTGTAGTTCATCTCGAAGCGAATATCAAATAGTGTATAATTCTAAACTAACATTTGGCCAACACTAGTTTTAGTATATTTTTATTGTACTAGCTCTGCATGCATGGTTTTTCACAGCTGTGCTGTGGCGAAGCAAGGTTGCGGTATCTGCTCTGCAGATATCGCTTTTTTGCAGTGTACTGGTGCTTGGTGAGAAACTTTTTCACTGGAGATAACCAACGTACTGTGACTTTGCTAGCTGTTCAAAGAGTATGAATATTACAGTTAATTTTGGATCGAATATTGAAATGCGTCTAGAATTCAAGTGCCTGCATAATGCTACTGGAGCTTCAGTTTTTCAGGGAAAAATATTTGTCACTTTTGTACCTTCACTATAGCAATGTCTCAAATCTCTGTGCCAGCATTAAAAGCATCCTTCAACTTTGCTTCACTATAGTAGTCGTGTCTGTACTGTACCAGCCTTTACGAATGCAAAGGTTTCGTACGGTAGTTTCAAACCGAGTACCACTTCAGAAGGAAGGTTTGCCATTGCTGGGTAGTAAGCCAACCTTCAAAAGGGCTGCTGCTCTTCAAACAATAAGTTTTGTGGTTTCTAGGTACTTGGAAAGTCTCAGCGTGTCTCCAAAAGCCCACAAACGCCACTAAGCCTTCAAAATTAAGAATCTTCAGAAACCTCGTAGAGCGAAGGTCAGATTATGCTTTCGTTTGGTGCAGGCTCAACCTGGTGCGGCGCCAAGCGTGCACAACCGTGACCGACCTTTCCCTGGCCTGCCATGGAACCGGGTGCAGTATGCCGAGGTAGGTTCACTCACCCTCTTTTAGTGCAGAATTGCACTTTTACCAAAGCTAATTATAGTCTAGACTCGAAAAGTGAAGCGTGCCAGTTTCAAAGAAAGTTTACCGGCTGCCAAACAACTGCGCCACAAGCTCTGCAGGTCACAAAACAAAACTGTGAAAAAACAAAAAAAAAACAAAAAACAGAAGAGGCAGGAGAGAAAACTTCAAGACGCTTTGAAGAGACTTTACCTGCTGGGAAAGCTTTAAGGTTGACGAGAAAGAGGCTCGGGGAAACCCACTCTCCGCACATTGACCCTAATCATTGTCGTCCTTTCCAGCCGCCACAATCCCCTCCGAAGCGAAAAACGCTAGATTTTAGGGTCGTGCGAATATTCGAAATTTCGAATAGTAGTTCCGAATAATACACTATTCAATATTCGCTTCGAGAAGAACTGCACTATTCGCGTTTTTCCAAGTGTTGTTTGCGGCGGGTTAGCCCCGTTGAGTGCGCTTCTCACCAAACACTGGTGCGCTGTGGAGAAGCAATATCCGCAGAAGCGAGCTTCGCGGGTGTTGCTTCTCCGGAGCGCACCGGTGCTTGGTAAGAAGCACACTCAATGGGGTAACCCGCAGCGATAAACACTTGGAAAAGTATGAATATTGTAATTGCCTGCTTGGAGGTAAAGCATACATTCAAAGCGGCATGGTGCATTTGTGCCGACTGTGTTCGAAAATAAATGAAAAGTTTGTGAATGTGTGTCTACATTGTGGTAAAAGATTCAAAATTAAACTGTTATGTAAGAGTATAACACCAAACCTTCTGACACCAGACCTTCTGAGGTCACAGTTCGTAAATATAGATAGATTAAACTTAGTTTATAAATTAACAAGTGGAACAAACTTCACAGGTTTAGCTGGGTTTTTGTCTAAGTGTTATGCAATGGTAGTGATAGGCGTGGAAAAACTATTCGATATTCGAATCGAAAATATTCGGGAAAAACCACTATTCGCTTCGAATTCGCTTCAAACTCAAAATCCACTATTCGCACAAGGCTACTAGATTTATCTGGATCCTACGGATGAAGTCGGTGTACGCAGAAAGTTTGTGCAGCATTCTTCGGAGTTTGTGGAGGACATTGCAGTTGTTTCTTTTGGTTATGAGGATGCTAGTTTATTCCAAACTCTGTCTTTCTTTTGTGTGACGGTGGGGGCATGTCTTGGGATTCTTTTTTCTTCCCATAAACCGTTTGAACCCAAATGCCGAACGCCGGCATCCAGCGACCGGCATTCACGTTCAAACAGTGAGTAAAGACCACCGCTGCGGAGACAAAGCCAGCTAGTTTTGCATATGTCCACAGACTGGCGCATGGATGGCAGAATGTCGAGCGTACAGTCGCGGGGTTGTATGTGTGATTCCTATTCGCGGCGCGTTTAGAATTTCATTCGTTCTTCTCGATTTACCACTCTTTCGTACAGAAAGTGTCATGTTTGGTGATAGTTTCCACGGAGTTCACTCTCACTTTCTTCACTATGAGCCATCACGCAACTTGCACGTACCTTACCGTACGTGCAAGTAGCGCGAGAGGGTAGCTTTGAGTTTTTCTCCCGCTGCACGAACAGCCGAGGCGCAATCAAACGTGAGGAGATCGCGCAGCTTTCAACAAAGGGCACGCTTTCGGAAGGTGTCTAGGATACGAGTCATACACCCGCTGGAAGTGCTACGGTCATCTACTGGGTGTTCTTAAGGGGTATTTGGGCATAAAAAAATAGCATAAATAGACCGATGAGGAGTGCATTGAAAGTTGTCACAAGGTGTCTTTAGGCGGTGCATTTATGGTACTAAAATTTTACGAGCATAGGTTTGAGGGAAGAAAAATTAATCCTTAAAAGCCTAGGAAATGCAGCCCCGTCTTTTCTCCGACAAATTAATGCCGAAGAAACGACGGACGAATGGGTCGTGCCGCCGAGGGCCTGAACGCTCGAGAGCCTTGCAACTTTGACCCAGGTTCTGCGGTACCTGAGAAGCTGCCTGCGGAGCGGCGCGGGACTGCCTCCTGCGGACTCCGAGACGGACCTGGGACGGGAGGGGGCACCCAAGGTGCTGCGCTACCTGCGCGCGCTTTTGGCCGGGTCGTCGCCGCTGCCGGGGCACTACGCCCGCCTCCTGGTCGGGTTCCTGCCCACTGCACCGGGTGAGTGTGTCGGTTTGGTTCCGTTTGGGGAACTCTTCCGTTTGGCGAGCGACGTGTCAGCGTACCTTGCTTCTGGTACGCCGCTTGGAACGCATCTCCGACTGGCCCGTTTAGCGTTTCATCCCGCCCACGTGTTGAAAGTTGCCCCAAAACGGCAACAGATGACTTCACGAAAGCCAGAGCATCATGTTATCGTTGCCGCTGTTGTACCGCCAGGAAGGCAGCTGGGGACAGCGTGACACTTCGAAGACGTCGTTGGGTGGAAATTGAGGGACCGCATCTTAAGACGCGGTAAATGCGCTGGTCGGAGATGTGTTTCAGGCATTTGTAGTTTTGGTACTGCTTTGGTTTGGTAAGCACTGCACTAGTTTGGGTCAATACAGGGTGTGAAGGGATTATCGAATGTCAACCCCAGAGCTCCGCTAACTGCTTTCGAGCAGCCGTGGTCGTCGACGATTCTCGTCAACTTTGGCAACTTTTTCAGACGTATCTCCCCTTTGTGCACTTCTGGAGCTGGTGGCGGCGGAGCCGAAGGAATTCGCACCTCTTTTGGACAACCAGAAGACGGCACTCAAGGTGATGAAAAAAGCGGAAAATGACTAGCGTATTTACACGATCGTAAGTCGACCCCCCCCCCCCCCTTCGAATCTTGGCAAAACGAAAACAAAAAACTATTTTAGGGGCACATTTTACCGCGAAAACGTGAAAACGGCAGGGTGCCTCTTTCGAAACCCCCAGCCCCCAGTGTGTGCTCAATGCCGTCTGGTGTGCTTCCCACGCAAGCACGAGGCACATGAGACGTTGAAGCATTACCAAAGCTAAAAGGAAGGCTCGAGCTGGAGGCGGGACAACTGAACCTGCTCCCTGTTGCTCTCGTGCTGTCTGCGACTAGACACTACGATTCGTCCGCGCTGGTGCTGTCCTTCCTGTTGTAATCGCTGCTACGTTCCCAAGGTGTGTCGTCGGCGTCCAACGAAACCTCGCACTTCATTATTGACCGCATCGACCGCATCTTCCGCGCTTGATTGGTGGTTACATTGAACATCACGGGTAGGAGCCGATTGCGCATTTCTGTGACGTACGTTGCGAGCCTGACTTCTAACTCCAGGAGGCATCCAGATTCATCCAGACTTTGGCTCACGGAAGCCTCTTCATTTGCCGTCGCAGGTCAGATCCGTCACCGTTGCAGACGTCACTGTCGCACCACCCGCTCTGACGGGTCGAACTTCTGTCCAGCAGCGCAGTTTTTGACTTTTGGGTGAAGAATGGCCGTAAACGAGCCCCGTAAAGCTAAACGCACTATCTCGACAATCGATCAAACAATGCGTTACCATGCATCGTGCAAAAAGAAGCAGCGGGAAGTGAAGCTGTTCCAGGGTTTTAGCTGGCGCTCCGGAGTGGCTCCTATATCACGTACCGCCACGAAGTATATCACTCTATGCAGCCACTCCTGGGAGTGGGGCGCGCCGTTTGCCTTGCATTACGGTTAATTTGCAAATCGCAATAGATAGAACTTGTAAAATAAGCGCACAGAATGGTGCAACTCCTAACAAGCCAAGCTGTTCTTGATATCGCAATTTTGTTTTTGTCGGTGGGGGAAGGCTTTGGTTCAATTATAAGTCGATCCCCCCACATCAGATTTTCAAAAATAGAAAAACGGGTCGACCTACAATCGTGTGAATACAGTACAGAAAGTGCCACACTTTTTGAAAAAACCAGAGACGATGGACGAAGAATTGGAAAAACACAAACCGTCATGTCTGGTTTTTTAAAAAGAACATTAAGACTTTTTTTGTTTGTTTCCTTCTTCGTCAGTCGTCCCCATTTTTAAAAAAATGTGTAACATCAACCAGCTCGCCTGTTCACTTACTCTGTTTTCACATAAAGTGTGTTGTTATTGATGGCGGCAGCTGTTACATTATTAAAAGGTGGCCCTCGGGGTATTTGCTTTAGGAATCTTGCTGGTTAGTAGAACAGTTCTTGGAGATGTGCCTTAGGAGGTGTCCGAGGGACGCTTAAGCGCTGCCACTCATATGTGCTAGTCTGGGTCCTGCGCCCTTTGCTGTTCTCATGCCACCATCGGTTTCTCTCTACTCTGCTCAGCACGGTGCACTCGTCATTTCCACTTTTCGCACGAAGAGCGCATCTTGCACGGGCGTAGCCTCGGGAGTGTGGGCGCGCTAGTCTTGTCAGGGCAGTCCTTCAGACACACCATACACAACGACGTTTGGCTTATCCACACGCAAGACGAGTACTGAGATCCTCCTTACAACGTCCTCACGAAGCGACGCACAGCGCCTTCTGCGTTATCGCCGCGTTTGGCACTGTAGCGCGGGAAAAGGTAGCACGTTTTTTTGTCGTCCTGTCTGGGTGTTTGCGCGAGTACAAACTCGAGACGAACCGACGTTGCAGAACCTGCTGTCGTTGTCCAAGGAGCAAGTGCGGGAGTGTGCCGCCCAACTGGTCGGGTTTCTGGTGGCCTCTCGCACCGGGGAAGCCTTCCTGGGGGACGTGGACGCACTCTGCGGCGACGCCAGGAGTGAGGTGAGCTCGCTGCCCGTTCGGCTCGAATTCCGGTGACTTTGCGATTTTCAATTTGCGAAAGAAATGCTAACGACGTCTCCACCGGCGCTAAGATGCTTGGAACGTGTCTCCGACTGTTGTGTTTATCGCATCCTAAAAAGTGGTTTTGATTTTCGCCCAATGACGTCGCAGAAGTGTTGCGTCCTCGCAGGCCACGGTCCTCGCAGTGTCGCGGTAGTGATGGCATGTTTGGCGGGCACCCGTGCCGCTGCAGGTCACTCTCTGTCTTGACAATGCAAGGAAGCTTCAACAGCCGGGAGTTGGGACCCCACGAACAATGGCGGCACCCGCGTTTGTTCGTGCTTTTTGTCGGGGCTTTTACACCCAACCGCCACAACTGCGACATCCGACAGCATGATGCGCCAGCTTTTGTGACGTCGTTTGTGCCACTTTGGGACCGCTTTCGGCGCGTGGGCAGGATTGGACGCCGAATGCACCGGTCAAAGATGCTTTCCAAGCACCGTACCAGTGCCAAACGTGTCGCGGAAAGATGGTGCGGTGTCTTGGGGTGACCGCTCTACAACTGTCGAGGGCAGTGTGTCTGCCAACCTGGAAAGCGTGGAATCGTTCCATTGAAATGAGCATCGGTCAGGGAAATTGGGCCGACCGCAAACGACGTGAGCGTGCAGCTCAACTGGCGTGCCACTATAAATGCGATAGCAAACATACAAAGAGACGAGCGCGGCGACGACACACTCTTGGCAATGCCCGATTAGCGCCATTGGGTCTTAATGTTGTCGGACTTAAAGCGAAACGGAGTATTGTCCGCAGGCAACTGCCGGCATCGAGCGATGCTTTGTTTGGCATATTTAGTGCGCGGGTGACCGTCAGCGCGCAGCTGGTTCCTGACGAAACGTAGCTTCCCACGTGAACTTGCGACATCGTGGGGGGGGGGGGGAATCGTGCGATGTATGGAGGGATATCGCAGCTAATGTACGTCATCAGAACTTCGGACAAAAGTCAGTTAATAACTTAAAATATGCGGTAAACCTCCTCCTCCCCGTAATTGCTTCAGTTACCGGAAGGGGTCCTTGCGATCCAAGGTCACTGAGAATTTGAGACCATACATGCCCCCATCAAAGAAGCAGAACCCATGAAAAATCGTCATTAAAACTTGTTCGTGACACACTCCACTCTCGAAGAAATTTAAGCTTGACTCGATCGATCTGATGAACCCAGGGGTCACAAGAGTGTCGGTCGTGCGTGCAATGCATCCTAAGCCACTTAAAGCTCCGTGCAACAAAACATGGCAAATCATAACGTACGCATAGTACTCACAGGACAGATTCTGTGATGATCGAGGCTAGTTTTTTTTAGATGCGGAGCATCTCTTGCTCGGGTCTATGTCCCCCGGCGTCGTAGTCCGCACTCACACTACGCTTGCGCAACTCTCCTCCTTCCCTCTCTCCAACAGCTGCGCGTTACTCTCTCCGCTCTCTCTCTCTACCAGCTGCAAGCACTTCGCGTGCGTTCGCTTCTACTCACACCGCGCGCGCAGGCGCAACTCTCCTCCTCTAGTCTCCTCTCCTTCAAGTGTGAATATAAGCAGCGGTAGCGCGCTGCGTGCGTTCAGTTCACCCGCTGTTGACTCCACTCCGTTCTTCCGATGAAGTGTGATGGAAGCAACAGTCCCGTCAGTTAGTGGGTTGGCGCAAGCAAGCTTCAGCACCATCCCACAAACTAACGTAATAACACGCAAGTTAACAATGTTACTAACAACGTTACTAACACCGTTAATAACGATCCGCAATGCTCCGCATCACCCCATGGTTCCCCTCGGGAAGATGGTGTAATTTTTATTTGTTTGGGAGCACGTGAAAATGCATCTCCCGGCACGGGATCTTAGCGGTGACTGTATTACGATGACATTTTGTTTCCGGCTATTTCTTTGTATTTTTCTCTTATGCAATACACCTTGATAAATGCCTGCTTTATTAAGGAATTTTAGTATAACGTATGCAATTTTAGTGCTCACTACCGCTCAGTTTAGCGCTTGCGTGAGCGCGCACTACGCAAGAGCGTTTTGGAATAGTGTTTCTGCATCACAATGCAAAAACCCAAGCATCTTGCGCTTGCAACGCCACCAGGACACAGTAACAATTCTTAGTTAACACACAATGTGCTGTAACTTGAGAAAAAAAAACAAGTTTTTTGGTTCAGAGTAACATTTTAGATTTATTTGAATATGAGAATGCAAGGCGAGCCATTGACCGGTCATGTCCGCTTGCATCGCCTTGGCAATAGAGGTCTTGTGTACTGACCTTCGCACATTGTATCTTTGCCGAGAAACATTTGCACGTCGCAAGCAGCAAGTCTCCGGTGATCGCTGCCCCCCTGGCCCATTTTGCCCACCTTGCTGTGTCTTCCAAACCATTGGTGACGTGCACATCCCGTAGGAGTGCAATGTCGTCCTGTATTGAAAATTGCAGTTGCTAGGTTGCTGCCGACATTGCGTTCACAATGACGGCTGAAGCGGCCGCAGCCACGGTCCTAGGAGCCATCATTTTCTGACTGTGCTCATCTTGGCTTTAGCCAACTTCTCGCGCATCACAAATCCTCCTTGGAGGAACGAAAAGGCTCTTTGCGTATGCACGCAATTTCCAAAAAACAGCACATGCAAAGCACAAAACGCGGTTAGCGTTCGATGCATGTACAGTGGCGACGATGCTGTTATTTCCGTATGCAAAGCTTTTGCGTGTGCTTTTCTAAAACTCCCTATTAGCTCACAAAGAAGCTTGCATCATTAACATAGTCTCTCATTCACAAAATTTGTCACGCCTCGTCATAACGAACAATCTAGATAAAAAACAAATCCTTGTATAGCTTGCACCAGTGCACAGTGCATGAAATTTCAACTTTGAAACATGTATACTCTCTGGACTATTGTCCAGAAGCTACGGTACTTTGGTCCTACCTGAGAAAATTGCCATACAACTAGTATTTTTTGTCTTCTAGAATCTGGAGCTTAAGCAAGGGGCCCTGCTGGCTCTTGGATTCACGCTCGCTCGAAAGTACCGGCATCGGAACCAGGACAACGTTGTTGACAGTCCTAGGATGAAGGCAGCTGTGGAGGTGCTCTGCAGGCAGTTCTGTGAGTTGATGTCCTTAAGAGATGAGATGTGCAACCATAAAGGAGTTTTTGACCACTTTAACTAGTGCAAAAGAAAATTTTACCCATTGAAAGACCTCTCAATGTTAGATGTATGAATTTTAGCCTTTTTCTTGTTTACTTCTTTAAAGCTCACTTCTAAACTGAGATTAA
Source organism: Ixodes scapularis (assembly GCF_016920785.2). Lineage (NCBI taxonomy): Eukaryota > Metazoa > Arthropoda > Arachnida > Ixodida > Ixodidae > Ixodes > Ixodes scapularis. The sequence goes on from NW_024609838.1 coordinate 28,721,583, forward strand.
GAAATCCTTTTTTTTTTTCACCTTATGCGCAAGTTTTATTGTGAGACATACGAAATTGTCTGCATATTTGGTAATTTTGCCAAATGCGTTTAAATGCAATAGCTTCATAGGGTGGGTGGTGCCTAAAGCAGGATGACCCTTAAGGCCCGTTCAGACACTTGCGACCTCTGAGAACCGTGTGTCTTGGAACTTCTTAATCTCTCTTACGACGAGGGGACACACTGGCACCATCTATTGGGTAGCAGTGTAAACTTGGCGGTCTGGCATACTTTCTATTTCTCTCGCGCATTATCCTTTCTTTCTTGGCTCGAAAAACTTTTGTCAACGTTATGAACGAGCCTTTCTCATAGGTATTACGCACATTTGACCTCAAAAATCCCGCAAAACTTTCGCTCTTGTGAAATACAGTTCCAGGGTCACCGCATAGATGGCGCCAATGTGCCAGTGTGTTCTCTCATCCTAAGAAATTTAAGAGGTTTCATCAGGTCTCGTCTCTCGGTCGTACTCTGTTGCAAGTGTGTGAACGGGCCTTTAGCCTTCATTGCCTAAGGTGGGTGGTGCTCTTAATTCAGGATGTGCCTAGGGCAGGCTTTTGTATGGAAACAGACTACGTCTCACCATTGCCTCTTCGTGAAGCTGCGTGCGCTTCCCTTCCGCACGACCTGGATACAAAGCCTTTGTGCTGAATTTTCTGGGTCACCAAGAGAGGGGAGGGCGCTTTCTTGCCCTTTCCGCTCCTTGTTCCACGCGATTTCTGCACCACCTGTTTCTGCTCCTCTCTTTCTTGCCCTTTTCACCCCTCTCCACTCTACACGCTTTCTCACCCCTCCTGCTTCTGCTCCTCCAGTTCCTGTGTGCTGGATCTGTAGCTCAGTCAGCAGCACACTCGGCTTGAATGCTGGTGACTGGGGTTCGATCTCTGGCACCAGTTGCCATTTTCTTCAAGATAACTTAGTGGTTACGGGCTGACTGACCTCCACATTTCGTGCTTATCGTCATTTTGAGTCATCGCCCACCCCACTTTTTGGGTAAATATTGGGTTCCAAAAAAAATACAGGGGGATACTTAAGCTTCGCTTCGCTTTTAAGGGCTGAACGGGGTAGCAAAATGTAAACCCCTACTCGTTCCCAAGTCATGCAAACCTGTCTGCGTGGCCTAGTCGGTAGCATGTCTGGCTCGCAACCGAAGGGTCGGAGATTCGAATCCCTACTCCGCCTAAAATTTTTCGGATTTTTCTTTAAGGCAAATGAATTATCTTATAAAGTGAAAATGTTTGAGACATGCAGCAACCTTTCATTTGCATTGCGTGTCATGTTTTCATCACCTTCATTCCACACATGATGTCACGTTTCCCGTGAGCGCTGTGGGCTGTTTGAAATTCCCGCGCGAGGTCATGTGGCTGTGATGTCATGACACTATCAATCAATCAGGATTTTTCCGTCTGCCACCAACACCGACGCCAGCTTTTCTGCCACCCGAGTTCCTTAAAGCTATCGCTTTAAAACACTGAGTGATTGCCCACCCCTACAAATACCTCAACACAGACACCGTTATTTGTGAATATTCGTCCTACCCGAACGACGCAGCCGTGGACCTTACAGTTGAAAGACGTCCATGGCAAAGTAAAACGAAGGAGGGAAAGACACTTCTCTTTGTTTACACATTTCCTCCCAGATTTCTGCGACCCCGGAGTCATAGTACATGCGTGCGAAAGGAAAGCGATGGGGAAAAAGTTCATTCGGACAAGAAAACAAAGTCGAAAAGATAGCACAAGCAGTAACCTATTCAGAGATCGCAAGGTCAGCGTATCCTGGAATGTAACCGCGGAGTGTAAGGTCAAAGTCCGTCTCCCGGAACGTCGCGAGCGCAGTTGGTAAGGTTGCGCGATATTTAAGACAAAGCCGACGGGTAAAAAAAGATTTGCTGGAACGGCGCACAGATGTTTGTAGTCGAGCTCAGTGTTCGTAGTGCCGTCCATGTCATACAGCAACGCCGCCTCAGCCCGCATTGATAGCACGCCACGCATGGACGCACGCATGTATGCCCAAAACAAGGAAGTTGTGCAAAAGCCTGCTCCTTGCTTGCTATTGACAAGGCGTCTTAGTTGGCCCAATGCCAAAGTATTTACCAACGTTATCGCCGGCTTTCCTGCTTCTTCAGCATCGCTCTTTATCGCATCTTTTGTCAGCTCGCTCGCTTGCTTGCTTGGTTGCTCGTTGCACCTGTTAATTTTTCTATTTTCTTGTTGACTTTTTTTTTAAACTAACGAAGAGAACATAGGGGTGTTAGAAACATGATTTCACGGAACAAACGTTCGCGCTGTATGCCGATCGGCGGTGTTCATGGCGCGTGTACAAGCGACGGACTTTGTATTCCTTGTGCAGCCGGGCTAGCTATGTACAGGAAAATGGGCGTTCTTTTAGCTTTTTCTAAACTTTTTGTACTTACCCACCGAGACGTGGCCCACCCCACTTTTTTTTAATGAATTTCAGGGGGCAGGGGGGTGGGTGACGACTCGGGATATTATGGTACGCGGCTCTTGAGGTTGGTTAGCCCTATAAAACTACCACTTAAAAAAAAAAAAAATGGACAGGCTGGAAAACCTTTAATCAGAAACTAGCCAAACAGAAGAAGCAAGCTGTGTCACTACCCAACAATGATATTTTATTAGCTGCCTCGGTAGCTCGAGGCAAAGCGCCGGCCTATGGATTTCCTGGTGGTGGGTTCGAATCCCGACCGAGGTGCTCGCAATCTGATTGAGGCTTATGGCACAGAAGCTGCCGTGTAACCGAGACTTCATTTGTGTGAAAAAATCCCCAGGTGGTCGAAAATAATCCTCAGTCCTCCGCTGGGGTGAGCCAGATGTCCTTCGAAAAGTTTGTCGTGTAAAACCCCCATATTTTTTTGTTATATCGTTATCACAAACTAACATTGGGTGGCCAATACGAGTTTGGTAAGCAAGAACGTGAAGCCTTAGCCAGAGTTGAGAAGACTTTCCTTCCAGAACCAGCGGTTCATTCTAGCGTTGTTGCAAACTTTGGAATTTGAAAAAGACAGGATGAGTCCCGGTGCAGGGAGTTAAGATGGGAGGAGAACAGGGAAAATCACACTCGTTGACATCAGTGGTCCCTAGAGAATGAATGTGAAAGAAAGCGACAGAAAAGAGGAGAAAGAAAGCAGACGATGGGTTAGATGCATTCATTTTGCTGCAACAAGTTTAAGTTGCTTGAGTGCTCGTCAACTCTCTTTTATTTTTATACAAAGCGTGATGCTGGTGTTCTTGTGCAAAACAAAGGTAGAGAAACGCTAGATACAGACGTTGCAAGTGACGTTTTTCTGCTTTCTCGTTAATATTGAAGCATTGCCAGCAGTACAGTCTCATCGAGCCCTCCAATGTCCACCTCTACGCTTGCTGTTCCGAAGCGACCGGAATGCATGGGACCTTTCTCTTTAGGTTATCATATTATTTCTATGTCGTGGTGCTTGCAGTGGAGGCATCCAAGCTGCCCTTGGGTGCTGGCCTGCTGTCGTGCTGCATCGCTCTCGGCGAGGTGGGTTGTGTGGCTACGCCCCCATTTCCTGTCGGGGACTCGGAGGCCGATACGCCGCCCGAGGACCCGGGCCTGACCCTGCTGGCCCTGGTTAGAGCCCTGGGCACCGTCCTGCACAACGCCAAGGCACCCGCCAAGGTCTGCCCCAGAAGCTTGATCCGTGCAAATTCGCCATACAGCTCACTGTGTTTAACCCTTTGACGGTCGCCGCTGTAGATTACACGCTTGAAAGAGCCCGACTAACCGCGAAACCATGCGCACCGCGGTAGATGTTGCTATTTGTTACGTCTTTGGTGAACTATATACGTTATATTCGCACAGCGTTTCACTTTGCTGGGACTATATATAGCTTTGAAATTATGGACGCTCTGCGCATGCGGTGTGCGCGAGATGGTTGCTTTGCATGTCGGCTACTGTGGCAGTTGTGGCAATTGGAGCGTTGGCTTTTCTGGTTCAGGCTTTTAATGCTTCTCAGAATTGAATTCAGAGTATGAGAGCTGATCATCCGATGGAGAAGCTGTCTAAAGTACCTCCGGTTCGAAATCTGAAACTGCTGGAATGTCGCGGAAGCAGACACGTTAAAATGCAACCGAATGGAAGAAAGGTGACAACGTTTCGCCTTCAGTATTTCCTTTTAATGCTTTTAAGCCTGAGCAGCTTGCACACACTGTATGTACTAACCTACTTGAAGTAGTGCTATGAGTGCAATGTACCTAAAGTACTTCCCAACACTGAACCCTCCAACATAAAAGTGGTAGAGCGTGTTGACGGATATCCCATCATGTCGTTTTCAATGAAATAAACTTTGTGTGCCTAATTTTTCTTTTTTTTTTTTTATGCTTCACGTGTTTGGGAGGTTGAGGCTAGAGTTAGTGTCTGCCGCATTCCTTACGAAACGTGATCCCGCACATGGCGGTTTGATCGATGGATCGTAATATAACTGCAGGTTTTTTTGGGGGTGACGCTCATAGCGTTGTTTTTTTTTCGGTTTAAAGTGAAGCGGTTGGCGTCATGCAGGTACGCGAGGAGGCGGCACGCACCCTTGGTCTGCTGTGCTTGGGGCAGAACCACTTCCCCCATGCCAGAACCGTCCTGAACAGCCTCGTGGAGTCCAGCATGGAGGTGGGACGCTCTTTATCTCCGTCCGGGCTCGTGCGTGTGACCACGTGACATGACATTAGATTGCGTGACGTCACCATGACCGATGACATCACCGTGTCACGTGACACGGTGTGACGAGGTCTTGTCATAGCGTCGCCCAAAAACGCTCGACACCACGACTTAGCAGTGTCACGGTGTCACATGATACCCTTCGTAGGATGTCACATGGCACCCTTACGTGGAGGTCACATAAGCAATATAGCCTCGCAGGGGTTATACTGCTTATACGACCCTGACCTGTGTGTCGGCCGAGTGTAACATGTTGCTTTCCTCATGAAACCGAGCCCTATAACAGAGTCTACGTTAGATGTTCGATTCCTTTTGGTGACCTTCGATCCGGGTAAGGCCTCATTCACACAGCCGTTTTTTGCCGGCCCGGCGAAAGCGCCGGCCGTCCTTTCCGCCGGGGGAGAGGGTGTTGGGACCAATTTCCTACCGAAATCGGGTCGCCGGACCCGAAAAGGGCCAAACGAGGATGTTCAACATCCCCGGCACCGGCGGGAGACCGGAAACGCCGGCGCCCCGCCCCATCGAGGGACAGCCAATCACAAAATCGGAAACTTTCGCTGAATCTGGCGGATTCTCAAAAGTTGGGTGACCATGGGCACGGCCGCGGCGGGGGAATTGACCGTACTGTGCCCTAACAACGAAGCCAACAAAGCTCGTTTCGGGAAGGAGGGAGGCCAGCGAGACAACGGGCGCATTGTGTGATGTTTACGGCTTTTGAACAACGGGCATACAGAGATTTGGATTTACCGCTGAGCTGCTGCTCGAAATGGTGAGACCACATCCGTTCCTTTGCGATAGACGTAAATGAGATTTTAAGGAAGAACAGCCGAACAAAGAAAATACGGTCGTCGATCATCGGGGACGAAATGCGGCATAAGGAGCGATTGATGTGAAACGTGCTCGCGGTGGGTCTTGTCGCTTTTGTTTCGAAACGTGGAGACAAATAAAATAAATGTTTTGAAACATGCAGGACCGTTATCGGCGACCCAAACGCAAGCTCCGAGGAACAAAACAGTTGTGGCTGCGCCCATCGACGCCGATAGTCCGCTACATTTGGTGGTCGACGCCTCCACAAAGCAGCCACAAATACGTGATTACAAGATTGATAGTAGAGATCGAGGGAAAGTGAAATTGCGCTCGAGATTACGGAATACAAATGTTTGACACGGAATTTCAAAGGTGCAGAATGATTTCTAAGCTAGGTGGCGCATGCTACCGCCCAATTTCAATTTAAGGGGACCCAGCCGCCAACATCCATCAATTGCTATAGCCACCGCCGGCAGCTCCGTCGCCGCTGGTTCGAACACTCCTCCATCCCCGCACCGTCTCGTTTTCGGCATGGCGCCCACGGCGCTTTCGCCGGGACGGGGCGAAATGCCGGCTGTGTGAATGATGCCTAAGTTAGCCACCTCAGTGGCTCTTATGGATCCCCAGGTGGTGGGTTCGAATCCCGACCGTGGTGCCCGTTGTCTGACAGATGCTTATTGCAGAGAATGCACCACGCAACCGAGATTTTGGTTGCTTGTCAACAGATTTCCAGGTGGTCCAAATTAATCCTCAGTATCCTTCACTGGAGCTTGCCAGATGCCCGTCGTTCGTATGGCGCGTAAAAACCACCAAATTTGACTTTGGTTTAGGTAAGCCGATCCTTGATGTGTTGGCAAAAAGACGTCCCACCTCTGTCTTGCAGCTTTATTGTGAATTTCAGTGTGGTGCATTGCAAGGTGAGCTGTCGCAACCCATGTAAAGTGGGCTTGGCCTCTCTGCGATCCTGCAAGTAGAGGGCTCTCAATGTGCAGAGTCCGGACATGGAGGTGCACTTCACGGTGGGAGAGGCCATCTGCTGCGCCCTGCTGGGTCCGACCTCTCCCCTGAGCCGGGACGCCTGGGCAACCGAGGAAGAGGACTTTGTGGTGAGTTTTCTGCTTTGCTCTCAAACACTTTTCCCAGAGAGCCTAGATTTAAGAGAGGGATCAACTCAAACTATGAAGAGCATTTGCGATTTAATGACGAATGATTGTGCGGAATGGTCACGAGTGTGCATCCGTTGCGTTGTCGCGTGGTGAGGAGGAAACTGGGTGAAGAGGTGGAGACTCTTGCAGACGATCAATGCTTTTACAGCAATAGCTGCCATGGGCTTTTCCTACCATTGGAAATGACGTCCATTGTTGATGTAGTAAGCTGTTGTCATTGTTGATGCGGTAGTTGGCAATGTAGGGCATCCGTCGTCGATGTTGCCGAATCCCTTAAAAAGAGTGCCTGCCGCCCGCGGGAATCGAACCTGGGTCTGCCACGTGCGAAGCGGAAGCGTTGCCACTGAGCTATGCCACAGCGTTCATAACCTGCTTCATACGTAGGATTTTTGTAGTACCCGACGCTCACTGCATGTGGTCTTTGGAGAAAAAAAAAGAGCGCATAACAAAATTCTGTTGTGGCACTGTCAGTGCCAAGAGCTCGTGCCAGGAGACGCGTTTTCATGCGTAATTATAAAAAAAAAAAAAAACGTTCGGAGCAAAACGGTTAGATGTCTATTTTGTTCCAAACGCTCTTGTTCGCGCACACCATGGTGCATAATCATGACGCCGATGCCCAATGGCCTCGCCGTGCCTCGTCGTAGCTATCGCTGTGGCTGTACTGCAGATTGACACAGGACTGTTAACTGTTTTTATCACCTCCTCGCGATCTGTATTGCAAATGCGGCCCTTGGACCGCTTGACCCCGATCGAGCTGTTGGGAACAGTCTGAAATCTAGGCACACCAGCCCTGCCTAGACTTACTGAGTGAGCTATGCTTCAAAGTAACGACACTCCAGCCATCTTCGTCTCTTAGGATTATTGTTGCCAGTTGTCTGAAACTTTATCCGAAATCACAGGAAACGCTTTTTCGATGTTGAAGTTCGGCGTTCAATGTGTGGCCACTAAATAAGAAAAAATAGAGCAATTTAATAAAAAGTTTTTAGGCCTATATTGAAAAATCTGCTCTAAACATTGTAGGGTTTGCACACTTAGCTACATGTGTAAAAAAGTAGTTTCTAGCTGCCCTAGATACTGAGTTACCCCCCTGCAAATTGGCAAATGCTGTAACCGACGTAATTTTCGCAAGGACCTAATTTTTGCGAATTTCGCAGCTCGATTATTATTTATTGGGAAAAATAGATTCTACAAATATGTTTCTCTGTGGTAACAAATTCATGGCACACCCCCTCATTCGCGAAATTTCGTGCCCACGAAATATTTTCGAAAACTACACTTCATTGAATTCGCGAAATATTCAGCCCGGGAAAATAAAGTCGTTTAATGTAGCTTCAAATGTTTATCTTGAGGAGGTGCAGTTTTAGCATTAACTTCAATGCAGATTTTCCCTGCATAGATATTATAAATTGATATTATGACTCATATATCGATCTGCGCAATAGAAACCTTGTAGGACAGAACGAAAATAGCATTATTGTAAAATCCCAGAAGATGACCCTCCCCCGAAAGATAGCTCACTCCTGGTAATAGTAGTGTTGGGATCAATGATGGCCTCGGTGTAAATGCGGCTAGTTTGCTATGGCGGCATAAAAGTGAACGTTGCTAACGGAAGTACAGTCATCTTTGTTTCGTTGCCTCTCACCACCACAACAAGCTTCGAAAGGACACAACCTAAAAATAGCTATTTTTTAAAACTTTTCTTGATTATACATTGAAGGTTAGCCCACTCCATATTTTCAGCCGATCTGCTCTTGATGTTAGGTGGGCTATCTCTCAGGATTTTACAATAGGTTTAAAAATTTAAATATAAAAAAATTAAATTTTTTAGGAATTTCTTGTGTGCCAGAGACCCAGGTCCCCTCCTAGCTTTGTAATTCAGTCCTGGTCTGAATTGAAGCTTGTTCAAAAGCTGGAAGATAATGCCAAGGAAGCATAGGGGTGCATTGTAGCTCACATCGTCCGTGATAATACGAGAAGAACTTGGTCAATAATTTTCTCGTCTCCACGGTTATTAATATCTTCCAGCCTCTGCCGAGCAGCTGTGCAAATCTGGAGGAGATGGCTTGGTTGGTCCCCGAGATTCTAGACAAGTTCCTGTGCAACCCCAAACCTAGCGTTCGTCAGGTACGTTTGTCTCGCGTCTGGCAACTGTGCCTGTGTCGTCAAAGGTGCCGGCGGTGATGCGGCGTTTTGTGGCCCCGCAGGCGGCCTGCATCTGGACTTTGAGCTTGCTGAAGCGCTGCAGTCATCAGCAGCCTGTGCTGGACAACCTGAAACGCATCCAGAATGCCTTGCTCAACCTCCTTGCTGATCGGAGTGGTGAGGGGTCCCAATCTCAGAATGTGTAGCAGTGTGCGTGTTGTCACCCTTGGTTTATTTATTTATTATTGCAGTATCCTAGGGGTTCAGAGGGCAATAAAGAGGGGAGCATGTAACTAAACACATCAAAGTAGACAAAAATAGTTGTAAAACACAATCTCAAAACACTTACACAAAAAACAAAAAAAGAAAAGTTTATTTCTTAACCGCTAGTGGCTCAATATGCATGAAATTAGCAAGGTATGTTGGTAATCGTATAGAGGAGCAGCACGCAAAGTTTCAGTGGTATAAACCAATTTTGTGAGGTTCTACAGACACACAACATGCCTCAGCATGAAGTATGAAGTGTGTGTGGTTCAACATTGTTTGAAAATGGTGCTGATTATCAACTGTTCTTATGGTGGAACGCATACTAAATTACCTGTAGCCTTGCTTACTGATTACCAGCTGAACGTTAGGAAAAGCGACGAAGAGAAAAAGAAACACACTGCTGGACTATCAACCCTTTTTTTATAAACTTCCTTTTCCTCAACCCATGTGTTTCTTTCTCTCTTCGTCGCTTTTCCTAACGTTCAGCTGGTAATCAGTAAGCATGGATAACCAACCGGCTCAGCTACAGGCCATCACTACCTGTAGCCAGCCATTATAAAAAAAAAAAAAAAAAAAGAAAAATCAGCAATTAAGTTTATTTCTGTAAAAAAAAAAAGGAAGGTGTATATATATATATATATATATATACATTTTTTATGTGTTTACTAGGTTTTACAAATTAACAATTTTTATAATAGGGAAACACAAAAACGCAAAATCTAAGTTCATAGTGCAGACCTTCATAAAATTTCAGTATATAAGGTATGTTAGATAAGGACGTGCATGGGGTGTCGTGCATATTTTTGGTTTTATATTAAATTTTTATATGAGGTAGCAAAATAGGTGTTCGTTAAAAAAAGATTGTGTCTGAGAGGAAGTGGAACTAAGATTTTGCCAATTGTGCAGACACAACTTTAAGGGTCACACAAATAAAAAAACTTTCTACAGCGGGAATTTTCTTTATCTATAAAGCATTCTAACTGGTCTACCTGAAGCAGTTAAGTTTAGTTTAAGTTAATATTTGAAATGAAATAAAATGACAGACTTGGCCTTTTGCACAACACTTTCATGTTTAGCCATTTTTCATTGATCTTATAACACATTTAGAATTAAGTTTTTAGACTGAAACTTTCTGTAAAGAGTATTTCATGCTCTGTTCATTTTGAACAAAAAAGCTGGCGCTCATCTATAGTAAGTGTTTTTTGCCTTGCTCCCGGAAGTTCTCAAAATATTGAAAAAGTCAAAATTGTCCAGTGTTTTGTGGAGCAGTTAAAGAAAAAAAATCCCTGTCTTTTTTTTAAAGTTTTCCTCAATGAACCCTTGGAAACGGGTAAATTCAAAAACCACAAAAACGTGTTGCATTGTATTGTCTTGAGTAGTAGTACTGGAGCACCGCATCCAAAGTGGCCATAGTTGGTCGCATTATCTTGCATACACCATGAAGCATTATACAAAATAACAAATCAGCTTGTTTTTTTTTCTAAGTGATGGGATAAATATTGCTTATGAAAACTGAACTTTGCGCCACATTCGGTCCTTAGGGTGTAGTGCTTGGTTGATATGCATTGTTTTGTGCTACTTTCCCTGGGTAGTATTTTACTGTGGGTAGCCTGATGACAAAATGTTTGAATTAATTTATCTAGACATCACTGTCCTTCGTTTCTAATTACAATGGATTGCAGCGTATGTTACGAGCTATCTCGGCCGATCTAGTGTATCAAGTGACAGCGTAGCACTGCGCCCCTCTCAAATGTCTCAAAGGTGACACTCGCACGACATTGGATTGACTTGTGAAGCATATGAACAAGAGACGTTAGGAATATTATGCCCCAACCAATGACGGGCGTGACGAGGGCAGAAAAACAGCAGGTTGCGTCTAAAAAAAGAAAAAAAAGTGATGAAACTCTGCTGTCGGTCATCGGGTAAGGTTCGTTACCCGACGATCAGCCCACAAACTGACTTCTGCAGCTTCTTTTGGTGTGGGGTCTTATCACAATCTTTAAGGGCCTCAAAAAGAAAGAAAAAAAAAGTTGTTTCTTTAACAATCTGGTTGGGATGCGCATATCAAAAAATTAATTTTTAGTGAAAAAATGAATTGTTTAGAGCAGTATTGACGGCGCGAGACGGGATTTAGTCGGCAGTCACCTCCTTTCCCCTTGTTTTCTCTCTCTGCATTTCGGGCATCTGGAGGAAAGGTGGATCGGCTTCACGACCAAGATGGTCATTCCGGAATGACCCGTGACGTCATGGACTTCACAAGCATAATTTCTAATAAATCTCTCGCCCTCAATATTGCTCTAAAATTTATTTTTTTTTGTGTAAAATTTAGTTTTTGACACATGTGTCCCAACCAAACTGTTTAAAATTTTTTTTTCTTTTCAGGGGCTTTTTAAAAGAAACTACTTACTGGTCTGCAAACGTCAGCAGTTTCCACTCTAGTGAATTTTGTCACCACAAGCAGCGCTTACTTATATGCTAAAAATAAAAAAAATAAAAGCTTAAATCTTTTTAAATTTAATAATTTTAAATATATTGAAATAACATTGCTTCTGTACTTCGTTTCACTTTAACTCCGACCGCAGTCGACGCTACGATTTAATAGAGCCAACCAAGCAGCGCCCAAAGTGTGTCTTCACGGTGGTCGTTCTCTTTGGAGGGTGTGCGATCACTGGTTAAAACGGTCGTGCATTCAATGTGCACGATTGGTTTTGCTGGCGTTGGCAAGTGCAGAAAGGCAACGGGCACCGTGACAACGCACTTTTGGCACCGCTTGATTGGCCCCCTCCGATTGTAGCGTTTGCTGCAGTCGGACTTGAAGTGAAACGGAATATAAATCCCAAACATGGATGACGTTTCTAATCATTCATCTTTCCGATGGTTCAGTGTTTTTTGTTTTTTTTTTACGAAAAAGCACCGTAGGTCCGTCCGGCGACTTTCTTTACGGTGGATTCTCCAAACCCACATCCATCCATTGAGTTCCTCGAGTGCTCTGATTGGTTGACTCCTAGCGTCGGCAGCGCACCTCTGGTGCTTAAATTTGTCCCTAGGGAAAATTTTTATTTTTTTTCTTGTAAAGTGACAAAAAGGTTTCAGGCCGGGCAATCTAAGGACTGTGGTCACGTGTTCATTGCCTCTTTTGTTCCGAGCGCAGACATGACGCAGAGCATAGCGTCCAAGGGACTGAGCCTGCTCTACGAGCTGAGCGACGAAGAGAGCAGAGGGGAGCTGGTCTCGCTTCTCCTCGAAACGCTCACTTCCGGACGAAGGTCAGCTTCTTGCTTCTTTATTCCGGTTTGAGTCTGTTTAGATGGAGATGTTTTAGAGGAAACGTTTTCTTTCTGGACAGTTTGATCTGGAAGATACTAATATGAAAGGGGGTATGAGAATAATCCCCCCAGATTTTTTTCTCTTCAATCTTTGGCATACTTATCAAGCATACGTTATTGCTACATTCTTCACAACCAATTATAGTCATCTGTCATTCGAATCTTCATTATTATTTATGCTGTTTTCTGGCAGCACCGAGTAAGACGCTTACCGTAAAGTCCCGCATAAACGCCCTTCGCCAAGAGATTGGCCATCTTGTTTTTCTGGCTAAATACATCCGTAGGATGAAAATTCCGAAACGTTATACATCATCCCCGGTTCCCGTCAGGCATCATGTAATATTTGACGGGAGCCTAACAAATGATAGTATTTCAAAGGCATTGCTAGATGCCTTGGGAGGTAAAATAAATTAAATGAAATAAATGAAATAAGTAAAAAAAAAAAACAACTAAAAGTGCCTAGAAGCTTGTGCATAAGTTTGACGAAGCAAAGTGTCATATATGATAGCACAATGTCTCTTTAGTGTGTGTCTGCAACAGATAAAATAGTTGCTGACAGGATAAGAAGGGCAGAATGTCTCTTTCGGATGATCGGCCTTCAGCGGGCACCCTTTGCCTTCTATTGTGCTTCGACTGTGCACTTGTGCTCAAAGCCCATGAGACGTCGAAGCATTACCGTAGGTAAGAAGCTCGCTCAGGAAGCGGGGCAGCTGAAACTTCTTTCTGCCATTCTAATCCTGTCGGCGACTATCAAATGGATTGTCTTGTCTTCTTGTTGAACGAATGCTCGATAACACCATTCTGGATTTCGTGTAGCCGAGATTTCGGTGACACATCAAGAGGTCCCCAGGCGACCAAACTCAATCCTCGGCTCCTCCGCCGACGTGTGCCAGAGGCCGTCGTTTGCTTCGCGTATAAACCCCCAAAATATTTGACCATTTTGAATTGTGGAGATGGCATAGAGTTCGAATGCACCGCGCGCAACACAGAAATTAAGGGTGGGCGCCTTCGACGGTGGACTCTCGAGCCGTCTCACTACAGTATGTTGCCTGGGACGCGTCCTCGACTGGCACGTCTAGCGTCCTGTCCTGCTCGTGCATCGAATCTGATCTCAAAGCGGCAACGGGCGACGTTGCAGAAGCCGGCGTGTCGTGTTGTCGGACGTCATAATCCCGGCTGTTGGTGCTCGAAGTTCTGCCAAGAAGTAGAATGGAACGCCAGCGTCGCCGTCGTCCCGGAGACCCAACTCGCGGCTGCCATTGCTTCCATGGATTGTCCAGCCGGAGAGCGCCCTGCAGCGTAAGAACGGGCGCCCACAGCACACAACCTCGGCTGTTGTGACACCACGAGGACCGTGGCCGGCAACAACGTGACACCTTTGTTGTGACGACATTGGGCAGTCAAGGACGCGTGCCAGGCACCATAGTCTCGCAGATGATGCGGCTGGTTTGGGTTTTGTTTTACACAGTTGCTGTAGAGAGGTGTTTGTGCTAGGCTTTTTTATTATTATTATTTATTGCAGATGGATGCTTCTTGCGAAGTATTGATCATGTTAGAACTAGTGTTCATTTAATGTGTGATAAGGAAATTTCTTATTGTGTGATGGTAACTCTGAGAAGCATTATTCTGGCTGCAGGTCCACGGTTGCTGTCACTCAAGATACGAGACTATTTGATGAAGGCACCCTGGGAAGCGCGCCTACCGGGTAAAATAATCACACTTACACTGTGTTGCTTTTATGTTTTATAAAGACTTGGAGCCGTAGTTAGAGTCCGTTTTGTTTTAATTGCAAACTCGTCCTACTATGTTGCTTCTAGAATCTTAGGTATGGCGTAACCCATGCAAACCTAGTTTCTTACATGCACAAGCATAATTTTTTCTTGCAGGCATTTAGTATTCAATGACCTGCTGGAAAATTAAAAAAAAAATAAAAAGTGATAAGTGTATCAACATTGTTATTTCATGTCCAATGGATGACATTGTATAATACCGACAGACACAGTGTCGTGTTTTATTTTTAGAGTTCTGCATGTTGTGTCCAGGGATTCTGAGAAACAAAAGCTGATGATAAGCTTGTTGTGAAATAGTGTCCTGTAGATTTCCAGTGAAGGCAGTGCAGTGCACCTTGCATTTCTGGCACCATGGGGTTATTAAAAGAAACAGACTGTAACGTTGATTGATCAACCGGCAGAGCATGTCGTGCAGCTTGTTAACTTAAATGGCAGTTGAAACGCGCTTCTCCCAAACTTAATGCTGTATGCAGCATGCTTAAGTTTTTGGACACTGCATGGTTTATGCGGAGCACTAGTTCGTCTGCTTCTTGTGCAAAGTTTGCAGTGATGTCAGAAGCCGAGTTCTGATTGGCTCTGATGGAGGGATAGTGAATAGACCTGAATGCTAGCTGCCTTGAGGTTTGCTCACTATCCTTCCAATCTGAACCAATCGGAGCTCGGCGTTCTGACGTCACTACAACCCCTGCTCACGAAGCAGACAAACTTGCGCTCCGCATAGCCATGCTCTTTTATTACCTTTGCTGCGGCGATCGCGCAAGACGATTGACTTAATGCTACAGGTTAAGAACAAGACAGTCTCCTCCCGCAAGGCCCTTTGCTCTCTCCACTTTAGCAGAGCGATTGCTGGAGACGAGGCGAGGAAAGAGGAGGAAACCACCAATAATGGCGAGCAGGCAGCTTTGTGGGAGGGGCTTTTCCTACTGTTCTAAACCTGCAGCAGACTATAGTGTGGCCATCAACTGTGCTCTCATTCCACCGTCCGCACAGGGGTGGGCTCACGACTTACCGCGAGCTCTGTTCGCTGGCCACCGACCTGAACCAGCCGGATCTCATGTACAAGTTTATGCACCTTGCCAACCACCATGCCATGTGGAACTCCAAGAAGGTGAGGGCTGAATGCTGGACCCAACTTGGAGCCGAATGTATTCTTTACGTTGATGGTTTTGAACGCATACTCCGATGGGGAGCGCCAGTCAAACAGTGTATGTGTGTTGCGGCTCTATGTGCTGCAAGTTAAAGTATGTTGCAACATAAGGTCTGCAGGAGATACTCAGCCTTCAACTTCCCGGATAGAAATGTTCTGCTAAAAAAGAAAAATAATGTTTTTGGCATAAAAAAATGGGATGTCACGGAACGTGCGTTTCTATAACCATGTACACGGTTCCTCAAAAATTAACATTGTGCATGATCCACTGAATTGTAATCTCGGTGGTTTTCGGACCTGCCAATGAGCAGTATATTACTGGGAGAGAATTATTGGCGCGGCAACCCTCTTCGGTTTTGGCAGGACCACTCTCTGCTTATCTTATGTTGCAACAAACTGTGGTTCGTGTATCTTCAGCAATGCCGTTGAAATTGTAAAGTAAAAGGGTTAAAATATAATGCCGAAATGGTCCCTAAAAGTTGAGTCTTACCAATTACTTTTTTGTTTTGTTGCCAACTTGTCAGCTCAAAGTGGCAGCATATATGACGTGGTAGGACGAAGGCGAGTCAGAAAGAGAGAGTCTGAGGGAAACAGCTTTTAGACACCACTGGGGAAAATATGAAAACTACTTATACTTTTTTACAGCAGGGCTGTTAAGGGCTAGTTTTTACAGTTTTGTGTCAGTCACCAAATAAATGTAGACAGAAAACTCTGGACAGCTACTGCCATCTACGAGCAACGGTGACAACCGGCTTGCCGGTTGTCTGGTTGCCATTGTCGCTTATAGATGGCGGCAACCTTTTCAGGGGCCTTTCCACTCTGGTTTTCACCAGAGTGGAAAGGCTGAATTTCTCTAGGTGGTCGTCTTAGAAGTCATCCTTGAGGTCGTCCTAGATGACATCCTTGAGGTCGTCCGAGAGGTTGTCCTCGAAATCGTCCTAGAAGTCATTCTTGAAGTCATCCTAGAAGTCGTTCTTGAGGTCGTCCTAGACGTCCCTGAGGTTGTCCTAGGCGTCGTTCTCTAGACGTTGCCCTCGAGGTCGTTCTAGAAGTCGTCCTTGAGGTCGTCCTAGACGTCGTCCTCTAGGTGTCTTCCTTGAGGTTGTCTAAGAAGTCGTCCTTATGGGGCTACTCCAGTCCATACTTTTGATTTTGGGATTATGACTGTTTTTAGTGCAGTCAGCATCCCTGAATTGCAAGGTGCAATTTTTTTCTCGTTATTGTGTGTAGTTTTAAAGATATCAGCGCCTCAAAGTTTTGTTTGGGGCGCAGCCAACAAAACCGAAACTAGCCGCTCGAGGCCCCGGCAACACTGGAAATCAGCCGCTACGTGAACGTGACGTCAGGATCGTTCTCGTTCAACAAGTATGCAGGCCGAGCGGCACCTACCTCTATTGCGCTAGCCGTCTAAAGAGAGGATGTAAGCTGATTTTGTTTTCATTCTGTATACTTGGTAGTTACCCAGCATATGTAGCTAGAGTTAGTGCACATACTTAAAAGCTAGGGACTGGAAAACTCGTGAACTCGTACGGTGCCGTACTCGGCGACCGCCGCCGTGCGTGCGCTATGTCGTACTCGTCGCTTGTATACGCAAAGGCTATTGACTGGAAAACGTGTGAACTCGTTTGGTGCCGTACTTGACGGCTGTCGCTGTGTGTGCGGTCTTCCATACTCGTCGCTAGGCCTAAATTCTCATCGGGGCTCCGTGGATGGAGTGGCGTTGCTCTACGCTGCGCTGCCAGCGACATATCAGTACTGGAAGCCCTCTTGCTTTCGCGCTGGGGATCAGTCCCAGACATGAGGCTCTGAGGCTCTCAGGCACGGGCCGCGGCGCCTGAACACGTGTGTTGGGCTGTACACGTCTGTTTTTTCGTTCTTTTTTCCTCGGGTGCTCAAAAGCAGAAGTCCGAAGTCCACTCGTCGAACAGCGTTCACTTACACCTTCTCCAATTTCCGGTCGGTTGGAAACTTGTGAAAAAGCACCTCTGTGTTGCGCAGCGGGTTGTTTGAGCAGCCCACAGAGCTACAAGTTGCACTCGGCAACTTTCGAGGAACAGCTGGACAGCCTTGGGCGCACCGAGTTGCTCGCTAAACGAGTCTTGGAGTCCTCACAAGCAAATAAACAATAGGCTATACCGAAGCTACACGGGCTACAGATAAAAGCAACGACTAAACACGCCAATCACAAGCCAAAGTAGTGGTGGTAGCGGCTCAAAAAAGCACACTCCGCGCAACGCCCGAACCGGAGAAAAAAAAGAGAATGATACTGACGTCACGGCCCAACGTTGCTTTAGTGATCGGCAACCCGCTGGCTGCCCACTAAGGAGCAGTGGCTCGTGGCGGGTCGCATTTTTATTATCGGCATTAGTTGAGAATGCGGCGTCCCACGGACGTAATATTTTGGCTGGGGTCGTATTTTCTGTCACTAAAGCGATACCAGTAATTTATTTCATTTTCAGTTTTGGCCGTAGTTGCCCTTTAAGGTCGTCCCACCACAGTACAGCATCGCTAATCTTCCTTCTTCACCAGAGTGGAAAGGCTGAAAGTTTTTTCAGACGTGGTTTTGACACCAACCTTTTTTAAAGATGCCGAGCTGAAATTTCGTGGCGCCAAACGAAATGAAAGAAGCTTGCTCCTTCGATTGAGAGCTTGGTTAGTTAGACGAAGTTGTGCAGTAGTTACTGACACATTTTTTAAATCTTTTTTCCAGGGGGCTGCGTTTGGGTTCGGCAGCATCGCAGAACGGGCAGGAGAACAGCTCTCGGAGCGTCTGGGAGACATTGTGCCAAAGCTGTACCGCTACCGGTACGACCCAAACCCCGGGGTGCGGGCCTCCTTCGGTTCCATCTGGGCCTCGCTGGTCAAAGAGCCTCACAAGATGGTGAGCCATGGGGACCTTCCTTTTGGGCGTGCAGCGAGCAGGCAGCTGAGAACTGGGGCCAGACGCATAGAGTCCCTCTAAAATTATCTGATTTGGTGGTTCTAGGTTATGCTCAGTAAGTTTTTGATTGGAATTGCATGTCTATTTTCACTACTTAAATATTCACTTCACAAATTTAGTTGTATGTCCCCCTGGCCTTATAGCTCACCTGTACACATTGCATTAACGTACCTTTCGTGGCTTTTTTTCAAATAGATCTATTTGAAATAAAATCATATAACCCTGTATACAGTGGAATCTCATTAATTAATTCAAACTTCTGGATAATTTAAACTAACATGCAGGTCCTGTCCTGTGCGTCTCTATGAGAGAAAACTCCCGCTAATTAAAACTTTGCTTTATTCAAACAAATGTTTGCTCCTCCTTGAGTTTGAATTAACAAGATTTAACTGTATTGCTCCTACTCAGCTTCGATCAGGCAGATATACCTTGTTGGAGACATCTTGCAGTAAAGAAATTGTACCTCTGTTATGAATGCAGGTGGACAAGTATATGAAGGAGATTCTCCAGGATATTGTGCAGAACCTAACAAGCAACGAATGGAGGGTGCGAGAGTCCAGGTGAGACCTTCCACTTTCGGAAACTACCGTAAATTACCGGGCAAGCGCCCTCTCAAACTTTGGAGATAATCGCGAAAAAATGGGGGATGGGCGCTTGTCAGGTCATAAATTTTACATATAAATGTACTGTGCGTATTTTCTCAGATCTCGCAAATTTGGTAATGGGCACTTAATGTGGAATGGGCGGATGCGCGGTATTCTACAGTACAGCTTCAACGGCATTCTCGGGAAAAGGTTTTCTTCTATCCCCAAAGTTATTGATAGGGGAAACTGGCAAAATATATAAGCCTATTTAGAATTTAGGTATAATTTATGTTTTACTCTTTTATTATTGTATGTCATTCTGTTGAACATAAGAGGCTGTTACCTTCCACTTTTATTTTTCTCTCGGAACAGCTGTTTGGCATTGGCAGATCTTCTGAGCGGGCGTCGGCTAGACGAAGTCTTGGATCATGTCTCGGCCCTGTGGAGCACCCTTTTTCGAGTCCGCGACGACATCAAGGTAACTTCCGTGAGCGCATTCTGGGGGGCAATAAGTAGAAAAGTATTTGGGAAATGACTCGAATGCGTGTGACGAGGGTCAACCAGCGTGTCGTTTGAACTGCGTCTCTTTTTGTTTGTCTAGCATAAAGGCTCGTTCACACACTGAAGACCACTTATGACCGAGTGTGTTGCGACCCCTTGTGATCTCTTAAGATGAGAGGAAGCACTCTGATGCCATTTGTCGGGTATCTGTGGAACGCTTATTGTTTCTGTATATTCCCTCTTTTTTTTTTTGCACATCTTTCTTTCACTATTGACTTGAAACTTTTTTGACAATGTTACGAACAACCATTTCTCATAAATAATACACACAAATTTGACCTCACAAATACCGCAAAACCTTTGCAAAGGTTTGGCTAATAGTATTAAAAAACCTTCGCCGGCGCATTTTCTCGTGAGATATTGCTAGAGGTTGTAATGCACTTACCTGGGCGTGAGCAGTCGCAAGTGCGTGAACCGTCCTTTGGGGCACAGAAATTTGGGCGCTGGAAGTGATAGAGATAGACAGGTGTTTTGGGCTCCAAAAATTCCAAAATAGGCAATAAAAACATAATATAGGTTTTTGAAGTAAACATTTCTTATTAGTTTCTCTGGAAAATTTTTCATGGCACCAAATGTTGGGGCACTTTTGCTCATTTAAAAAGGACAAAAAATGCAAACGATCCTTTTTGTCATAATATTGCTTCAAAAGAATGAGTCATTGTTTCAACGAGGTATAGTCAAGAAAAATTTATGATTGTTTTAATCGCCCTCTTAGGTTCAGATACAAGTTCGGTGTGCGGAAAGCAAGAACTGTGCCGCAGTTTTCCGCAACTCGTTGGCGCTCGTCGGCCTTACTGCGAGCTAATGCCTGCATTGTGTCTGACTCGTTTTATTCTGAAACATTTGTGCGTTTTGCATTCAGGAGTCCGTGCGGAAGGCCTGCGACACGGCACTGCAAGCATTGAGCCGGGTGAGTGGAGTTGTGGCAACAGCAACTACCGTAATATCAAGACCCATCGCCCACCCCCCTGCCACCTGAAATTTATAAAAGAAGTAGGGTGGGCCATGCTCGGTGGGTAAGCACGAAAAGTTTAAAAAAAAGCTAAAAAGAAATGTCCATTGTTTTGTATGCCTCTAGCGTGGCTGCATAGGAGATACATTAAACTCAAAACTCGAATTGGTTTAATTGTTTTATGCAAGAAATGCCCATAAAAGAATCTTTTACTATCGCAAAGTCCATTGCTTGCATACCCGCAATGAACACCGTCGACTGGCTTGCAGCACAAACTTTGTTTTGTGTATGTATGTTTCTAACACCGCTATGTTCTCTTCGTGAATAAAACAAAAATGAAGTCAACAAGGAAATAGGAAGATTAACAAGGCAACAAGCAAGCAAGCGAGCAAGCAGACGAAAGAAGCGACGAAGAGCAATGCTGAAGAAGCGGAAAAGCCGGTGATCGTGTTAACAAATACTTTGGCGTCGGGCCAAGTGTTGTTTGGTACATACTGCCATGCGCGTCGTCAAGCGAGCGCGGCCGAATGGTTACCGCGCTTGAGTGTCGCGCGGAAGGGCTAGGTTCAATTCCAGTCTGCGGGATGTTCTTTTATTTATCAGAAATGTCCCGAATGAAGATAACGGGAGGGTGAACAGTGAACTGAAAGTAAAAGTTTAATCGGCGAACTTGTGCCAAACAAAATAAAGAATGAGTGTTTAGGCAGCAGAAAAGCGGGCAGCGATTTGGTGGTGTAACAGCAAGTGAGAGCGAGACTGACTCTGCTCGCCATGAGGAGTCCCCTATGTAGCCGCGCGAGTTTTTGGAACATTCACCAAAGAACTTTACGTGCATAGAACATTGGGAATTCGATCAGACAACAATGTCCTCAAACTTACGAGAACGCCAGGTTGAAAGAATAAATAAAAGAACATTCTGCTGACTGGAATTGAACCTAGACCTTCCGCTCAACAGTCAAGCGCGGTAACCATTCGGCCATGCACGCGCTCGCTCGGCGACGCGCGTGGCATTCCTCCACCCATTAAAAAGAGCATCATCTCGATGCAACTTGCCGGGAAATGAACCAGAAAAACAAACCAAAATAATGGCAAACTACGGAGGCTTGTAAAACAGTCCTATTGAGTGTAGTACGGCTTGAGAAGCACGAGGTGCGGGAGGCAATGCATAAACAAAAAAAAGCGCTTTTCCCTCCTTCATTTTACTTTGAGAGTGAGAAGTGGATAAATCGAGGAGGAGGAAGAAAATTCTGCATGTCCCCCAATGAGAATCAAACCCAGGACCTTTTGGTTCTGCGCCCGAAGCTCAGTCACTGTGCCAAAGTGGGGAGGGGAGGGGGAGGGGGAGGGAGAGGGAAGGGAAAGGGAGGAGAGGAGGGAGGGAGGGAGGGAGGGAGGGAGGGAGGGAGGGAGGGAGGGAGGGAGGGAGGGAGGGAGGGAGGGAGGGAGGGGGGGGGGGGGAGGCTGAAGGGGGGGGGGGACTTATGAAGCAGTGGTTAATAAATGCAGTAACATTTCTTTCGCCAACCGGCACCATGGAACATATGAGTGTCAAGCGGATAGCTGCGAGCTTTGCTCTCCTATTGGAATGGCCAGTTGGTGGATTAGGTTCCGATTGGAAATCTCAATAAAACTAATCGGATTTCTGTGACTCCAAATGGGATCTCTCTGATGCCAGTTGATACCAATTGATTTCCTTATTGAACCCAATGGGTATTTTTACCTATGTCCTGCTGCACATGGACCTCCGCTGCACGAAAACTCGTGCAGCCATTTTTCTTTTTGGAGTTGCCCAGCGGTGTTTGCCAGGACCGTTTTGCTCGCAAACGAGCCAACTTCTCGAGCACCGGCTTGTCTAAAACCTGAATAAAGACCGATATATAAGGATGGAGTATCGGCCGATGCTCCCTTATATTTCTGATATTTTTGATTGGTTTTGTTGATCGCAGTGCGAAAAAACTGGAGCTACCTGGGGAGCACTGCCTCCGCACATAGAAAGGCATAGGGACGTAGGATAAAACTGGACGAATGTCACCGACACAAATTCTGGTGGAGAATAGCGTCGACTTCGAGTCGGAAGTGACGTTATGTTCCAAGAACGGCATAGTTTGTCGTCTAAATTTAAAGAGCAGTGCGGAAAAAAAAAAATTGTCTACTCATATTTAAATATATACAGTACTTTTGCAGTAGATATTCACGCAGCTTGGGTTGTGTTCCAAATCTTGCTTGAGTAGATCCAAGTTACTACCGTGGGTTGGGTTGCATCGTTCGATAACACGGGTAAAGCGATGTAGAGTGTGATGGATCGGTAGGTGAGTGTGTTGACGCACCTCAAGCACGTGGAGCGAAAGCTCACGCTGCAGAGCTCAAAACTCCCACCCTGCCCTTTCGATCTGGACGAGCACCGTACCGGCGTGCAGTCACGTACCATTACCGCATGATGCACGTTAAGAACCCAGGCTAGCAATCATGCTGCACTGGCAAAATTTCTCATTTACGGCGTAAACCAGCGTCGTCATACCTCAAAGGCAGACCGACCTTACACTGTCCAAACAGGAACGTCACGTTTTTGTTTTTTAAGCAAATTTTGGAGCACGACCTTGAGGAGGCGACAAACACCACTCGCAGGCTTGCATCCGGACGTGCGACGTGCAGACCGGCCACAGTGGGGAGAGGGCGCTTGAAGTGATCCTGCCGTGCCTGGCTGAGGGACTGTCCAGTCCCGTTGCGGAAGTGCGCCAGTCCAGGTGGGCTGGCTTGGCTTCGTTTGTTGGAGGAAGTATGGTGCCCGGAACGCGTGTCCGACAACATTCCCATTTGCTCATACTTTCTGCCGGGACTTCTAGCAATGACCGCCGGGATCGCGATATCCGACAGCATGACACACTGGCTTTTGTGACGTCATTTGGGGCTACTTCGGGACCACTTTTGATGTACTATTGGCGAGATTGAACGCTAAACACACGAGTCAGGACGCTTTCCTGGCATTGTAGCAGAGGAAATGTTTATTAGACTCAATTATGCACCAGGTGTTCATGAGAAAACAAAGAACCACCATTTTTTTTATTGCAAAAACAAACTACTTGCCACCAAACTCTCAGTCTCTGCCCAAAGTGTAGCGCTAACGGTTGGGGCCGAGTGCCAAAGTTTCAGAACTTGCCCTTTTCCAATTCAAGAGCTATAAGTGATTTTTGGAAATTTTGATTGTGAAAATGGGACCGATTCTCAGTATCGGGTTCCACTCATCTCCCTGCATTTGCGAGCTTCATTGGCTGCCATTTTCTCTTTGAAAATTTTTGGAAACTGCTCGTAAATTTTGATTTGGCTAATGGTAAGTTTTGAAACCTCAGTCCCAACCGATAGCGTTAGTACGTTTGGGCGTAGGCGGAGTGTTCAGCAGGGCATAGTTAATTTTTGTGGTGAGAAAAACACGGTTCTCTTTCCTTCCAAACATCCGGTGTGCGTCTGATAGGCTCATGGTTCATACTGGGAAGTCCATGGCATTGTGCTTGCCCAAGGCAATGGCACCACGAGCTCTAGAAAACGGTGCTTACAGTACTTGTACCGGGCGTTTCACAGAACATTAGCCAAACTTCTCCCACAAAAACTGCATCATGGAGAAAGATGGTGATTGCCATATTGGTCACTGCTGAGGGCCACTTTAGTGAGGTACATAGTGTCTTGTTCTTAATTGGTTTTGCATAATTAACTTTTTGGTTAGGAAAAGTGAACGTAAGATTCTGTAATGAAAAGGTTAGAAATGCTAAAGAAAGATGTTAGGGAAACCCGGAGACGAGACATAGAAAATTGTCAATTTTGTATTATAGAAAAAAAAAAAAAAAAAGGAAAGAACTAAATGCGAAATATAGAAAATAAATAAGAAATCGGAATATTTACAAAGTTTGGATCGGTTCAAAAACTCGGACCGGTAGCAGTGTTGTCATCTCTTCGACGACCGCAAGGTTTCGTTGTGCGGATGTTGGTTGAATTTCGGTGGAGCGTTGGGGTGCGGACGTCCTGACTTGCCTTTCGGTTTTGGACCGAACAAAGGCTTGGTGAATGGTGAGTTCCCTCCAAGCAATCAGTCTTGCCCGACCGTCATTGAGTCGGTGTTGGTCGTTGCCTACGACCTGGCTGCCCGCTCCTGGTTTGGGGCGCGTCCCAAGCGCTCAGTTCTGGCTGCCGGCCGCCGCTCCACCGACTCTCGCACAAGCGCTTGTGTTTTTCCGTGCGTTCCTTCTTCGTCTTTCCCTCTTCTAATAACGTCCACATCATCACAATCCCAATTAGAAACTCGCGCAGTGTCATTGAAAAACACTAAATCGGCAAACTTTAGGAAAACTGAGCGCATTGAAAGTGCTGTAGTGTGGAGAAGTCACCGCTTGCTTTGCAGGCTGGGGGTGTGAAAATGCAGATCCTAACAGACGGAAAAACCACGCGGGCGTGTTGAAGTTGCACAAAGCACACGCCCTAAATCTATAGATTGTTTATAACATTGTTGAAAGTTTTTTCGTTCTAATAGGGGAATAACGATGCGCAAAGAAATAAGAAACATACGGAAATCGCAAGTGTTCACAGCTACCCGATAGTTGGCGGTAGTGTGCTCTTTTGTCATAAGAGATTGCAAGAGTTAGTAACATGCTCAGTCATAAGCAGTTGCAAGTCTTTGGCTGAGCCTTTATAGAGTACTTAACTTCAAGCTAAAGTCCAACTTGTGGCAAAAATTGCAGTATCCGATTAGATTTCGGGAAGATTGTCGGAGGCCACTGGTGCGAGAGAAATATCTCATCGCATGCTCCTTAGAAATGGCCTTGCTTTGTTTCCTGTGCAGCCTGTCGACGCTTGTTCAGCTGAGCCGGGGTGCGGGAGTGCTGCTGAGACCTCAACTCCCACTGCTCTTCGGGGCATTGCTAAACGCCCTCAGCGAACTTGAGCCCCAAGTCCTGAACCAGATCAGTGTGCGAGCTGGTGCCGATGTCAGGGACAAGGTAATTAATGAGTTACTTGCACAAGTTATTGTGCGGGTTATTACACGGGTAATTGCACAAAGTTTTGCACAAGTTATAGTGCAAGTCATTGCACAGCTTACTGCCAAGCTTATTGTGCAAGTTGTCAGAAAAGTGATTGCACAACTTATTGCACAACTCAACATGCAGCCAAAAATTGAAGTGTGAACATGCTGCAAGACTGCCCCATGAATCGCAGGTTTTATGTGTGAGTGTGTGTGTGTGTCCCTAGGGATCCTGGGTTCAATTTCCACCCATGTGCCTTTCAATCTGGACGAGCATCTATACCGGCATGCGGCCATGTATCACTGCTGCGTGGTGCACTTTAAAGATTCGACGCTGGCTGTGATGCTGCACTAGCTAAATTTCCCATCTACAGCTGAGACACCAGACGCCTACTGGGGCTAACTAGCTTCTTGCTGTTTGAACGTACACACAACACAGCTGTCGATTGGCGAGAATTTTGTCATGATTCTCTGTTTAAAGAATGTGATAATGAGAGTGACCTCAAGTATTCTCAGAACGTGCTTTAAGCTTGTTTCCTTGGCGTGCATGTCAAAGTTGCCAGACTGAATTTTGGAAAGGGTCTATTGCAACTGTAAGCATGATACTTTTTTTTTTTTGTAAAAGGATGTGCAATTTACTGCACATTATTATAAAGCAGCTTGTGGAAAACGATTGAACGGGCATCCAGAAAGTATATACAGTCGAGCAAGGTTATATCACATTCGGGTATTTCGAATTATAATTTATATCAAGCAGTCCAAACGTCCCCTTGAAAATCACATGTAATAGTATAGGAGCATTGTCTTTGTATCCAACTCCCATGGCGGGAACACTTGATATAGCGAATGAAGCCCGGCCGCCTGTTGCCTTTCCCGCGATCACATTGTGTCAGTGGCGAGCACATCACTTGCGTTGTGTGGCTGGCAGACCGCTAGGTCGGCATACATGCGGGAAGATATGCAACGAAAGAGCAGTTGTAAAAAAAGAGAGACAATGAACCATAAAAAAAAAAAAAAGTAGAGGATGGCAAAAGCAAGGAAAAGGGCACGCGCGCGTGCATAGGGAGAGCAGGGAATACCCGCTGTTGGAACGGTAGCCTGCGTCCTTTCTCTGAACTTGATGATGCTGCGGGACTCTCTAACCCCCAAAAAAATAAGCAAAAAAAAAAAAAAAAGTCTTGGGCAAGTTGAGTATGTTGACAACAGTTGTGCTATTGCACTTTGTGTGCCTTACCTTTGTTTACCTTTTTCTTTTGTCGTTATTGCTTTGGCCGTTTTTTCTTTCTTGTTTTTTTCCTTTCTTTATTTTTGTTGCCTGAAGTTAGTGAGCTTTCTTTTTTGTTGCTTGCCTCAATTTTTTTTATGGGTCAAGAAATTGTTTTTATGCGTCTCACTTTTCCATTTTTCTTTCTTTTGTTTTTATTATTTTAGTGTTTTGTCGCTTATGCTGTGTGGAGGTCGCAGCCAGGTGCGCGTTTAAGCACGGCAGTGTTTGCGGTCTCCGCCAGCTATGCTCTACTGTATTTAACGGCTCTTGGATGCTCTATTTGGTATGTTCCCGTTTGTCCTGACCTTCGGTATTGTAGAGACGCCAGGAAATTTTAAACTGGAGCTTAAGTTAACATACTTTTTATATCAAATTATTGATATATTGAACTACCTTTATGATCCCCTTTGAATTAGATATATCCGGGTTGGACTGTAGTTCTCTTCTAATTCTCCAACTTCTTATAAATTGGTTTGAAGTCACAGTTATCAGTAATCCTCAACAAAATAAGACTAAAACTCGACACTGACTTGAATCAACCTCTGAACCAAGCATACCGCATAAAACTGTCCCCAAATGGCAATACAAGCTGTATACTACGATTGCCACTCAGCCTCAGCTTCTTGAGTTCCCTCATATTTTTTGGACACATTGAGAACGGATGCGCATTATAATGATGTGGATTCTGACAAGGCTTTTGTGTATGTTGGATTTTCTCGCAGCTTGATGCTGCGCGCGTGGCGGCCACAAAGTCTACGCCAGCCATGGAAACAATCAATCACGTGAGTGATCCAGGTTCTAATTGGCTTACTTTGACTGATTGGTCGACGAGCTTATTGGTCAGTTTATATATTATTTCATTGTCTCGTTAATTTGTCTGTGCCCAGCAGCAAGGGCTGTCATTGGGACGGTGCAAGATGAGTAGCGTCCGAGAAATGAAAAATGCATGTTGCAAAAAACTAATCGGGTTGTAAATGTTTTCGCAAGTGATTAGCAGTGTAAAAATTACCATAATCATTGTGAAGAGCGCCCTCGGATGGACGGGTGGCAGTAGCTACATCCTTTGTATCTTGTGGTAGCTTGTGCCACCTAGCCTAACTTGTGGTAGCTTGTGGTAACTTGTGGTAGCTTGTGCTAACTTGTGGTAGCTTGCGCCACTTAGCCAACCCACCAACTTTGTGTAATGTCATGCTTCTCTAAAACTTTTCTTTCTCTGGACCAGTGGTTCTCAAATGGGGTTCGCAAACTCTTTGGGGTCCCTGAAAGCCTTTTTAGGGTCCACAAAACCCTCCAAGCAATAAAACTTTAAAAATATTTTTATTGATGCTGGCTGTTTCACACAGCTTACTAGGCCAAACCGCACAAGCCAAGTGAGTAGAATTGTTTACTATTTACTGTCTCACAACTACAGAGTTGGTTTGCATATAGTTAGTTTTCTTTATTATAATCGAAAAATTTGTAATTGTCCCCCTCGTTGAACAGGGTCCCTTTTCACTTCTGCCGACCCAGAAGAGGTCCCCTATACATCAATGGTTGAGAACCACTGCTCTAGACCCTATTTGCAGGGCAGTGTTGCCAGATTGCCACAGCCCAGTGGATTCCATTTTGAGATTGCATATGCATTGCATTGAAGTCGACCCATTCAAGGTTCTATAGCGTGGCTCCATTGGAGCTTGCGTCCTAAAGTGAGCGGTAAAAATCGACGCCTGCACATAGAAAGCTCCAACTTTCATCAAATGTGCTTTGATGCAGGGCATTTTTAGTCTATCAAATTTTTAAGGTGTAGCTCCTTTTCCATGGAAAATGAGACTAACAAACTTGCCAGGGTAAACAGCGGACAGGTTCGCAGACAGTCGAGTTACCGGTACTTCTAATCAGTGGTGCCATTTCCTGACCGACACAGCGAGCAGACGACGCACTCTGTTGTCTGCTCGCTGTGCCTATTGGAGGATGGCACCTTGCATTTCTGACAAGGTCATTTGTAAAGCCGAGGAGACGAGGACGAAAGCCACAATGTTTGCCGGGTGGATGTCCAGACAGAAGACGAACTGCTGGACTTCAACTTTCACTTCATATGGCGGTGAAGTGTTGCTTCACGCGTTCTGAAGTATCTTGTCTGGACACCGCTGCACTGGTACTTTTATTCACGCGGTATGTTCAGGAACATTTTGAACCAGATCACACGTTGACAGCCGAGAATGGGTTGAAATTTTCCAGAAGAGTAAAGACAACCAAAAAAAAAAAACAACTGGGTCCAACCACGTTTCTTTGCATGACAACCGTGTGTGTTGCCACTCCACCACGCACGCGGCAGTTAACTGTGACAAGTTGGTTGGTCTTGTTTTTCTCAGAAAGGTAGTTATGCCTTAAAATCAGAGGTGTGCGAATATCAAAATCTTTCGAAGCTAATCGAATCGAATAATAAAGGTTACGAATCGAATAGAATCGAATATTTTCGAATACAAATAGTAGTTTCAAATAAGGAGATATTTGAAAACAAATATTTTCTATTTGATGTGAATTAAACAAGAATGCTTAATAAAAAACAGAACTGGAATTTTTTTTCAACAAACGTTTATGAAAAGGTTACTTTTATTGCAATAAGAAAAATGTCACACATGTGACTGTTAAAAAAAAACAGATGAAAAAAAGATCAGTCAGTAAAACACCATTCCTTGAGTGAGGTTAGAGAACGTAAATGAAAGTGCAAAAGTGAAGGCGGGTCGGCAAGCCACAACGCAGTCGGAGATTGCATCGCGGACGAAAGGAGGCACTTGAGCGTAAGCGCAAGTACACAAGCGGTGGCGGGTCCGCAAGCCGCAATACAAAGTCGATGATTGCATCTCTACTTTGTGCGATCTCTTTTTATGCTCGTGAACGCAACCACGTGAACAGAAACGGAAGTACACAAGCAGAGGCGGGTCAACAGGCCACTGCAGTTTCAGATTGCACGATCGCGCTGCGCAACCGCACTGACTATCCACCATCTCTTTCCGTGTGCAATAGTTCTGTCCATAGAGGGCGCCACAAAGATGCAATAAGTTAAGAATATGTTTTTTTTTTTTTTGGCGGGGGGGAGTCTCACTTTTACCAGTGAAAACGGGTAGAAATAAATAACAAAAGGAATACTGGCAAACTGATGAACCGGAAAATCAAGCGGAAAATAACACAAGCCAGATATCACCGATAGCCGAGGTGAGCCATAAATCCATATCCGAATCCATAGCACCTTGGCTACTGTAGTCACTGTAGGTACGAAATCACGAATATATGGTTGTGCTACATTAAAAATGAATGTGGACAGGAACGTATACAAGACGTCTCGGGCGGACGCCCGAAACGTCGTGCGGTCCGTCGCGACGATGCATGTGCCGTTGCAAATCGCAGTCCTTCATCCTATCTATCGCAGCGTTTGCGCCACGACCACTTAGCCAACTCTGCAATTCGGACATCACGGCAAGCAAAGGACCAGATCGCGCTACCGCGTGCAAATAACTTCCCAATCCTTCCTACAAAAAAAAAAAAAAAAAAAAGAAAGACACTTAGGCTGGTTGTGTAGGTTTACCAAGCTTGAAACCATACTGCGCAGTCCAAAAACAAAACAGAGAACTCGACCGCAAGTTGACAGTAATCAATGAGTTCCGCGTTATTCGTAGTTTTCGAAGTATTCGAAGAACTCGAATAGTTCGAACAGCGAAAGGGCGAAGCGAATCGAATCGAATAGCAAGCATTATTCACGAAGTATTCAAAGTTTAGAATATTCGCACACCCCTACTTAAAATTTCATCTGTCAAACTGCACCACCTCAAAGCACATTCGGTGAAAGCTTGAACATTCTATGTGCGGGCGTCGATTTTTTTTCGGCTCGTTTTACGGCACAAGGTCCAATGGAGCTGCTCTATAGACTAACTCTTCCTACCGACATCTGCCTCTTCCTTGATCATGGACTGTTAATCCGTGTCCGCTCTGCGCATCTCGCAGTGCGTCCAGTTTGTGGATGCTTCCGTCCTGACCGCCCTGGTTCCCCGCCTGGTGGAGCAAGCCAAGAGTTCGGTGGGTCTGGGCACGAGGGCGGGCTGTGCCCACCTGGCCGTGGCACTCACCCACCAGTGCCCTCTGGAGCTGCAGCCTCACGCAGGTGGGTCTTACTCGGCTCTCTCCAGGAGTCTTACAAAGGTCACATTTGAGGAGACTTTGCTCAGGAGTACTGTGCCCGGAATGTATCTCCGACTGGTGTGTAGAATTGATTTAAATTGAATTGGGTTTGAATTGAATTGAATTGATTTTATTTAGATACTAGGTAAAAGGGCAAAAGGCAGATTGACTCTGCCTGACGTGGGCCTATTAACCATTTACACTGCTCAGCAGTTGAATATGAAAACAATACACATTAAAAAAATATAAGGTGATACAGTAGCACATCAGCAATGAGAACAGTGTATAGTGTATAGAGTTTATATATTCGTCAGCATTGGTCTTAACTTTTTCAAAATACAAAACAAACCGTGTAGTACAACTCAAAGCAATGGTGCACGGGCGGAATAGCGTCCTATTCCACCCGTGCATCAAAAGAGGTCCCAAAGCTGCAACAAACGATGTTGCAAAAGCCGAAGTGTCATGCTGTCGGATGTCGCAGTCTTGGCTGTTGGTTGTGGAAGTTCTGGCAGAGAGCACAAGAGAATGTGAGCGTCGCCATCGTCGTGGCGTGTCAACTCCTGGCTGCTGAAGCTCCGATGGACCGCTAGAGAGCGATCTGCAGCAGAACAGACGTCTGCCGCAACAGATTGTAGCAGTTGACAGCTTGTTACTTGTGCGACGTCATCAGACAGAAATCGAGGCGCCACTTTTGAGGACGCAGCAAACACGCCAGTTGGAGACACGTTCCAGGCACCATACTCAGGAGCAACACCTTGGACTTTTCTTTAACTTAACACAGTATGCCTTAAGAGTAAGGTGAAAACTTTACTCTTAAAATTGCGAATACAGTGGGCTCGCGATTATTTAAACTCGGATATTTCGTACTTCTAGTTAATTCAAGCAAATTTCAAAATTTTGGTTGTTCCGCTATGCTTTTAATGTATTCATAAGTCGCTTAATTCGAACAGCGTTTTCGTGCATTTTATACTTTTTGTTACTTCGGCCCCGTCGAGTGCGCTTCTTTCCGAGCACCGGTGCACTGCAAAGAGGCAACACCCGCAGAGCTTGCTTCCGCGGGTGTTGCTTCTCCGCAGTGCACCAGTGCTCGGTGTGGAGCGCACTACACAGGGCTCAAGCAGGGCACCATAAGCTATAAAAACGGACACCACGCAGAAATTTTCGTAGCAACCTGCGCGGACGCTGTGACGTAGTGGCATGGCATAGGTCCACGTCACAGCGTTCGCGCAGGTTGCTATGAAGACTGCCGCGCAATGCCCGTTTTCATTGCTCGTGTGTCCTCTGCTTAATGGTGCTGATTAGACAACTTCTTGGCTTGATGAACAAACTTTCTTTTGAGTTTTCATGTGCTGTCAGACACTCCACAATAAACACAGTTTTTGAGGGATAAATTAACTTGTGTCATACATTTCACAAATGTTTCTTGTGTTGCTTACCTGCTTCTGGTCAGTAGGCTTATGTAGAGGGAATCATCAAATATCTGCTTTCTATCTGTAGCCATTCACATGACAAATCACAATTTTATCTTGCATCATATTTAGATGCATGTCTGATAATTCAAACTTTTGATAATTCAAACAGAATTTGTGGCTTCCTGGAGTTTGAATTAATGAGTCTCCACTATCATACCGTAGGTTTTCTGTACAAGCATTGCCATGCCTGGCCTACTAGTGTAAAACTTCTGTTTCATAACGCATTATTCAATTCTCGTTTATCCTATTGTCATCTACCGTAATATCCCGAGTCATCGCCCATCCCCGAGCCATCGCCCACCCCATTTTTTGGGCCAATATCGATTTCCGAAAAAACACCAAGTCATCGCCCACCCCTTCAAATACCCCAGCGCGGACTCTGCGATCCGCGAACACTCATCCTACCCGAATGACGCGGCCGCGGACCTTACAGTTGGAGGACGTCCGTCACAAAGTAAAACGAAGGAGGGAAAGACACTTCTTTTTGTTTACGCATTTCCTCCGTGAGCGACCCCGGTCGTGTATCCGTGCGAAAAGAAAACGATGGAGATAACAAAATAAGAGTCTGTTAACGTAACCGCGGAGTGTTAGGTCAAAGTCTGTCTCCGCCGAAGTAAGGTCACCACGAACCCGCTCCTTCTTCCCGCCCGTTGCGACCGCGGTTGTGCAATATTTTAGGCAAAGCCAACGCGTAAATAAAGCTTTGCTGGAACGCCCTACACAGACGTTTGCAGAGCGTCCCAACCGTGCATTGATAGCCCGCCGTGCACGGACGCACGTATGTACGCACCAAACAAGAAAGTTGCGCTAGAGCTTGCAATTGACAAGGCGCCCGACTTGGCCCGACGCCAAAGTATTTGCCAACGCGACCGCCGGCTTTCACGCTTTCCCAGCATTGCTCTTGGTCGCTTCTTTGGTCCGCTCGCTCGCTCGCTCGTTGCGCCTGGTCGGTTTTTCTATTTTCTTGTAGACTTTTCTTTCTTTTTTTTTACTAACTAGGAGAACATAATGGTGACATTCTTTCACGGAACAAACGTTCGTGCTATATGCAGATCGGCGGTGTTTCTAGCGCGTATGCAAGCAACGGACTTCGCTATAGTAAAATATTCTTTCGTGAGCATTTTTTTTTTTATAAAACAATGAAACTAAATCGAGTTTTGAGTTTGATGTATCTTTTGTGCATCAGCGCTAGATACGCAGAGAAAAATAGGCGGTTTTTCCGCTTTTTTTCAAGTGTTTGTGCTCACCCACCGAGACATGGCCCACCCCACTTTTTTAACGAACTTCAGGCGGTTGGGGGGTGGGCGATGACTGGGGATATTACGGTAGTTTGGGGAATTATGACAAGTTTCAACCCGAACAAATTGTTTGTATTGCAAAAGAAAGCAATTCAGGTTGTAGTTAATGCGTCGTATTGTGCACATTGTGAATCATGTTTATTAGAACATACACAGCATCCATTACCATAAATTCAATCATTCATCGAACCAAATTTTTAAAGTAAGCATAAAATATATCATATATGGAGTGCGCAGCGCCGGATTCTGGAGACTGCCTCGTCCTTGAACTAATTACTGGCTTTGGATGATTCAGTACACTCTTCAAACTTAACAAAATTTAAAAAAATAAAATGTCTGTATGTATACGATAAATGAGAAAGCAATACGCAAAATATTCTCCTCCTTCTGACAAGTGTTTTATTTATATATCGCCAATTGTTTGTGTTTTTTTTTGTTTTTTTTTTTTGCCTTACAAATTTGTATTATTCCTGTCGGCCGATCTGCCAGTAGGGGGCAAAGGGCTTTGCCGGTCTGTACTTCTTCAGCTTTTCTCCTCGCCCTTATCGCCCATTTGTGATATGGGAATAAATAAAATTAGTTGAATTGAATACAGCTGGCTCTAAAGCCTCTAAAGAAGCTGCGCTTCAGATTAACGACACACAATACATCGGATGGACGGATGGACAATATCGGCTGTGCCCTTAATAACGGGCGGTAGCTTGCGCCACCTATAGACTAAAAACAATCTTAGTGCTTAAAATCATTGTTGCCAGTTGTTCAACACTTTATCTGAAATTGTGGGAAACGCTTTCCTGTCCCCCAGATGTATTAAAACAGTCCGTGACTGAGCAAAACAATATCTCGTGAGCTTGTAAGGATTGGGAAGTCGTATATTTTGACCGTGACGATCGCTAACTGCCAACACTTTTTATATGCTACTTGGGCCAACAGTTGGTATTGCTAGCTTGCACAGAGTGTTTTTTGTCTCTTTTAATTGCGGTCTGTCGTACGGGTTCATTAAGATTGACTGAAACTGCTCTCGATTGATCGGTTTCTTTGTGAAGCCACGCTCCTTTCTGTGTTGTCAACTTTTGGCCATACTTAAAGTACCGAGGAACTAAGGGAGATGCAAGCCTAAACACGGCATTGTTTTGAAAAAAATGTGATTTCGTGTTTTAGGGTGTTTTATTACCTTTGCATCTTAATGTTTTATGTATACAATAATTAGAACCAAATATGATAGCAAAATTAGTCAAATATGCGTTTGTGATTCTCCAAATTGTGCACTCTTCTTCAAGTTATGACGTTGCCCGCCATCATCTTTTTTGTGCACCACGGAGAGGTCGGCCGTCTCTTCTCAATCGCATTCTTCTGTAGCCTAATTTCTCATAAAAGATAAACAAAAAAAATATTCTTTTTCTCTTCACAAAACAGTGTTGCTACACATCCATAGCAATATACAAACACATTTTTCTTTTTCTAAGTTTGGGGCATCTTTGCAGCTTGTGCACAATAATTTTTGTTCTTAAAGGGGCACTAAAGATGGTTCTGCGCTCGTCTGTTCTTGGTCATAACTGATTTT
The DNA here is from genome assembly GCF_016920785.2 of Ixodes scapularis. Taxonomy (NCBI): domain Eukaryota; kingdom Metazoa; phylum Arthropoda; class Arachnida; order Ixodida; family Ixodidae; genus Ixodes; species Ixodes scapularis. Next base: position 28,756,751 of record NW_024609838.1, read on the forward strand.
ACTGGCCCTAAGTATCCTAAAAATAAAAAAAAAATATTACAATCACGCAACACCGATTTTCTTATTAAAAATGTGACAAAAGGTCTGGACACACCCCCTTTCTGAGCGTGTTTTTCCGCTCGGCAGAGGCGGGGCATCCCCCAGCAGCGGTGTCAGCGCGGGGAAGATGGGCACTTGTCGGCCAATCGCAGGCCGGCTCTTTCTGCCTTTTGTGATTGGCCGACGAGCGCCCATCGTCACCGCACTGACACCGCTGCTGAAGTATGCCCCGCCTTTCCTGAGCGGAAAAATCTGTTAAAAAAGGGGGTGTGTCCGGACTTTTCATCATGTTTTTATTAAAAAATTAGCGTCGTGTGATTGCAATTTTTGGATTTTTGGGATGCTTAGGGCCTGTAGAATTAGCTGTGACCAAGAACAGACGATTGCAGAACCCTTCTTAGTGCCCATTTAAAATTGTTCTATCGCATCCCAGTTTGCCATTCATACGCTTTAAAATATGTAGGTTGCAAGTTTCAAAGTTTAGAAGATATATTTTAATATGAAAACTTCAAGAAACTTTTGTTAGCCCTTTGAAAATGCTGTTTGCAATTTGCAACTATTTTAAGATATGAGGTCTCACGCACATTATTTTTGTTGTTCATTGCACTCAGTGGTTTAAAAGGGGAGAATTAGTTTAATTTACCAGACTATTTTAAGTGTGTTTCATGACTTATATGTGTGTGCAAGAATACGGCTTTTTTCGCATGTGCATTGCATCCAGAACATAGCATACCAAGCTATATCGAGACCAATGCAAGGTTTATAAAAAAAATGAAAGCCGTTTACAAATCCCTGTAACGCCGAATTGGAGCGCAGCTCTTGAGGAGGAGTAGGGAAGGGTACTGAGGGGGGTCACGTGACCTGCGGGTAGTCACGTGACCCTGGGGGGTCACGTGACCCTGGGGGGGGGGGGTCACGTGACCTTGGGGATGACGTGACTTGGGGGGGGGGGGGTCACCCCCCCCCTCGGTTGCGCTGACGGCGACGCCGACGCCGACGCCGTTCAGGCTGGAAACGGGCCCCTAAGAGCTGTGCTTTAAAAAGATCAAGCACTATGAGCTGTGAAAATTTTATTCAGTTATTGTATATAATGCAAAATGGGGGGGGGGGGGGGGGGGTGTTTCGCCTGACACAAGTTTCTACTTTTAACATTTGTGGTTCATTTGCTGCAGGAAAGCTCCTACGTGCCTTTGTGCATGGGCTGAGTGACCGAAATGCCACCGTGCGTCGCTGTTGCGCCACAGCAGTGGGGAACCTGGCCAAGGTAGGTTTCAGAAACAAGTACAATATCAATCAATCAATCATTTTATTTATGGCCTCAAAGCCAACGGAGCACATAGGCAAAAAGCTGCCAAAGGAAGCTTGATGGTATGTGGGGCTCGTCTCAAATTTGTGAGCTCAACATTTATTTAAAAAAAAAAAGAAAAAAAAAAGAAAATATGTGTAAAGTGTTACCTACATTTGAGGTGCTAGGTCACGGGGAGATTTTATGCATGCCGTTTTACAGGCAGTTCCAGAGCGCTATTCTTTTCAGTTGTTAAAAAAGCAGTTTAAATAAACCAATCAGTGCAGTGCAGTCAAACTTTGCATGAAGTCGCCTTACGGCGAAGCCTTTATCATGCTCAAATTTCGCCGGCGTAGGGTTCTGCATTTATTCGAAAATAGGTCAACCTCTTCACAAACAACGCCTGCACATGTATTTCTCTGCAACGCTCAAGAAGAGCCAATCGTTGCGATTTACAGAAGAGGCCCGACAAATGACGAGATGCCGATAACGTCGGAACGCAGATATAAGATCTGTGTAGATTGCATTTTTTTTTATTACACATTATTTCTGTTTTGCCATTTGCCGTCTCCTTTTGTAAGTCTTGATGATTAGTCTCCATGGGTTCCGCAGGAAAGTAGATGCACAGGTCTGCTTATAAAGGGGTCGACCTATTTTCGAATAATTTTTGGGTAGGTGTCTGAGTAAAATTTCGAGAAAAGAAAAACTTGGTATTTCCAGTGTGTACGAAGGAAACAGAAGCAAACCTTTGGGTTGAGGCTGCTACTAACAAATGGCACCACAAGGTGCAAAAGCTTTAAAACTTCTTAGAGATTAACATCCTAATGCTGGTCCAGCGTATGCGAGCGTGTGTGGTGCCATCTGTGATTGGCAGCGTCAACCAGACGGGGTTTTCTTCCATTCTTTTCCCGCTTGTAAGGAAACGACAAGGTATTCTTTTCTTGCATTTGTTTTTCGAAAACCTACAGTCGCAAAATTTGTGTACGATAAATGTACCGCCTAAAAACACCTTTGTGCAAAGTTTAATTGCACTGCATCAACTTACTTATTTATTCGGATTTTTTTAACAACCGAATGGCGCTCTGAAGTTCCTTGTATTTGTGCAAGTCAGTAGTGCAGTCCGCCGGCTCCGAAGTTCACTTTGCGACGAGATTTTCAGACACGACCAATGGCAGACAATGCAGACCGTGAAGGGTCCTTCGACGAATTTGCGAAATTTACGGACTGAACAGTACGAGCGAAGGAATGGTGTGGAAATAGGTCCGAATGTGGAATGATGGGCGACGGGGCCCTCGTGGTACGTTGAGGAGAAGTGGGTCGTTTCTAGATGCGGACGGTCTGGGGGCAGTGAACGAAAAAAATTCTGGAGAACCGACACTTTGCAACTTTTGATCTTATAACATTTGTCACTGAAGTTTCGAAGTCATTACTTTATTAATTGATCGCAAAGCATATCAGTAGAGCAACTTGTTTTCACGCTGAATATCAGATGGGCTGGCTTAATACTCAGGCAGCAGACTCTCATTGAGAAGGAAAAAAAAAAAAAAGGCATGTGCTATAATATGACAAATGTCTTAACGTTGAGGGGGATCAGTACCTGGGCGGGCCAACACATGGCAGCTCCAAGCTTGGGAGCGAAAGCTCGCGCTGTTCTCCTCATTTCCGCACCTTTCAATCTGGATGAGTACTGTACTGGCGTGCAATCATCTACTGATCACCCCTGCATGATGCACATTCAAGATCTTGGGCTGTACTTTGTAGACCCCTAAGCTGACAGTGTGGTGGTAGCTGTGTGTTCACCGGACCAATCAACCGCTTCTCTTTCATCACACGACCCCGCTTTCTGTGCGTGGGTAGGGGCAGGAGCGGGATCACGTGACGAAGGATAGACGTATACCTGGTCCAAGAGGGCATGTAGCTTCCACCGCACTGGCAACTTAAGGGTGCAAGGGGTACAGTTAAATGCCTCTTTAACAAAGTCCAACAAGTGCCAAGACATAAAAATGACCGCATCTCCACGTGGTGAATGATGTTGATTGGGGTGAAGCTCCGGTGGTGCGAGCTCTCAATTCCGTGTCCTCTTGGCGTTTTTGACGCTTTGCAGCAGCTTCTCACGCCCTGGTCTCCGGAGCAGCTTGCTTTCTGCGTAGACGCTGAGCTGCAGCATGCCGAGCTTTTCGTTCGTTTTCATCCATGTCAGAAAGAGAATGTGTGGTATGGAACGTGGTTATATACGCATTTGAGCATTTGACCGCAGCGCCCTCTCGTCTATAAACATTTAGCCAATGCATGCAAAGTTTAACGCGATTATATACACATTTGACCGCAGCGCCCTCTCCTGTATAGACGTTGAGCGGCTACAGGCAACGTTTCATCCATGACATCCCTAGCTCTTCAGTTACTACCACATCTCGGAGCCCCGTACTCGTCCCGCAGTCGTGGTCGAGTGGTTAAAGCGATGGACTAGAAATCCATTGGGGTCTTTCCGCACAGGTTCGAATCCTGTCGACTGCACAAACATTTTTTCTTTTCTTAAGGAGACAGATGGGATGGCAATCGATGTGAGCACGGACGCCGGACAAGGCTAGACCCTAAGGAGCTTCGCCCCTAAAAAGTTTTGAGTGTCCATGAAAATACTTTTTTTCTTTACAGCGGGGCCATTAAGGGCTAGTTTCCCCAGGATCGTGTCCCCCGCAAAGAAATGTCGACACAAAACTCTGCACAGCCACTGCCATCTATGAGCGATGGCGGCAACCAGATAATCGGCTTGCCGGCCTTGCTTATAGACGGTGACAACCTTTCCAGCCCTTCCACTCTGGTTTTCACCGGAGTGGAGAGGCTGAATTTCTCTAGGCATCGTCCTAGATGTCGTGCTCGAGGTCGTCCTTGAGGTCGTCCTTTAGGTTGTCTGAGAGGTTGTTCTAGAAGTTGTCCTTGAGGGTTGTCCTAGACGTCGTCCTTGAGGTCATTTTTGATGTCGTCCGAGAGGTTGTCCTAGAGGTCGTCCTAGAAGTCATTCTTGAGGTCGTCCTAGATGTTGTCTTCAAAATCGTCCTAGAAGTCGTCCTTGGGGACGTCCTAGACGTCGTCCCTAAGGTCGTCTAGATGTCGTCCCTGAGGTCGTCTTCTAGGCGGCGTCCTTGAGGTCGTCTTAGAAGTTATCCTTGAGGTTGTCCTAGACATTGTCTTTGAGGTCGTCCTAGGCGTTGTCCTTAGGCCTCGTCCTTAGGCCTCGTCCTTGAGGTCGTCCAAAAAGTTGTCCTTGAGGTCGTCTGACCATAGTACAGCCTTGCTGGTCTTCCTTCTTCACCAAAGTGGAAAGTCTGAAAGTTTTTTTTATTTACTCTCGTTTGCATGGGTTCTTTCAGATGCACTGACACACATGCAAAATAAGAGAGTGCACACATTGCCCGAACGAATCGTAGAAAAAAAGATAAACTCATCTTGGAGCGGTGTTGCACATGCTCAATCAACAACGTGAGCAAAACACCGCATTTGCCGTGCTGCGTGTTTTAGCTTTTTTTGTCCAAATAATATGTTAGTGTGCAACATTGTGGGGTCTGTATGGCGCTACGTGACTACGTTGCTGTGTACAGGCTTTCTATGCAGCAAAATAGTCATGTAGCGCCATCTAGACACAAGGTTGTACTCTAACAAATTATTTAGACACAAAACCGAGAATATGCGGTGCGGCGACAGTAGAGGGGGCGGAGGAGGCGGCGCGGCAGCAGTGTCAAGCGTCGCCGCTGTTACATCATTTCTCTTTGTGCTTCGAGTGACAATTTACTTATATAATCGATTACTTTTCACCTAGAAAACTTGTAATACCGGTCATGTTTGCTTTGTGGGGTCGCGCAATCGCTTTGTTAGAAAGAAATATTTGAGGAATTTGTTGTAGTAGTCAGATATACACATTGAACACATGGTATATTGGCCGGGACTTTATTTTACTTCGTTAAACGGGCATTTTCATAGTAGAGGCCTCCGTCATGAAGGCGCTTGACTAAACATCAATTCTACCTCACCGGCTAAATTTCTAGTCTACAAAGGAGACACCAGGCACCCATTGGGGCCGAATTAATTAAGGCTGGCTCTCACACTTGCGACCGCTTACGATCGAGTGCCTCCTGGGATCTCTTACGACGAGAGTGACGCCATCTATCGAGCAGTTGTGGAACACTTGGCATTTCCACATATTTCCTATTTTCTTTTTGCACATAATTCTTTACCCTATTGGCTCGGAAAAACTTTTGACAATGTTATAAACAGCAATTTCTCGTGATAGTATGCATATTTTATCTCGCAAATACCGCAAAACATCGGATCTAGTTAAATGCAGTTGCAAGGTCAGCTCATAGACGGTGCCAGTGTGCCAGTCTGTTCTCTCGTTGCAAGAGACCACGAGAACACGGGAGTAGGCAAACGTAACTGCGAACGGGCCTTTACACGCAATTACTTTTTCGTCGAAGGGGATTGTATCGAAAGATGGATTAAGGTAGGTGGCATTCATTAAAAATTAAAAGTTTTGCAGACGGTGTTGCATAAGTAAAGTTTCTTATTTCAAAATGGAGCTTTACCTCGCATTTGATGCTCGTGGCCCAGCGAAGTCTTTGTTGCCTCGTTTGTCAGGTGGCGAAGGAGAGTGACGTCGACAGGCTCATGGCCAAGCTTCGTTCCTGGTACATGGAGACTGACGGTGGGTGGCTACGCTGTTCTCCCAATTTCCGGGGCTTCGAGGAAAAGAAACCGTAGCAGCCGTACTGGCGGTCCTACCGGAACGATTAGAAAGAAACCGGTCGGTGCGAGCAGACGGAACGAGACACCACGAGCATCAGGATTCGGCGACGGAGCGGCCCGGCGGCTACATTGAGAGATGTCTTTATTTTCTTTTGAAAATTAATTTGGGGAAAGCTACAAGTAATTCGAGATGGCACTGCGCAGATGTTGTTGAAGAAGATTTGTTATTATTATGGTGCCTGGAACATGTCTTTGACTGGTGTGCTTACCGTCTGCCACATCCACCACCGCCGCTGTGTCGCCGCTAGGATCGCGACTGGCGACAGCATGACGCCTCTACGACGTCATTGGGCGAAAAGCGAGGGATCAATTTTTCGGACTAGTAAACGCACAAGTCGTCTTCGACTTGTGCGTTTCCTACGTCTGTGCTCCAGGCACCATAGTTGTAATAACTGACAGAATGAAAACCGCAGGGAGGCCTTTCGGTTATTCTGCATCCAACGTGAGCTTCCCACCTCGGAGAACGCTTTAGGCGTTTTGCGAGATTCAAGCGTGCACGCACAACCCAACCGCGAAAGAAGGCAACGAGCACAAAGGCCGGCCATCCGAAGGAGTTGCCCTGTTGTTCTCGTCCTGTCGGACACTTTAACGGCGCATAAATTGTTGGGTCTCGCGCTTTACGGCAATCTCTTGTATGTCATTACACCTGGTGCGTTTGTTACGTTCATCATATCCGGTCAGATGGTGCAGGGCCGCTTCTTAGTTGCGCATCTTTTGCAGTGTGATACCATCTTGGCTGTCACATGTCCGAATTGCAAAATATTTTTGGTGATGCAAAGCATGTTTGTTAATTTTTTCATACAAACTTCGCAGACGAGAAAAGTCGCGAGTGGCACGTGGACCACGCTGGGGCACCCAATGGCTTGTCTTTGCGATTTGGCTCGCTTGTTCGTGGCTGTTGGGAAAGGGGGAAATTTCTCTTTTTATCTATCTCGACTGAGGGTCGCCCTCCATAGATGTTTTTTTAGTCTAGGCACACTGGGAGCAGCGTCGTAGAGACTCCTGAAATGCACACTGTTGCCAATCTGTGCGATTGCATGGTGTGTAAGGAACAGAGTTTGTGACTATGCCTCCTCCCTCCCTTTCTGCCTGGGCTCCTCGTTGGTGGGAGCAGACGAAGCAGTCCAGTGGGCCTGTGCCCACACGATGCAGTCCGTGGCCAGGCACGCCCCCGACGTACTGCGTGCCCACGCCACGGCCGCTTTACCGCTGGCATTTTTCGCCAAGCACGCCAAGCCCCTGGGCAAGTATCGTGTGCCGACGAGGCAGTTTTCTTCATTTGAATTGAAGAATAGACCCTTTTCAAAAATGTGCGCCATCTAGTAGCCCCTGCACCGCTTACCCGATGGCTTGATTGCTTGGGCCCATACCCTGAACTTGTATCTTTCACAAGGGCTGCGTCTGCGCTCGTCTTGTGCTGGTGTTACTGTCAGCGTTCGGGGAGAACTCGGATTCAGTCACATCTGTCGTGTCCAAGAAACGGCGACCACCAATGTTTCTCAATGGGTTTTTTGAAAAGGGTCTGTTGCATTCTCACTGAAGCTGACTTTGATCTAGCTTCGAAAAGTGAATCCTGCCACTACAAGTCACACTCGAAGAGAGTTGGCCGACTGCCAAACTCATGCGTCGTGTGTTCCCCTGGTCACACAATGCGCGGCTGACAATGAAATAAAGAAATGTGTGATTAAGAACTCTAAGGTGCTTTGAGAAGATCTCACCAGTGGCAAAAAACATAGAAAATGATAACGTAAAGAAAATGGTACAAAAAGAAGGACGTGGTTGCACAAGACACGGTGTCATGTGCTTTGAAGGCTGAGACTGGAGTCGGCGTCCGCTGCGTTCCTCATAAAACAATCCTGCATATGACGAGCTGATCGATAGATTAAAATAGAACTGTAGCGGGGAACATTGTGTACTCCGTTTCACCGTATGATGAACCGCAGTGAACGCCACGAGCCGTCGCAGCCAATCCTGCGCTACAAACATATCACATTACCCTGCGCCCCATGTGTCGCTGCTCTCCTGAAAGTCACGTTAAGTTTGCGTGGCGTGGATATGCTTCGACGGCTTGCGATGTACTCTGCGGTTTGCCATGAGCTGGAATGGAGTATATAGTTGAATGGCATGGGTTATTTGCATTTACAATCGGCATAATCACACACTAGGTTTTTCTACCGTAAAATACCAAGCATCCACCCATCCTACAACAAGCGCCCGCCCCTCAATTTTGTAACTTCTGGAAAATACACAAAGGGCATATCTTTACATCTTGTTGACCTAAGGAGCGCCCATCCCTCAGTTTTACATGATTAGTATCTTCAAATTTCGAGTGGATGTTTGCGCTAAACACGCCGGTTGGAGAAGCGTTTTAGGCATTGTAGTTGGAAGGTTGACGTTGTCGTGCCGCCCATTGCGCGCGTGGCCACGTTTAGCACATCCAAACCTGTGATCTGTCAATGGACGGCTCGTGCCTGCGTTTTCAGAGGGAAAGACAGAAGAAGAGTCTCCTGCACCACTCTGGGACGAAGTCTGGGTCGAGTTCACTGCGGGTAAGCCCGCCTCTTTCTTTGGCAATCTGAATTGCACCTGTAAAGACGTCCTTAAGATTTCTGCGTGCGGATGAATAATCGTGCTTGTTGACGAATTCTGAGACGGGGCAGGTCCGGATAACGAGACGTCGGTGGCGAGAGTGGAAGCTCTCGGTCTTGAGAACTTTTCCCTTTTTAAAGCACAAAATGCTTTTTAACAAAACTACCTAGTCCCAAAATTTTGTCCGTTCATTCATCCGTCTCTGGATTTCCCACTAAATTTAGTGGGGAATTGGGTGCCACGTGGCCTGTACACCAATTCAGTCTCCGCGCTCAATTTAGCGAGGAAATTGACGGTACGTGACCTATGCACCAAGTCTGTTTCCCCGCTATATTTAGTGGGTAAATTAAAAAAAAAATGGTTTTTGCTCCCTGAAATGACTGTTTATGTCTTCTAAACAAATTTAAAGGATCAATATTTAACTCTTTCTGTACTGCGCCCATCGTAGTCGATCCGTTGTGATGGACGATTTGTGAGCCCCATTACAAAGCCTTTGATGCGTTTCTGGATGTGTTACGGCATCTGGAGGTTAGATTAGACACTCTAGTTTCATTTTCTAGATAGTTATTTTTTTTTTCCTCGAGGCGCCAATTTATTATGTTGGAACGCGCAGCCGAGAAAGAGCGCTCTGCGTTGCGAATGTCGCGCACCTCCTCAGGAGCGTATGAAATCTCGCGATTCGAGTATGTCTGTGGTCAGTTTTGTTCATGACAGTTGCACGAGCGAGTCGGAGAATGATATCGGATCATCAGATTTCAGGTCTGGCAGCGATGATTCGTCCAGTAAACTCGAAACATCGCGCCAGGACTGCAAAATTGAGCACAAAAGAAATGTCTTCTGCAATGCTTTCAACATTTATTTGTGTTTTACAGCGATAGCTGTTATGGGCCCTTCCCACCACTGGGAGTGACGTTTGTTGTTGATGTTGTGTAGGTGGCATCGCAGGGCGTCCATTGTCGATTTTGCCAAATCCTCGAAAAAGATTGCCCGTCACCTGCGGGAATCGAACCCGCGTCTGCTGCGTGCGAAGCGGAGGCGTTGCCACAAAGCTGCGCCACAGCGTAAACAGCCCGCTACACGTGCTCTCTCTCTCTCTCGAAAAAAATAGCCAATAATAGAATGCCGTTGTAGCAATGTCAGTGCCAAGAGTATGTGCCAGGAGACGTGCTTTCACATGCTCCAGAATAAAAAAGAAACATAGCATTTGAAAGAAAATGGTCGGATGTCGATTTTGTTTTGAAAACTTTTGTTCACGCACCCCACAGTGCGTGAACGCGACGCTGATGCCGAACGACTTTGCCGTGACGTGTCGCAGCTATCGCACTAACTGTACTGTGGACTAACATGGGTCTGCTCAATTTTTACACCTAGAAACTGCTTCACCAAATGGCATGCACGACACAAGGGTTGAAACTATGTAGAAGAACTTGACAAGACTTTGATATACTGTCAAGACCGGTTATAACGAAGTCAATGAGAATCGGAAATCACTTCGCTATATCCACTATTTTGTTATAACCGACTTCGGTTATAATGAAGTGCAAAAAAGATTGGGAAATCGTGATCGCTTCGCTGTAGCCGCTATTTCGTTATAACCGACTTTGTTATAGCCGGTCTTGACAGTAGATAGCTGCAACTTGTAGCCCTTTGTTTTTATTGAAACTTGGCATCTTTCATGTATTTTGGAATTTTTTCTGTTGCGACTTCTTGCCGGGATATCTGCATACCTTTTTCATTTTTTTGTTGAGTTCGCCACAGTAATTTTGGTTTCCATAAATTAAGTCTTGTATATATTTATTGGGCTCTTATTTCGTGCCTATACCGTTGAAAAGAGCATTTAGTTTTCTACATTTTGATGCACTGCAACAAAATTTAAAAGCGCATGTTTGTAAGAAAAATAGGTAGGAAAAGGGTTAAACGAAAGGTGCTCTAAATTGGCAGCATTTATATGTCCTATGACATAATTGTGTCATCTGATGTCGTGTAACGCCGCGACATCAGGTCACATGACATTGTATGATGTCACGGCATCACGCGACTACTTTCACGCAGATGACGTCGCGGTGAACCTTCCAAAACGCCGACGGCGTCTCGTGAACAGCGTGAAGTCATCAGCGTGACGTCATCATCGAGGCCACATGCCACATGCACGAAAGCGCTAAGAGCTGGCCCTATAAATGCTATAGGCTTCTTGCACCTGAAGTCACTTCTGGACATGCCACCAAGCAGCGTGTTTGAAGACCAGAAAATTCAATGTCAATATAAGCCATCTGCGGCCCTGCCGGCGGTTACCTGCGTGACACTGATTGCTACATTTCCTATTTTCGTCCGCGTAAGCGATTCTTTGTTAGGTTACAGACATGGGAGAGTTAGCACTTGCACAGGAGGCACAAGGCTGGCGATGAAAAACGCAGATGATAATATAGGGGGTTTGGGATGACGCTTGGCAAGTTTTTAACCGAAACCATATGTTCATTTTTACTAAATAAGAAGTTTTTTTTGTAAATTTATTTTTGCAATCCCTGACGTCTGTCGTGGTTGACAGTTCGTTCCCGAAAAGAGTTAACCTTTTTCTCAACCACCTTCTTGGTAGGAATTTTTTAAAGTCTCCATAGAAACATCCGACATGTTTGCACTAAACTCGCTCCAGTTCGTGCTCAGTGTTCCGCAATCTCCGCTTGCGGGGGAATTTCCCGCCGCAGGGACCGAGTCCGGCCTGAAGCTGTACCTGTCCGAAGTGGTTGGGCTGATCCAGCAGGGGCTGGAGTGCCCCTCGTGGCCCCTGCGGGCCCAGGCTGGGGTGACCGCCTGCGCCCTGGCTCAGACCCTGGGTCCCTTCCTGGACTGGGCCTGGACCGAGCTGCTGCTCACCGCCCTGCTGGCCGCCCTCTCGGGACGCACCTGGGCCGGCAAGGTGGGATCTCTTCCTTCTCTTTAACCCTTTTGGTCTTTTTTTTCCTGCACGCCAAACGCAAATGTTTTATCTCGGTAACACTGTAGCATGCACTGCGATGAAAATTTATTAATGAAAGACCTTATTTTATGGGAAAAAAGTTAATTAATGTCTGCATGCCTCTAACAAAGAACATTTTTCTTATATTGTACTCTTCGAGACACAATATTATGCAGTGGCACATTGACCTCGCACCCCGAGGATACTTGTTTGAGTAACCCTTGTACTTTCAGAACCAGATCTTCTTTGTTTTTAGCCCTCGAATACAGAGTTCATTCGTAATTTTTAGATCTCAATGTTTGTGTGAGGTTGGGCAAGATAGATTCGCCATTCCGTAACAATGAAAAAGCATACCAAAACAGAAGCCGCCAGAACAAACGAAATTACACATCATCAAAAAGCAACACCACAAGATCAAACAATGTTTTCATTGCTTGCTCGTGTTTGCCATTACATCTAAAAAAGAAATAACTGCCCAGTTGGGAGGGGCAGGTAGAAAACTGAAATTGAAACCACGGGGGAACTTGCCTGGGTATACCTCGAGCGTGGCACTCATAAAATTAAAAAAAGACACTACCTAAAAAATTGTGTTTTTAAGTTGTATTTTTTACAGATAGTCTTTATAGCATGTAGAACTCCTAAACAATGCTGTCAGGAAGTTTCATTTCTGTAACTGAATTATTTTTTCCAGAAGAAAATATTTTCGACTTGCCGACATTATCTAAAGAGCAAACCCTTTGGCCTTTGATCGCGTTTATGTTAGCTTAACGTTTTAGAATCGCATGTCGGTTCAGGAAAACATATAATATTATAATAAAATGCTGCGTGGAGCTAGCTTCTGGAGTTTCTATGCTTAAATTTTCTGAGGAATGTGGCTGTAAAGTTTCTGTATTTTTATGCTTTTTTTGTTACGTAAAGTAGTGGTTTCTTGGTTTCTTCTACCTAATGCATGGAAAAAGCAAAAATTTCCAGATTCTTATTTTTGAATCAAATTGTGTCAATTCTACAAGTTATTTCCCTGGTTACATGACAAAGGTGTTATACTGCGTATTTCGCCGAAAAAAGTGTCCATTATCATTACCATCTTTAACCTATAGTTTTCCTCAGTGGATGCAGCGTTTATTTAATGCACTTTTATGAAACTTGTTAAAGGATTAATATATAAGCTTGAGACTTTGCGTGGCACCCTCTAGGACAGCAACGAATATGCCCTGTTAATTTATACAAATGGGACTAACGGTTACAAGGTTTGCCTTTCGGAATAGTGTGGACTGGTTTCCAAGTATTAGAAGCATGCGACGAAATAGCAGCACCACAGTGGGGCTCATAGCAGAAGCATTTTGGTCGGCTGCTACATCATCTGTAGCAGCCGACCTTAGTTTCTAATCGATGTCGGCTTGCCTCAGCTCTATGCAAAACGTTCCGAGCCACAGTCGGGGCCAGCTTTTCTTATGAGAGGCCCAGATGTCGAAAACATGTGTACTGGCGAAAAGAGCCGAGATCGTCTCAATCTCGGTGTGTCTACTCGATCTCGCTGCGAGCAAAGAGGAATCTGGTAGTAGGAAAAGCGAAAAATACTTCTTACAAAAATTTATTTAACTAGGTACTGGCACTGGTCATTGTCGTCCCATAGTGATTTTAGGATCGTCAAACACGGGGCGCTTCGTAGAGGCGTAATCCAGCGCAGACGAACAAAAACGTCGTTGCCACTTACAACTGCATGGGACATGATCGAACCTGAGCTCCGAGCGACTCCTGCAGGTCGAATGGCCTGAGAACAGAAACAGAGCAGTGCTGGATGCGGATAGGGTTTCGAATGTCAAGGTGCCAAACCTTTACTCCAGAGTGAGTTTGCCGGAGTGTGTGGCACTTCACTGTGCGACGTGATGCAGATACTGTCGTTGGTGGAGCTGCCAACCGGATGCCGAGGCGGAGCAGCGTACCCCATTTAGATGTCGCATGCTCCCTATAGGTATCATTCATTTTAAAATTTGATTGGTCAATACTTGAACTATAAGGGGAAGAGGTTGTGTAGAGTAGGGTGTAGAACACCATAGGCGTAATTTGTTTTAAAATTCCAATATTCTATACTGGAACTGTAAACAGGGGTAACACAGTATAGATAACGGTTAAGAGTTTAGCTTGTTGGTACATACTTATATATATATATGAGCTTGAACTTTAGAATTAGTCCAAGTTGATATATATACAGTATAGATGTCGGTGACACCTGAAAGAGATTGATATGAATATAGGGCAGTATTTCCCAGCTATTTAAAGTACATAAATGGCACAGAAAACAGAAAGGTGTGATGCCATTGCAGTTGGAGAAGGAAAGTATTGCCTGCTATTGTAATAAGCAACTGGAACCAAAATGGAGGTCTTCCAGACATCTTATTCACAGCATGAGCCCAATGCGTTTTCTGACATTCTGGCATTGCATGACATTTGAGCTCGTACGTGTGGTCAAAGTGCCACACAAGGCAATGAGCATGTGCAAGAAGTGGAGCAGCTGAAGGCTCCATGTAAACCTTCTGCAAGTTCGTTTCAGATTCTCGTGTTTTCTCATTTGGGCTCGCATTCAAGGATTCGACAATTTCTAAAGCTGTCGGCACCTGGGGGTGAAGAGTGACTGTTGGAAGAAGTGTGTCGCCTGTAGCCTCTTTTTTCTTTGTTGTGGACGGCTCTTTTTGTTTGCCGCAGGAGTCCCTTCTCAAGGCGTTGTCTGCTGTTGGCGTCAACTGCGTGTAAGATTCCTCCTGTCTTCTTGTTTTTATTCTCGTTTTAACATGGAACACATCATAGGGGAGAACTAGGCACTTTCCAGAATTGCGAAAAAGCATCGCACAAACATTGCGTGCATAATTATACACCCACACAATGAAAACGTCACGGGCGGAGTGGGCATGTGCGATGTCATGTGACTTATCATTAGTTTCCAGTGTATAAGTTGCAGTTTTTCTTCAAAGATTTTCGTTGGTGCACCTCATGCAATGGTACAACTTCTACCAATTTTTTTCCTCTATAAATAGCAAGCTTAAAGGCCGGCGACCAGACTCGAGATTCTGCAAGGCAGAAGATCCTCGATCCTCCTCACCATGGGGAGGAGGAAAGAGGCAACAGTAGATAAAAGGGGGAGAGGAGGAAGCGGGGGAAAAGTGGAAAAGCGAAGCTATATTTCTCGTTTGGCTAACTGGCGACAATATATAAACTTGCTTCCACTTCTGCCTGTATCGCAATCATAGCACACATATGCAGGTTTATCAGTGTAGTTTCGCCGCGCTGACCGTACAAATATGTATAACAAGCGACTTATAAACCAGAAAAATACGGTATGTGGTCATGTAATACCTGTGATCGCACGAAGGTCACTGTATTATGTCTTAACGCCACAATGTGGCGTCACAGTGTCACATATGATGCTACAAAACATCCCTTTTGCCATCACGATCCATGGGTCGCACCAACCATGTAATTCTGTGACTGAGAGTCACTGACACTTACCGGCCCAGAAACGTATTCTAGGTACGTTGACTTTCTCAGGACTGCGCTATATTTTTTGAGAGGTGCTTACATTGGGATCAGATTTGCCCACTTCGAGGCTTTTCTGTTCTTTCAACCAGATTCTGTGACAATTAGTGTGAGTCTATTCATATTGATTGCAAGATTTTCTCGATCCTGACACACAATGTCTATGAACGATGGTCGTGCGTTGCTTTCCCGTGGAGCATGTCGACTGCTGCAATTACTGCAAGCACCTCAGCAAATCATGGGTCGTTGACATTGTTTTTGCACAACAACGCCTCCTATGCTGCTGCATTAAGTGCAGCGTTTTACCGTCTCAAGAGTCAAGTGCAAACCACAATTCCTGGAAGCAATATTTTCCAAACGTTGTCATTTGCACAGATTGTAGCAATTAACGTTTTCTATGATCCGTGGAAATTCAGCCATGCAAGCCTTCCTCATCAATGGCATCTGTTACACCCGAGCAGATACAATGCTCTTGCTGCTCCACACTATTGCAACAGGTGTGGAGCATCAACTGCATTAATATTCTAACTTTCAAAGCATTTTAGCATATGTCAGTCCCCAGCTTTGTATGAGAGATGTTCCTTTCCATTCTGGCTAGCATGGTTCTACTAATATTAGCTTGCTTTTTTATACTTTTCCAGGGCAACAAACGGCGATTCTGGGGATAACCTGCCAATGCGGAGTGCCTTTCTAAATAAGGTTTGTTGCTACAAATTTTATGCCTTCCCTCTTTCTCAATACAATCATTTATTATTTCACAATTCTGTCACAATACTAGTGAGCGATGCTTCGTATTGAAAACTGAATTAAATAGATGCACAGTAGCTGAAGACTGAAACATGAGGCATGCTGATACCTTACTCGTATTGTAAGCCTAACACTTTGATAGTTAAGTAATTAATTATTTTATGCACGTCGCAAATGCCGAAGCGTCTGCCCATACTCTGCAGTATTCCGGCCCACTGTAGGCGAAAAAAGACGCCGTGTAACCAAGATTTCCGTTGCACTTCAAAACGAAATTATTTCTCGGTCCTCTGCTAGGGCGTGCCAGATGCCTTTCGTTGGTTTTTTCAACAAAAGGCAACCAATTTGCCCAAACTTCCTGATTCGTCTCGAAATGCATTGTTTGTGCAGGTTTCCGAGGCGCTCGTCCGAGAGTGCCGCAAAGAGAACCCCACCTACAAGGAGCAGGCTGTGTTGAGCCTGGCGCAGCTCGTGGAGAAGCACGAACTAGACTACTTTGCACCACTGCTCGAGATCCTCGAGCCACAGCTCAGGAAGGTAAGGGGAACCACAGCCTGATGGGCTGTTAAAATGGAATGGTTTCTGGAGCGCATAGATTGTAGAGTTTTTAGATTAGAGAAGCTATGACCTGGCAAATAACCAAAGCCCTGTGGCAAAGTCTATGAGGCAGTCAGAGTGTCGGAGCATAACTGGCAGAGGATGAAATATAATATCAAAAGTGTCGGAGCGTAACTTGGCAAAAACTATGAGCTGATCAAAGTGTAATGGCAAATGACATAAATATGTGCCAATCAAAGTGTCCATAACTTGGCGAGAACTAGGAGTCACACAAAGCGTCGGAGCATGACTTGGCAGAAAATATGAGCCGATCAAAGCTTAGTGGCATATGACAAAAATATGTGCCAATCGGAGTGTCTGAGTATAACTTGTCAAAAACTGGGCAAAAGCTATGAGCCAATCAAAGTGTCTGAGCATAACTTAGCAAGAACTAGGAGTCACTCGGAGCATCAGAGCGTAACTTGGCATAAACTATGAGCCGATCAAAGTACAATGACAAAGGGAAAAAATCTGTGCCAATCAGTATTGGAGCATAACTTGACGAAAACTATAAGCCAATCGAATTGTCGAAACAGTACATAGTTAGCAAGAACTAGGAGCCACTCAGAATGTTGGAACGTAACGTGGCAAAAAGCTTGGTGAAAACTACGAGCCAATCAGTGTCAGAACATAACTTAGTAAGGACTAGGAGCCACTAAGAATGTTGGATCATAACGTGGCAGAAAGCTTGGTGGAAACTAGGAGCGAATCGGAGTGTCAGAACATAACAAAGCTTGGTGAAAACTATGAGCCAATCAGAGTGTCAGAACATAACAAAGCTTGGTAAAAACTATGAGCCAATCAGAGTGTAAGAACATAACTTAGTAAGGACTAGGAGCCACTCAGAATGTTGGAACATAACATGGCAGAAAGCTTGGTGAAAACTACGAGCCAGTCAGAATGTCAGTACATAACTTAGTAAAGACTAGGAGCCACTCAAAATGTTGGATCGTAACGTGGCAGAAAGCTTGGTGAAAACTAGGAGCGGATCAGTATGTCAGAACATAACAAAGCTTGGTGAAAACTATGAGCCAATCAGAGTGTCAGAACATAACAAAGCTTGGTGAAAACTATGAGCCAATCAGAGTGTCAGAACATAACTTAGTAAGGACTAGGAGCCACTCAGAATGTTGGAACATAACATGGCAGAAAGCTTGGTGAAAACTACGAGCCAGTCAGAGTGTCAGAACATAACAAATCTTGGTGAAAACTATGAGCCAACCAGAGTGTCAGAACATAACTTAGTAAGGACTAGGAGCCACTCAGAATGTTGGATCATAACGTGGCAGAAAGCTTGGTGAAAACTAGGAGCGGATCAGAATGTCAGAACATAACAAAGCTTGGTGAAAGCTATGAGCCAATCAGAGTGTCAGAACATAACAAAGCTTGGTGAAAACTATGAGCCAATCAGAGTGTCAGAACATAACTTAGTAAGGACTAGGAGCCACTCAGAATGTTGGAACATAACATGGCAGAAAGCTTGGTGAAAACTACGAGCCAGTCAGAGTGTCAGAACATAACAAAGCTTGGTGAAAACTATGAGCCAATCAGAGTGTCAGAACATAACTTAGTAAGGACTAGGAGCCACTCAGAATGTTGGATCATAACGTGGCAGAAAGCTTGGTGAAAACTAGGAGCGGATCAGAATGTCAGAACATAACAAAGCTTGGTGAAAGCTATGAGCCAATCAGAGTGTCAGAACATAACTTAGTAAGGACTAGGAGCCACTCAGAATGTTGGATCATAACGTGGCAGAAAGCTTGGTGAAAACTAGGAGCGGATCAGTATGTCAGAACATAACAAAGCTTGGTGAAAACTAGGAGCGGATCAGAATGTCAGAACATAACAAAGCTTGGTGAAAACTATGAGCCAATCAGAGTGTCAGAACATAACAAAGCTTGGTGAAAACTATGAGCCAATCAGAGTGTCAGAACATAACTTAGTAAGGACTAGGAGCCACTCAGAATGTTGGAACATAACATGGCAGAAAGCTTGGTGAAAACTACGAGCCAGTCAGAGTGTCAGAACATAACAAAGCTTGGTGAAAACTATGAGCCAATCAGAGTGTCAGAACATAACTTAGTAAGGACTAGGAGCCACTCAGAATGTTGGATCATAACGTGGCAGAAAGCTTGGTGAAAACTAGGAGCGGATCAGAATGTCAGAACATAACAAAGCTTGGTGAAAGCTATGAGCCAATCAGAGTGTCAGAACATAACTTAGTAAGGACTAGGAGCCACTCAGAATGTTGGATCATAACGTGGCAGAAAGCTTGGTGAAAACTAGGAGCGGATCAGTATGTCAGAACATAACAAAGCTTGGTGAAAACTATGAGCCAATCAGTGTCAGAACATAACAAAGCTTGGTGAAAACTATGAGCCAATCAGAGTGTCAGAACATAACTTAGTAAGGACTAGGAGCCGCTCAGAATGTTGGAACATAACATGGCAGAAAGCTTGGTGAAAACTACGAGCCAGTCAGAGTGTCAGAACATAACAAATCTTGGTGAAAACTATGAGCCAACCAGAGTGTCAGTACATAACTTAGTAAGGACTAGGAGCCACTCAAAATGTTGGATCGTAATGTGGCAGAAAGCTTGGTGAAAACTAGGAGCGGATCAGAATGTCAGAACATAACAAAGCTTGGTGAAAACTATGAGCCAACCAGAGTGTCAGAACATAACAAAGCTTGGTGAAAACTATGAGCCAATCAGAGTGTCAGAACATAACTTAGTAAGGACTAGGAGCCACTCAGAATGTTAGAACATAACATGACAGAAAGCTTGGTGAAAACTACGAGCCAGTCAGAGTGTCAGAACATAACAAAGCTTGGTGAAAACTATGAGCCAATCAGAGTGTCAGAACATAACTTAGTAAGGACTAGGAGCCACTCAGAATGTTGGATCACAACGTGGCAGAAAGCTTGGTGAAAACTAGGAGCGGATCAGAATGTCAGAACATAACAAAGCTTGGTGAAAGCTATGAGCCATTCAGAGTGTCAGAACATAACAAAGCTTGGTGAAAACTATGAGCCAATCAGAGTGTCAGAACATAACTTAGTAAGGACTAGGAGCCACTCAGAATGTTGGAACATAACATGGCAGAAAGCTTGGTGAAAACTGCAAGCCAGTCAGAGTGTCAGAACATAACAGAGCTTGGTGAAAACTATGAGCCAATCAGTGTCAGAACATAACTTAGTAAGGACTAGGAGTCACTCAGAATGTTGGAGCATAACATGGCAGAAAGCTTGGTGAAAACTACGAGCCAGTCAGAGTGTCAGAACATAACAAAGCTTGGTGAAAACTATGAGCCAATCAGAGTGTCAGAACATAACTTAGTAAGGACTAGGAGCCACTCAGAATATTGGAACATAATGTGGCAGAAAGCTTGGTGAAAACTATGAGCCAATCAGTGTGTCAGAACATAACTTTGCAATAACTAGGAGCGACTTAGAGCATCGGAGCATGGCTTGGTAAAATCCATTGGCCTTTCAAAACGTAAAGGCAAGTGAGGATGCACCAGAGTGCATCCTCAGTAAAAACAGTTTTTGAATGGTGTAGCAGAAGGAACAGGAAGTTAAAAAAAAAAGGGCGGTTTCGCCATGCGGCTCATTGAAAGTCAGTCGCAAAATTGTAAGCTTACCTGGATACTTCCCATCAAGCCATTTGTTGCAGAATATGTTGTGTTTTTGTGTCAGTACCTCCAAGGAGGCTACCCGAAAAAGTAAAATGTGCAAAACAAATCAAAGCAGGTCAACGCAAACACACGACACATTCTGCGTCAGTCAGACTCATGCAAAGCTTCGAGGTAAGTTAAAAAATTTTATTGTGCAAGTGGTGTTGATCGCCCTTTCGAACTAATTTCGCATACATCTGGGTTACATTTTCTATATGTGGTCACTGCGCATACACGATGCATCGTCGTAGCTTGTTAAGGGGGGACACTACCCAGAAAAAAAGATTTCTGCAAAAAACGTTCATGTTGAAAAATGCCCTATTCACATCTGCCAACATAGAGTATTCCCAGAAAGTTTCATTTGTTTACAATACATGTTTCTTCTTTTACAAATTATTTTCAGTCCGCCAATGCTAAAAAAAAGGTAGAGTTTCGAGCACTTCGAATGCGTTTTTCTCCAATCCACTTTTGGGCATTAATCCCACCTTAATAAAACTATTGTTTCAGTACGAAACCATTAAGAGACTTAATATTTGCGGCTTATATGCCAAAATTTTATGGAGCCGGTTACTATGAATTTAGATTTTTCATTTTCATGTTCCTTTATTATGAAAAACTTTAATTTGCGGAACATTGTAAATGTGAAACAAAACAAACATTTTTTTTTTTTATTTGCAAAGTCCATTTTTTCTTAAATTTATTTTTATAGTAACCAGCAACAGGTATTCCAGTATGCATTTCACCAGAAAGATATGTGGTTATCAACACCATTTCTCAACGATTGATTCATTGAGCAGGTTCCATGCAAAGCTATGCTTTCTTTCGTTCTGGGAGTATAGTACCTCATAAAATTGGGTCGTAGGGAAGGAGGGACTTTGCATGCCCTCCTTCATTGTGGCTATAAACACCACCTGCAAGTATCACACCGCTTGGGTGAGCGGTTCAAAAGTGGACAATCCCAGGTAGTGTCACCCCTTAAAGGCCGCTATGTTGGAACCATGGTTTGATCGAATCGGATGTCCAAAATACGCTTTCCTCGATATTATGAATTTTCCGACTTAACAAAATATTTTGAGACTGCTCTCAACTTTGTTAGGTTGAGTTTCAACTATGATTTGTCTGTCTTTCCTTCACAGACTCTGGTTGAGCTTCATGCGACTTTTGAGAAACCTCATTAGAATACTGTATTTTAAGAACTGTAGTCCAGAAATAGGCCATAGCTGTGCGCTTCATGGTTAAGCGCATGCTGACTGCAAGCGTTTACCAGATCCATTTCATGTTGTCAAAACTATTTTTCGTGGCAAACCATAAGTGGCTTTACTCACCGCTTGTGCTGATGACGACATAAGAATACTCAAAATGGAAAGCTTGCTAGTAATGGTAATTAGAAATAAGGGAAGACACAAATTTTTGTGTCTTACCTTATTTCTAATGAAATGGGAATACCTCCTATGTGCAAATGCAAATTTTGGTTGAAAAAAAAAATTGTTTTATTATATAGTTTGTACCCTGTGCAGTGTCCTCACTTGGTGCATACCCTGCATGTGAAAAAATTCTTCTACACGGGCCATCATAAAAAATGCCCGTTTTATTAGCGCACAAAGTTTGTATTATAAAAAGAATCATCATTATATAAGTGTTATCCACAAAAATTCCTCGCGATGAGACGCGACAGAAGATATTAAAAAAACAAATCCTCGTACTGTAGCTTGCGCTTATAGATAGTCTGCATAGCATGAAACTTTAATATTTTGAAAAAACACCTTTTTGCAGGCGGCCGACCGTAAGCGTTCGAGCGAGGACGACGACAGCGAAGGTCGCTGGGACTTGGAGTCTCAGCTGCGGTTCCAGTCCGTGGGCTTCGAAGCCCTCGGCCAGGCCTGGCCCAAGGATCCCATCACCCAGGGTGAGCGAAAAAGCTGTTTCTTGCCTCGTACGCCGACGGGCCAAAGAAAAAAAAAATGTAAAGGTTATGGCTAGGGTTTTGCGTTTTTGGCGCATGGCGACGAACCCCGAGACCAGTTCGCGCACTTGCATTTGCTTACGACAGAGTTCTTCTCGCGATCTACGAGCAGTTTTGGGGCCATCTATGAGCTGACCCCGGAACTGCATTTTGCTAAAAATTGCGGCATTTGCGAAATCAAGCATATGTACCATCTATGAGAAATGCTTGTTTATATTCTCAAAAGGTTTTCACGCCAATAAAGAAAGAATGATGCGCGAAAAACACGCCGAGAACACTTAAAAGTGCTTATGTTTAGGAATGTGAAAGCATTGGTAGTCCGGCGGGTGAAATGTTTTGCTCCGGCGATGACATCACGCTCCCCCACTGAGCAGGCGCGGCACCCCCGCCGGCTCCACGGCTTCTGTGACGAAGCATCTGCGTTGCTGTGCTTTTCTTTGTGTTTTATTTCTGAGGTGCCTCTGCTTTGACCTTAAAGGGATGGTGAACCAAAATTTCGATTTCAGAAAAAGCAATGCAGGAAATGTAGGCGGGACGCTACAATCCCTACACCACTACTCGTAAGGCGATATCTCGAATGGATGGCCGTATTTTTGGAAAAAGAGGTCGAGATTGAACCAGGCCGACAAGGCGCGTGACGTCAATATACCGAGTTTTCTCCTCTCTTCGCTTTGCTCCCTCAAGGCCGCGAGGCGGAGAAGACGCGAGGACGTTCCCTCTCCTTCTCAGAGAAACATGACGACATCATCTCTTTCAAATGCGCCTCCTTTTCTTGAAAAATACGGTCATCCGTTCGAGATATCGCAGTATGAGTGATGTTTTGGTGTTTGTAGCATCCCATTGCACGCTTTTACCACGTGTTTTGTGGAATCAAAATTTCGGTTCAGCATCCCTTTAAGCAGCGCGTGCTTGATGACATGTTTTTATGGCCATCCTTCGGGCACAACGCCGGCGCCTTTTTGCGCGATGGGACATATAGGGCTTTCGCCTTAAAAAGTGGGAGATATCCGAAAATCCCAAGCGTTCGAAGACCATCCGACAGATGGGACTAGTGTGACAATTCGTCGTAAGAGATCACAAGTATACTTTCAATGCACTCGGTCGTAAACAGTCACAAGTGTATGAACCGGCCTTCAGAAAGGGATCCTAGAGCCGGTTTCGTAAGAATCGGGGTATAGAGAAAAATCTTGAATATGGCGGCTGTTTTTAGATGAGAGAGGATTCCGAGATTCTCAGGAAGAGATCTTTAAATGATGCTTTACTTTTATTGGCCCAAAGCATGGCCCGGAGCGCATCGTCCGCGAAGCCGGTTTTTTTCATCGGCATTCGCAACCCTTGTCTTGTTTCCCTCTCTCGTCGGTACCGAGACGTTGTTCAAGTATTTGCATCATGCACGATTTCCCTGGAGGCCACGGCTGCGTCCCGTTTTCTTCAACTTAGTCCCTGACAAACAACGATTTCTTGCCAACAACAAGTGAACCCCTACTTTCCCAAATTCCAAACCAAATAATCCCCGAAAACTTTTAACCCTATTTATGTGCAAAACGGTCGGAAATCAGCTAAGTATATTGCTTGCGTAAGGGCAACACCAATTAGAACCAGCGAGGCTTGCAAACATCTTCCTCTTTTTTTCACGGAACATTGTCTTGGTCGGAGGGCGCCAACTCGGCAGTTGGATCCGAGTTCGATGCCACGGAGGTAGGAAGCGTCGTGTCATCTCCAGAGCATTACCCTGGAGATGACACGACGCCACCAGAGTTCAAGCCGGGGGAGGCTTCCGATTTGGAGGGACACGCCCCCCCCAACGACGACCGAAAACCAACAAAACCGAAAGACGCTATTGGACGGAAAGGACACCCTTGGTCGGTGGGAATGCCCTTGGGTGCATTCCCACTGACTGCGACCTCTACATCCGGCTTCGCTCGGGATTTTCTCGTTTGGCTGGCTAGAGTCGGTATGGCGCCTCCTCCTCTTCCTACCTCCATGTTCGACGCGTTGACCAAGCGCGAGGTCCAGCCGAACGTCGACGCATCACTCGTATCCAATCCCGCCCGATCTCACCATGATGACACCCAAAATTCTATTGCAGATGCTTTGACTAATCTAGGTTGTGTATCAACACACAATAGGGGACCTATGAAAGACTATAAAGCTTCATTGGGCCGGCCACGATATAGTGGCAAAGGATTTCGTGCCTCTGTGTTTCGTTTCAGCTTGCATTGTACTGCAATGGATGTTACGAGCATCAATGTCTATTGCAGTAGGCTGGATCGCGGATCAGGCCTTGTTTTGCTGCGGTCGAGTGGCTTGAAACCAGCAAATGCATTGGGCCCTATGGGGAAAACATGAAAAAGTTAGGTTTCGTACAAAACCTTTTACCTTGTAAAAGTCTCTTTACAAGACACTTTACACAAGCTTCAAAAAGTTCATTTTTATTCATTCCTTCCATAGACTTGCATGTATTGCCTGGTGTCAAGTAATGGCTGCCGGTCCTGCTACTGCCGGGCTCCGTATTAGCGGTCCAGCTTACTACAATAGAGATCAGTGGTTATGAGCCATGTTAGCCAGTCCAGTGCTCCATGCGTGCCAAGTGACTTCACGCTCGGCGTGGACTGGCCATGGATTGGCTTTGGTGACTCATAGCATCTGTAGCCGTACAGATTGTAAGGTGAAACAGAGTAGCCGACGTGAATTTTGTAGCGCCTTTTTGGAAGCTGCGAAGAAGACGCATCTTTTGGGCGCAGAGAAATACCAGGCGAGGCTATGCGACCTGCTGCTCGCCAGCTTCCCGGCGAGCACGTGGAAGGTTCAGCTGTCCATTCTGAAGGCTCTACGCAAGTTCCTCGTCAGGTGAACTCGCGTCCCTTTTCAATAATGCGATAGTGTTTATGAGCAGACCCTATGCACTTTTGAGTCTGTGACTCGCGCGCAGCTTTTGACATGCTGAATTATCAGCTCAGTATTATTGTGTTTATATGTCTACATATTATGTCTATATCCCTATAGTAAGAGAGATATATCTGAATCGTAGTAATGCTACAACGAAAGTCGTTGGTTGGTCGTGGGAGATCCGTCCGCGAGAAGTGGACAGATCAGAGAATTGTGTGAATTGGTTTTAATTGTGATGGAAGATTTTCTGGACAATGACGAAAAATATTCTTAGAATTCTAACAGAAATTCCTAAGCAGTTCAATTAAAAAAAAAAATTAGAAATGTTTTCATCGTGCAAGATTGCAAACGTCTATGGTGTTTGAACAACAGTCCACACAACGATTTGGGTAACAATTTGTTCCCGGGGTGCAAGGCTGTGATTGGCTGTGGGCCCTGTTTTCAGGCTGTCGTGGCTCAGCCCCGAAAAGCGCACGGAGTACGACAGCGGCCTGACCTCGGTGACGAGCGGAATCGTGGATGTCGCCTGCCAAGCCTTGGGTACTTAGTCATTCATTTGTGCGGTAGTTTTGCTAGAGTATTGGCATTGTGTAGCTCATCCCTTGGATGGTCCATTGGCAGTTTTCACAGAATTAAACTTTCCAAGCTTTTATGTCAGAACTGTGTCACGGTACTGCAGTTGGTGGCTTCAAAATGGCTGCCCTTTGCAATTGGTGGCTTCAAAATGACTGCTCTGTGCAGGCAAACGTGACAAAACCTGCTCACCAATCTGTGAACGCCTCTCTTCAAAGCTCCTGCTTGAACGTTGTACATACATTCTTTTAATATGATGGCATTCTTTCGCCCCCCCCCCCCCCCTCCCCAAATTTCTTGGACTTTCTGGCCTCCTAATGCCCAGTAGACCATTTCAGCTCACATTCTTACACTCCTTCAAGTTCGCACCCTCTTTGAAGGACCGGACGACCTTGACGTCATCCTTACGGTCGCCCTAGACGCCGCCCTTGAGGTTGCCCTGGAGGTCGTTCTAGAGGTCGTCCTTGAGATCGTCCTAGACGTCGTCAATGAAGTCCTCTGGGATGTCATCCTTGGAGTTGTTCTAGACGAATGCTATCGCAATTCATAGACAACCAACCATAGTGGTTTCTGCAGCAATATTTTTCTTCTGGCTTCAAGATGGTTGAATCTGACCAATCAGCAAGCTTGAGAGGCACTAATTCTTCAGTTCAAGTAGACGCAACGAATGCATTACTCTGGGAGTGTTCAGATCGACTGGGATATAACTTCGCAGTGATGAGTGCCGAGAAAACAAGGAGAGATTGCAATGTGCTCTCCTCTAACATTTGTTAGAGTAGAACTTGTCTCCTTGAAGTTAGGTTTTGCTGTGTGCTCATTGCTTTTCATGTGCTGCAGTTGCGAGTTCTAGTGCTCATGCACACATTCTCGAGTAGTGAAGCCAAACAGTGGCATACTAGGCTAGAGCCCCGTCGATATGTTCTTCTCGGGACCACAGTAAATAGACTTGGGATCTGGGATAAAGTAACAACCATTAGCGCTGTTGGGAGCCTATAGATGGTTTATTTATTTCTTGCAAACGACTACTATATTTATTCAAATATAGGTCAGCATTCTTTTTTTTTTTTTTTCAGAACAGTTGTTTTAGGTCATGGAACGGTCTATAATCGTAAGCAGAGAGTTTCAACCTAGGGGTGAACAAAATTTCCAAACCCATTGAGCTAACCTAGACGCTCCCCCACGTCAGAGGCTCCTCCCAGATATCAACTAAGGATATATCGAGTCACTACCGTAAATACTCTGGCAACAAAAAAAAATAAATAAAAAATATTGAGAATGTTTTCTGCTGTTCTTTGTTTTTTCAATTATAGGTCAACAAACCAAATTAGAAAAAAAGCATAAAGGATTAGCATAGACTACTGTTTTATGGAAAGAAAAAAAATTATACAGGCTTGATTATGCTGATAATGACCACATTCTGCATAGTTTGTGCTAGATGGTTCATTCATTTTATCTTTTCTAATATTCATGTATTTTTAGGTGTTTTTTTTTTGTTTTTTTTTTGTTTATCCAAAACCTGCCGCTTTCGCCGGCACGTGTGCATTAAAATAAAATCATTTACCCTTCTAAACCAACTGTGCTGGCAGCTCAGTGACTATGGCATCTGACTGTCAACCCACAGGCCGAGGTTCGACCCCTGCCGGAGCTCTTGCTTCATATACAGTTAAACCTCTTCATAACGAACACTGATGTAGCGAATTATCAGATATAGCAAACTAATCACGAAGTTTGGTTGGTCATGCTTTATTTGAATGGGAGTTCTAGTTATATGACGAAACCGAAACGGTGAAATCTGACGGGCTATCGGTTATAGCGAAGCAATTCCTGCTTTTCTTGCATCACAAAATACTACGAAGGTTATTAAAAAGTTGAAGAAATACAAATTTGTAAACACAAAGATTCAGGAAGTTTAGATCGCCTGATGTGCAACAATGCACGTTTCGGGAGATAGCGCCACCTATGAACCGAGCTAACAACGGCGGTTGCGCCGCTGCTGGCCTCTATGCGAGGCATCAAGAACGAGTACAGACTGAAGCCAACCGCCAACCGCGCCACTATATACCCGTTTTCACCTCAAGAAAAAAGCAAGTTTTGCTCATTGTTCATACACGGCGCAAAGTAGTTCTTACGAGGTTTGGTCTTCGAAGGAAAAAGCGATGCTTTTGACGTTTGGATGATGTACCTCTTGATAAGACGACATTTATCTAATCTAAAACTCACCTACATATATCTTAATTATCCACATAAAGGGGGAAATTAGTAATGCTCTCCGAGGAGCCGGGCTTGTTTTACTACGGTTCTTGAGGTGAAAGCAGGTATAGTACAGAGCTGCAAATGGCGACGAAGCGAAAAGCTATGTCTCTGGAGACCAAAGTGAAGGTTTTGAGTGCGGTTGACAGCGGTCGGAAGAAAAAAGACATCGCTGCAGACTTCGAGTGTGCACCAAGCACGATATCTATCATCCTGAGTACAAAGAAAAGGATCGAGGACTGCTATACAAACAACACCGTCAACACTGACCGAAAAAATCTTG
The DNA here is from genome assembly GCF_016920785.2 of Ixodes scapularis. Lineage (NCBI taxonomy): Eukaryota > Metazoa > Arthropoda > Arachnida > Ixodida > Ixodidae > Ixodes > Ixodes scapularis. The sequence goes on from NW_024609838.1 coordinate 28,784,918, forward strand.
GGCCTGTTTTCATGGCTTAAGAACGTAAGGGTGCGAAATCTGCCGGTGTATGGTCAGCTTCTTCAGATGAAAGCAATCACTCTGGCGTGTTTGTTAGGGCATGATGATTTCAGTGCGAGCGGCGGTTGGCTGCATTGCGGTTGCTCCAGGCGAAGAGGCACCAGCCCAAAACCACACCTTTCTTCAAATAAATAAAATAATGAATCCAGCTAAGGTCGTTTTTCATGTTGCAAATTGATATCCTCATGTTCCGAGCTATTTTTTTAATGCTGCTTAGTGACGGCTAAGCATCTCGTGGTCTGCGATGGCACGTTTTTTTATCTCGGTGCTGTGCTCATACTTGCAAAGTCTCAATTGCGGGAACGTTCACGTCAATTTTTCTGTGTACTTTTATTACGAATATCGCATATAGCGAGTGATGTTTTGCTCCTGATGCTAGTTCGTTATAATGAGGTTCGACTGTATAAGCTGTATACGTAACCTCAATGTCTATAATCTCCTAGCGTGTCAATTGTTCATGACGACTTTCTCGTAAAAAACGACTGGTAAAAACATTCTGGATTAGTACGAAGTTGGCACGAATGTGGCTCAGGTCTGTGTGCACCATCACTAATCGTCCGAAAAACTAATGTTTTGATTCTTTGATCATGTCTTCCCAGATATGACCAAGTATGCTGCGCTCTCCAGCGAGGCTCTCCTACTCATGAAAGACCTACTGGAGAAGATCAAAGGTGGTGCTCGTTCTGCCTTTCTTTATATACATCATTGATCGATTGATTAGGCCTGCCTCAGGTGGGCACTTTTCCCAGCAATTTTAGGGTTGCTGGCGAGTTGTTCCCTAGATCCTCGTGCTGCAAGACGAATTTCTGGGATTGGGTCTATCTCGTAACGGGCGAGCAACTCTGACGTTCGAAGCAGCAGCAGCAGCCAATGGGGGTTGCAGTATTTTCACGTGGCCCTCCTGTGGTGGTGATGATAACCGGACATCAGGTTTAACTTGGTTTGGATTTGTAATTAATGGTTAAAGTCACATTAATAATGCATAACTTTGTGTCTTTAATTTTAATTTGAAATGACGACACTTGCAAAACGTTGCAATTCAAATTTAGCGGTTGCTGCGCGTGAATGTGAGAAACTAGTGTTGCAACATCGAAACACTGGGAGAAAAGCCTCAAGGTACACCTAAATACTTTTAACGAGTTGTGAATGCGAAAGCGTGCAAGCCGCTCGTCCGCTCCTTTATTTCGTCTGCTGCATACTTTTCGTCGCTGCTCAGCGCGCGCGCTCTCCTGGGCGCACTGACCTTGGACAATCAGTGTTGATGGTGCACTGACGGACACGCAGCGCCATGGGACGAGCGGTCGTTGAAACTGATGTGCAGCGGCCAATGGGGAGCCCTGTCGACGCGCGCCAGCCAGTGGGATTGAAGCCGAAAATCTCTCAGCTTTACTCCGCTCCTTTGGGATCAGGGAATTTAGGTGCCGTGGCTAGCTTTTCGCGTGGTTTCATAGCTGGGAGCTGGCTTCACTTGGAGAAGGGATTTAAGGCGCCATTTGGCATGGCTCGCTCCATGAGACATTTAATGTTTTAGCATTAAAATTGCCGCATCTGAAGTGGGCCTTAGGATTTCTTGGTGCAAGAGTTAGGAAGTGTAAGCTTTATGTCATTGGACAAAGTTGTTGACCGGGCCCTAGATAGACAATACAGATGTTAACTTTTGCTAAAAGTTGTTGAAAATGGAGCTTGCTCCAAACCAAAAACATCCTGCCATTCTATTGGAGACTCCAGCGAAATCGATGCCGCGTAGCGGCAATGCTCAGAAGAGCAGGTCGTTTCGACTCTGTCGTCTGCTATTGCTGCTTGGTTCTCGTAGGCAGCATAGAAACAAACACGGTTTCCAGTAATTATTTTTATACCTCCACCATGTCATTCCTACTGACTAGAAAAATGTTTCTACTGTCGAAAAATTGTTTTGCTTTCATATGCAACACAGATTTTAAAATACAGTGCAGAAAATTTATGGTGGTCCGTGTGCTGATTGACGAAAACGACCTTTCGTCTGCCATTCTGCCTGACCAGCGCGCCCCCTATAGTTTGCTGGAGTTGCGAATATGGCAGCCACAGGGGAGCATGCCATATGCAACGTTTAATCATTATGTTGTAAAAAAACATCTTGGAATGTTTATGCAACCATCTTTTAAATAGTACAGGAATGATTGTAGATTTTTTTTTTTTCCTTGCCAACATTCAAAGAAAGTGCATTCATCTACAATTAAAATCGGACACCATCCGATCACATCTGTGATTGGACTACAGTATCTCGCCAAACAAATTTTGGTGGTCAGTCTTCTCGTGGAATGTTTGTAGTTTCAACATTGGCCCTCTCTTTTTTTTTTTGCAGCGGCAGATGTAGTCTGGGTTCTGACGCCTTCGTCCGCAAACAAGCTGAAGAACTCCGTGGCAACCATTGCAAAGAAGGACAACAACCTCGAACTGAAGAGCTTGGCACAGGACCTAGCAGACCTAGCAATGAACACTTGTTGAACTGGCAGCGTAATATTTCTAACGAGTTTGCAAGCCCCCTCTGTGATGGTAGAGAAAAATGCCAAGTACAGGTTGACAATTTAAAACCTCTTTATACACGGTATATTACATGAATGTGCTTTGTCATATTAAAACATGCATGGTTCTAGATGGGATGGTTGTGGCAGTGATTGGGAATGGCTGGGTGGGCAGCAATGAAACGCTCTGGAACAGACACAAAACTAGTTGAGGGACGGTTGGAACATCGCATTTCGGGATACAGGCCGTTAGCAAGATGCGACAAGCAACGGGCACGCTCGTCATTTCAGGAACCGATCGTTATTCCGCCTCAAATTAGCTTGGCACATGTGGAATGGTGGTAAGTACTAAGACCCCTCTAGCCATTGCCGATTTGTTTATTATTTTTTTGTTTCGGCATTATGACTCGTCGTAGGTTAAAGAAAATAAAAACTTAACACAACTTCTTGCTCAGACATGCAGAGTCGTTCAAAGGGGTGCTTCAGTTCCTCTCGCACAATTGGAATCTAAGTACTCTCCACACTACTATAGAACAAAGGACATGCCAAAGGCACGGCAACCACTGACAAGGTTTCGGTTGTCCCGCCTTCAACATGAGCCTCTCGCCTGTTCTGCAGCGTTTTGATTGCACGTCCTGCCTCAAAGCTCGGGATGCTCAACAACATTTAAAGGCAGAACGTCCGGAAGCAGTTGCAGTGAGCGACTACTTGTAAAATTGAGTCGTTTTAAGGTCCGGTCCGCACATTAAGGTTTGAGTGTGGTCGACTGCTCACGTTAAGAGAACGTGCTGGCGCCATCTATCGGGTGGCCCCGGAACACATCCGATTTGCTCGTATTTTGTGCGTCATTCTTCCACCGTGTGTGTGAAATAATTCAGACAATGTTGTACATGATTGTTTCTCATGAATAGTGCGTAGACCTGATCCTGCAAATACCGGCAAACCTTCAGTCTAGCAATACACGGGTTGGAAGTGTGCCAGGGATACCCGACAGATGGTGCCAGCAAGTTCTCTTGTTGTACATGGTTGCAAGGCGGTCGGTCACACTTCAAACGGAAATGTGTGGGGCCGGGCTTAGGACCCCTTGAGGTAGAAGCTAGCGATGTAGGATTGCATTCTCGAAAGCTTTCGGTCGCCGGCAAGAAACGTCTCTATGCGAGTCCACGTAGGCACGAGATCTTCCACATTCCGTTTTGTTGAGATGGTCTAGGCAGAGCACGCGTCAAAAGAGCTCGTCGTGGCACGACGAGGCGTCCGGGCCGGTCGCCATCTCGTCGGAGTTGGAACAGGATGCCGAGTCACTCTTGTTGGACTCTAGGTTGTCGGGCAAGGCGGGCCGGCACGGGCTGGTTGCCATCGCGTCCTGTTCATTGGAGATGCCGATCGACTGGATGAGGGAAGCCCTTCGGGACGACGCCGATCGGCCGCTCCTGGTGACGGTCGAGACCGTTCCTGAAAATGGATAGTTTGACACACTCTTCAGCGTGGCTTCCGAGCTGAAGTACCAGAAGTCTCTCCAGCATGGCTTATAGTACCGGAAGTCTCTTCAACATGGCTTCCAAGCTGAATCAAGTACTGGAAGTTTTTCTTCAGCATGGCTTTTAAGGTGGAAAAAGTGCTGGAAGCTTCTTTCTTATGGCTTCCAAGCTGAAGAAAGTACCAGAAGTCTTTCTTCAGGATGGCTCTCGAGCTGAGGCACTACCAGCCTTTCTTCAGCATGGTTTCCAACTTGAATTAATATCAGAAGCCACCATACACACAACATAAAAAAGGGGGTCTGCTTTTTATTAGTTAAAGGACACATGCAAAGGAAAAAAACATTTTTTTTAGACAGCTTAGATGGAAAAAGGATGTCATAAAACGATTTTACAACGAAGAAACAAAATTTTTAGAGCTATATTTACGGCGCTATACGAATTTGTAGTTGGCGCTCGCGGGAGCCGCCGCTGGTCACGTGGTAGGCCCGCGCGCCGCCGCGCTGCGTCGCCGCCGCACGCTGAGCGTTGTGCGAACGCCGCTTCAACGCGTTTCTCCACGCCGCCGTCGCCGCCGCCGCACAAGTTCGTCTGCTTCGGGGCGCCGCCGCCGTCGTCTGACCGGCGCACAGGTCTATCGCGTCTGCTTGCGCTTTTTCAGGAGTTTCCTTTGGGCTCTAAAAGTTCCTTATTCGTCTTGGTTTTTTGTTATACTTCAAAGAAAGATGAATAAGTTACATTTAGAGGCCATAGGAAGCTTTCGAAAGAGCGCAAGCACCACGTGATAAATAAAGACCAGTCACGTGATAAATACAGACCACTTTTACGCGGTGCCCGCGGGCGCCAACTACGAATTCGTTTTGCGCCGTAAATATAGCTGTAAAAAATTTTTTTTCTTCGTTGTAAAATCGTTTTATGGTGTCCTTTTTCCATCTAAGCCGTTTAAAAAAAATGTTTTTTTCCTTTGCATGTGTCCTTTAAGAAGAGCGCTCATGTTTAGATTTTTTTTAAGCTTGAGCAGCAGCTGATGGACTCCTACCTTTAAATATTTTTACAATAAATCTGTTCAAGTTTTACAAACATTGATAAACAGATCAGGGAAAAAGTTACAAGTGCTTGGTACATGATTGTCTAGCTATGTATGCTTGTCTCGGTTAAGGGGCAGCACAACGATTTTCGGACTGGCCAATTAACTGCGGAAATTAATCTGTGTCAACTATAAAACGAAGAACAGAAAACCGTATTTTCTTACGAGCACTACTTTTTATTTTAAAAAATGAAACAAATCGAAGGTCAAAGTGCCTCTCAACTCTGCACGTCGCCTTTCGAGTGACATACTCTGGGAGATCAGATGGTTTCTCCTGAGGTTCTCTCTCCAAAGACCCCAGCCGCTTCCTCCGTGATTATCGACTTTTAAAGGATTAGTTGTCGAAGATCAGTTCATTATGCGAGTAAATGCGCTATTTTGAATGGTGGTGGAATGATTGTGCTTAGCCTGTGTACAGGCCATTGCAAGGAACCCGCAATTTTTCTGATTTTGTTTTTAATACATTTTTACACCCTCTAAGGCTGTCCCATGAGAAGAGAGATACTACTTTACTTGAGACACTGTAAAAATGTCTTGGCAGTTGCAGTGCCAAAAACCACCGGGAAGCTCTCCACCTCTTTGACACTCAATTAGCCTCATTTCTGGCACTGATGACCTGATGGCAACCGCGAATGTGTATCTTTTTGTGTGTATATGAAATTCTGCTGGTTGTTTGACCCTACACAGGATCTGCTTTAGTGGGCCAACACAATTTGTATGTACCCATAAATAATGTATTTTATTCTAAAAACAAAAAAGGGAATGAAGAAAGAGTAGTACGCTACATTGAATTGTAATGTGTTACACTTACGAATGAATGAAAGCTTGGGCGTCTCCACACCAAAGAGATTCCGCTGTAAGGGTGTCCCTGACAAGAAAAGAAACGAGAGGTGCGTTGAAAGTAGGGGTGTGAGAATTTCACATTGATTCAAGTGGTACAGTGTTAGTATTACTAGTTTCAACACTACAAGGAGAACCGGTATGCCCTGCACTCTAAGGAATCCAGTGTGTCTGCTTTCCCACTTTCCCGGGAAAGTGGATGCACTAGAAACTTTGGAGTGGCTCTTCCTTGCACTGCGAAAGCCATGAATGATGCAGCACAATCCGATTCAAACCGTTAAAGCTCGTTCACACTCTTGCAATCGAGTACGGCCGAGAGAGACAAGACCAGTTTTTAATCTTCTTACGACGTCTTAGGACCAGCTCCGCAGCAGCGTGCCTGGTCCTAAGAAGTCGCAAGAGGCTTAAAAACCGGTTTCGTCTCTCTCGGTCGTACTCGGTTGCAAGAGTGTGAACGGGCCTTTATTCACACACTTTTGGAGTTGAGAGCACTCCACCCAAACAAGTGAACGCTTACCAGGGTTCCTGACACTTCGCTGCCTGCAAATGGGGGACAACTGCATGCCCTCGCTGTCTGGAGTGCTGCCTTCGCTGCAGCGCACTCGGCCGATGGGACTCGAGCACATGTTAAGCTGCAAGTAGAAGGGGGCTCGGTAAAAACCACAAGCAAGAGCCACTAATTAGGCTATGCTCGAGGTATTGATGGAGTTTTGACATGCACGTTCCTAGCTGGAGCAAACATTTCCAGAAATCTGTTTTTCAGCTTTGAACCTGTTCTGTATTTTTAACACCAATAGATGTTTATCATTTAATTTGTTTTCTTTCTAGCTGATCTTGTATTTTTAACATTGACTGACGTTTATCAGTGTTTTTTTTTTGTTGTTAAAACCGGAAAGTATATGGCATATTTATACTCGGAGAATATTTTCTCACAAGCAAACGGTGGTGCATAAAACTGGGCAAAGGTTTGGTGGTACAGGGCCAAAAAACATTCTCCGCTTCATTTGGTTACTAAAGCCTTTCTGGTCACACATCGTCAGACTGAAAACTCTGCCACGTTGCAAAAAAATAAAATACTATACTTAATAAGAAAAGAACAGTATGAATATATAGACCAGGGGTGGCCAGGCTGACCGGCCTAAAAGCTGCAAACAAAACCATGAGACATCTAAGAGCCACGGGAGGGGGGGCGGGGTGCTAACTTTTGTTCAGAGCAGTAAACGAAAGTTGAACTACTTTCTATCTATCCGCATCAGAAGCAATCCAACTGTACGTAATGTAGCAGTAGCACAAGACCACCGAACTGCAACCTGTCTTTCGATTTAAAACGTGTTCCATTTCTCTTCTTTTTAGGGAAGTGCTCGTGTGCCGGGAGGGAGGCGGGAGAGTGGGGGAAGGGGGTTAGGTAAGGGAGGGAGCCGCGAGCCACACTTTAACACGCGAAGAGCCACATGCGGCTCGCGAGCCGCAGCTTGGCCACCCCTGATATAGACACAAAACGCTGCATCTGCATGAGTGTTTTGTGTATCCATGTCTACTATTTGTCCCCTTGACTTCATGCCGTCGTCTTTTGACCAATTATTCCAAATGAATACCTTCAGTTTATCTGTTTCAGCTAATAACAGCCTATTAGTTCTTCAGTGCTTAGTTTTATCTACTACTCGTCTGTCAAAATATTTTAATGCATTGTTACAATAGTCAAGCTTTACCAGAACAGGCGTGATGCAGGGATCCAGTTTGTCTTCTGCCAGGGGAATGGGACTTGAACAGACGCTCATGTTTTGACTGCCCGTCCTGCAATTGGAGAAGGAAAAAATGTATCGGTGATTATTCCCAAATAAAATTGCTTATTTGTTTAAAAGGCAACTCCAGTAATTACGAGAAAGTTGAGTTAGTGGGTGGTTGTATATCCCGAGGCAATAATGAACAGGTCTATGTCATTTCTTTAAAAAAAGTGCAGTATTTTTTGCGCAATCTTATTTTGAAGTTTACTATGAACCGAAACTAAACCCTTGCCTGTGGTGGGCGACATTACTCCTGTGTTGTCACCTACGTGCCCTAAATATGTGGTACAAATCGTGATGTCGCGTACAAGGTGGCTGGGTGCAGCACGGCGCAAGGGCGAATGTGTCATCTGGCACGATCGGCAGTCTTACACCCGACGACGCCTGCACTGCCGTGGGCGCAGCTTGTTTTAATGCCGAAACAAAAAAAAAAAAGTTTTCCCAAGGGATTGCTTTGAAAACATTAGTAGAAAGTGAAGTTCAGTAGACCACACTTAGGTATGTTGCGATGGGTTTGTGGAAGCGTGCCGTGCTCAATGTCGCAAACTGGCTCTCGCACTTGACAGACGCTGCCAGCGATGATGCATGCTTGCACGAGAGCGCATGTGCGTTCCGCAAATCAGGCAAGGAACACACGAGCGATAAAAACATGCGCTGCGCGGCAGTATCCATAGCAACCGGTCCTGGCATCCCTACGTCACTTTCTCACTGCACCGCGGAGCTAGGATCTGGTTGGTTCAGAGAAGGAAGCGCAATGCGCCTGTGGAGTGCCTAGTGGCGAGTGGCGAATGCCACGCGGCACCCAGTTTCATTGCTCACGTGTTCCTTGCTTCACATGGCCAACGATGGGTGCACTGCTAGCACCGCCAGTAGGATTTGCTTGAAAAAGTATGAAACAAGCAAACAAATCTTCCTGGGCACGACATGGATAGTGCAGGGTGGACTGCACCGACGCGGTGGTATATACTGCGCTGCTGGCTACATGCCAGCTGGGATTGGCATGTTTTGGTAATGTGAACCTCAAACTTTGTTTGCCAGTTTTATCAACTTTTTTGTCAACTTTAGGCGGAGTTAGATCGACATACTATTTGGCATGCGGTCTCTTAAGGCGATGCTAAAGAGAATGGCATTGTGTTCTTAATATTAAAATGAACCGTAGTTGCCCTTTGAGACTTATCATTTTGGTGAGGCTAAATATACTTGAAAAAGGGATCTTGCGTGTAAAGTCAGAAATGTGCAGAATGCACCCGTAATGGCACCCATCCACGCTACTCGCAGGGCTAGTGGAGTGGCTTGGAAAAGGAAACAAACCGTCTGGTTCACGCTGCTACCACATATTGTAACACAGATGGTCAAATCTGCTAGACCTGCTTTCAGGTGCTGATTTTTAAAAAGGTTCCAAGTTTTTGTACCTAGCAGTGCCATATGCAAGTGCCAGCATCAACACGACAGTTTGCTTCCGTGCGTAGGAAATGAGCTTTTCTTTTTTATCTTGCATTTCTTTTTTTAGGAACCTTCACTCACAAAACTTAAGTATGATAAAGGCACAACCTAAAGATAATTTCTGCAAAGTTTCGTTACACTGCATTCATTGGCTAATTTATACAACTTTTTTTTATGACCAAATAGCACTCTGGAACTGCCCGTAGACTTGAAAGGCAGCCCATAAAAGCGTTCTGCTTCAGAAACAAGACTGTCGATCCGCCGATCTATGGCGTCTCTGAAGAACAGAGGAAAACCGTACCTTTCCGGAGTGCGAGCCCTATTTTCGACGGCGTTGCAGAAGAGCTTTCGCCTCATGGAGTCCCTTGTGCTGTTTGGATTCGAAGCCGGACAGTTCAAATCCGTTTGGTGTTCTTGGCTGCGATCGAAGGTGAAGTACTGGGCTGCACGAAGGATCGACAAAAGGCCATTGGGTTTCACCTTCAAAACAAGGTTTTAGAGCAGCCTTACCAAGGGCGGCCGTGATGTCCGCGTCTGGGGGTATGCTCAAATCTGTTTGGCTCCAAACTAAAAAAAAAGAAGAAAGACACCCCCAACAATGGGAAATGGCATCACATATTAGAATGTACCATAAGGTACTACCAGGTTACATTGAGAAAACGAAACCCGGTTTTTCAGCTTGCGTAAATAAACTACACATTACAGAAAGCTGAAAACTCCGTGAGAATGTGACGCTAGCGGTGGTGATAAAATGCGAAAGTTTGAGCTGTATCAAAAGATACAAAATAAAAAAAAAAACTTCTCAATAAGCCGACGCCCACCTGAGCCTAATCATCAAACCGTAATTTAAGATTGGGGCCACCTGTAGCCTTTATTTCAGTGAGAAAACTGAGACAATACTGTTTTCTGCCATGCTGACAAGTTTTTTTCACTGACATAATTGCTACAGGCACCAACAGTCTCAAATTTTGGTTCAATGAAATTTAGGTTGTGGTGAATGCTGGCTCATAAAAACATTGTTTTTTCGTTTGTATGTCTTGAACCAGGTAACGTCATGTGTTCAAACTTTTGAATATTATCATCACCGCTAGTGTCGCATTCTCACGGAGTTTCAGCTTGCTGCGATGTATAGCTTATTTATGCGGGCCGCAAAACCAGGTTTCATTTTCTCGATCGAACCGTACACTCTATAGTACTAGTTTGTATCATATTATGTGCAAGCGAAGCCACAGCTACGATCACATTGTCCTGAACAACGCTTGCACTGCGCAAGTGCACATGTTTGGCAGGGAAACTGAAATTCCAGTGCTTGCCTTTGCAGGTTCTGCAACGCTCATACCTAAAGGTTGACAGCAACCTTCACTTTCAGTCCTACAACATATGAAATGCAGTACTTAAAAAAACTATTGTTTTAATTTTTTTTAGAAGACATCAATATATATATATAAAAATATAAGTAATGCAACAACATCAATTTTCCTGCCAAATTTAGCGGGGAAACTGAATTGGCCTGTAGGTGCCGTGACGTGCGGTCACGCGACAGCAATTTTGCCCGCGGGGAAACCGAATTTGTGTACAGATCATATGACATCAATTTCTGCACTAAATTTAGTGGGAAGTACACAAATGGACGGACAAATTTCGACGTCTTAAAATGAAATGGAGTAACAGCACAAGTGGTTTGCCTGTACAATTCAAACAGTAGTCCAGAAAATGGCGGTCAAATATTTTAACGGAACGCCTACGCAATGGTACGCAACGGAACGTGGATTGAGCAAGCACCTGTTTGCAGTGTGTCAGACGGTGGACCAAGCAGCGATCCGGCAATAATCGCACCGTCTACCTAAGAGCATTTTCTTACGAGTGGAACGGGGCCCATTCGTCCACTACGAAGCCGCGGTCCCACTGCCAATACGTTGTGCAAAAGACAGTCTGCAGACAGTGTGCGAGGCACGCGTCTCCTCCTCGTACCACTGTCCCGTCGCACCTGTTGCGCGAGAACCGTCTTTAGTTCGAAGCATCGTGAATGAAACGCGTCAGCAGATACTGCAGTCGTTTCGTCTGAAGCAATCACCGCGTCTCCTGTACGACGTACGAGCAGTTTGACTGCGGTGGGCACGGCAGCGAGGACTCACCTGTTTTGTGACGACGCCTTTCCTCTACGGTGGGTGGGAGAGAGAACCTCTCTCCACTACCTGCGGAGAAACGACATCGGTGGATGCTGGGGGAAACGCTGTCACAATCCCGTCGTGCCCCGCTTCGCCGCAACGTGCGAAGGGCCTCTCCGAAGCCTAGTCACGTAATAGATACGTAATGGCGCGAATGAACGGGTGGTGTCTCTCTTGAGTCCGCCGTGAACAAGGGCAGAAATTGTCAGCAGAATAGGCTTCCCCATGGAGATGACAAGTTTGTCGCATAATTTATGTCGAACGCGGTGCGACATTTGTGGTTGTTTTGCTCGCTTTATGGCCAAACTTAGTACTTTACAGTGTGATTGCCCGGTACGACGGGTTAAGTCGCCACAATTGAATTTGATCCATAGGCACAACCAACCAAAAAAAGCTACAAAGCTGCAATGAAGCTGGGGAACTGCATCTAATCGTTCGAGCCAAAAAGAAAAAAGTAGCGTTTTGATTCGGCCATAATTCGCACGATATGCGGTGATCTCTGTTTTTGCCCGTTCGGACATCGTAGTGAGTCGTTTTGCAAATGGCACTGGGATCCCACATTTTACCTACAGGGCCTAGGTTTAAGAAAGGGAGAAATCCAAAGCATGAAGTGCGTTTGCAACTTGGCGGCGGACACCTTATGCACAGATTGGATGCACGTGCGCGCATTATCGTTTGGCAAGGAGGATTGCGTGCGCAGGGGCTGAGCACAGTCTCTGCACTGGTTTTACCTTTGAAGCAAGAAAGAGTGGTTCTCTTTTGCAGTTAGCCCAGCTTCATGCCTCTCAAGAGTTGCAGCTGGCATCCTTCGACAGAGTCATTCACACTTATAATTCGGGTTCAGTGTTGCCGCAGTTTATTTTGTTTTAATTTGGGGGGTTCGTTTTAGGAATGGGGGGGGGGGGTATTTTTTCCCCACAGACTGCATTTTTTCAATATAAATTTTTGGCGCCGGCCAAAAACATTAGGGTTTATCGGGGCTCGTATTCAAGAAAAATAAGACACAGGCATGGGATTCCCTAACTTCCAGGGAACATACACACAACCCAAATAGTTGTAAAACACTCTCATACTGATAAGAGAAGCAAACGAGATAAGGGTAGCGATTCTCGAAGAAAACAGCGGCCTCGCGGACAGTTTGGAGCGGGTTGTACCCTAGTTGACACACAGTAGAGCTGTAGTTAAAATTTTCTTCCCATAAAGTTATTTTTTTTCTTGTTCCTTATTGAAGGACAACTTAACTTGTGTGTGTGTGTGTGTGTTTTTTTTTTTAGTTTTCCCAGTTTTTTTAAAAAACGGGCTAACAGAAAAACTTATTTATACTGTCCGAGAGTGTACTCTACATGACGCAGGCACGCTGTTGCCCGACCTGAGTCCTGTAGCCGTCGTGTCAGCCGGGTTCTGCGGTCCTGGGGTTCCCATGGAGAAGGCACAATGTCGTGGCGCGAGAAGAACGCCTCGATCGCCTGTTGAGACTTCTCCTCGTACAGCTCGTCGTTTCTGCGAGGAAAAGGGATCAAACTAAAATACATGTCAGGATCCTGATAATAACATTGTCTTAATTCTGGCACACTTTTCAACTATCTATTAATCCACATGTGCCTATTTAAAAGTATACTGTTTGCTCACTAAATGGAGGTATCTTTTTTCACGGATTGCACCCGCTGCACTCCTCGTGACATGTAAAATGTGGTAGATTATTTCTAAGTTACATATTTTGCACATATACTCTATACAGTATACGTAACCTATTTTATGTGCATTTATTAAAAAAAAAATCCCGCGTGATTGCTTGCAAGTGAGCTACGATGGTAGTGCCCTTACTCACGTGGGATTTTTAAAATCTCGCACATTTTCTTTAGGGCTCAAAAAAATAAACGGCACAATGAAATGTTTCTTAACACGCTCTACAACTTTTGCATTAAAAGGTTAGGCATTTAATCTTTATTAATTAACCAGTTTGGCACATTACAGAAAATATCTCGACAGGACTGCAAACAATACTGTCACGAAAATAACCCCTGGAGAAGGGGAACAAGAGGGACAAAGGACAAGCACAAATCTCCAAACACAGCTAAATGACTGGTGCGCGACCGAAAAAATCTGCCTGGTCCGGGTATCGAACCCGGGACCTCTCCAGAGATTTCTGTTTGTCCTTGGTCCCTTTTGTTCCCCCTTCTCCAGGGATTATTTTCGTTCTTGCCCAGCTCGCTTGCACCTCTGCATTTAATTGCATTATAAACAATACTGTGTTGGTTTGACTTGCGCAGCATGCACCAGACTCTTTTAAGACTTGGTGCAGGTTAGCTGGTACACCCTGCATATAATATGCATTAACGTTCCGGCCGACAGCTGGTTACGTTGCTGCTTCGAAGAGTCGTCAACCTAAATGTTGTTTAGCTGAACTCCACTTTGTTGAATTGCATTTGAGCAATCAGCGAGGAAGCTTGCAACTCCTAATCTCCACATTCTGTCACGTCGGTACACTACTATAACCTGACCTCAACTCAAGCTTGTGAATTTTACCCAAAACACAAATCTATGGTATGTGCAATACAGTCAAATCAATAATTCTTTAGTTCTTTGTGTATGTAATTAAGGCTTGTTCACACATTTCTGTTTGACCAAAGTCGACTGTGCTACCACTGGTTGCGACGGTTTACGATGAAATAATAGGCTGGCGCCATCTATTGGGTAACTCTGGAATGTGTTCGAAGATCTGCATATATTTTATGCATCATTAGGGTTCCAAGGCTTTTTCATAGATAGCGCAGGTGCAGCTACGCAACAGTCGCAGCGCATTCGATCGCACAGTCAAAAGTAAGTGTGTGAACCAGCTTTTAGCGCAGACTCCTGCCGCCGAGATTTCCGCCCCTTGGCACCATCGTAGCTATGGCAGAAAACAGTAGTACATCGATGATTGACGATTCGGATTAACAGCATTGTTCACCAAGCACTTTCTGCTAGATGTCGGTTATCCGACGTTTTCCACTTGCCTCGTCGCCTGTTCCCGGTGTATGTGACTAGACTCTTCGTCGATGTTTGCCGGCCAAAGCACAGCCATCTGGTCGATGGACCAGCGGAAAGGTTGCTTCTGGAGATTTTGCACAAAAGACGATACGGTGTTAGCACTTCAACTTGTACTTTGAAAAGGTAATTTGTTAGTTACTTTCAGAACAAAAGTATCGAAGTTACTGTTACAGTTACCACAACAGAAAAAAGTAGCTCGTTGCAGTTACTTTAAAAATGTGACGGCATTATGTCTTAGTTACTTTCCCATAACAAGTGCATAAAGATTACTAGGTTTCTCCACGTCACTTTCAAACGTGGCTATATCTGGGCCACAACTCGTGAGAAACTAGATAGTTGCAAGTTAGCCCAAGGCGAGCATACGACACTCAGAATGTCGGAACGCATAATTTCGGAAGTGCAAGGAATGGCTGGATTGTACTCGTTCAACGATATCTTAATCCTAAAGAAACTACAAAATTCCTCGTTACTTCAGAAGAAGTAGCTGAAATACAGCTACGAGTTACATTTATAAAAAAAAGTAACGCGTTACAGTTAGGTTTGTCACCAAAAGAGTTACGATCAGTTACTCACAACACGTTACTACCCAAGACCGGCTATGCGGAGGGGATCGGTGGCCGAGTGGGCTGAAGCGCACACCCAGCTCGACGTGCGTGGAGCGAAAGCTCGCGCTGCAGAACCCAGGGATCCTGTGTTCAAGCCCCACCCCTGCCCGTTTCGATCTGGATGAGCATCGTACCGGCGTGCGGTCGTGTATCACTACTGCGTGAACATGTTAAAGACCCCAGGTTAGCAGTCGTATTGCACTGGCAAAATTGCTCATCTACAGTGTAAACCTGTGTCGCCCCTACTGGCAGACCAACCTTACGCTGTATAAATCACTAAAAATGTCCAATTTGACTTTTTGACCGGCTATGCGGCACTCACGTGGCCGGGGCTCGCTTGGGTCATGGACACGAACATTGACGGGGAGCACGAGGGCAGAGTGAGTTGCGCCGGCTCCACATCGAAGGGGGTCCACTCCCATTCTGGCTTGGTGGGGGTGGCGGGCAGGGAGGGCTCCTCCCGTACCTGGCTCGAGCTCGGCAGAGACTCCGAGTCTGCGTCGGTGGCGGTGCTAGAAAGCACGCATGCTCCGCTCCTGGCAGACGGCCTGGCTGCATTGCTGCGCCGCCAGAAAAGGGGAATGTTGTCTACGGGCGCAGTTCTGCTCACACGCCGTACAACCGCTTATACACAGCACGGAAGACACTGTGTTCGCTGTGGACGTGAGAATGGAATCGTCTGCGGACGGTGCATGTTCAAAGCATCTTTGTGTCATATGTACGTCTGCAGACAGTTTTTGTGTGACCAATGAGACGGGACTGTCAAGAAGAAACACACCTCAAACTGCAGACTGTCTTTTTGTATGATGTATTACCAGTGTGACCTCGCGGCCTTAGAAACGTCTGTATCCTCTGGGGAAAACCACTGCTTGCTAACCTTCCGTTGGTCACGACCGTACAGTACTCTCTAGGTCGTCGGCCCAACTTTAAAGGTTGACCAATTAATAAATTGAATAAAAGATTTTTTTTTTAAATGTCTGAGGTTTTTTTGCACGCAGGTCTCTTCAGGCCATTTCGTGAGCCGAAGATTTGCAAAATAAACACACTTTCGATCGACCAATCAATCGACCTCTGAAAATTGGGCCGAGGACCTAGAAACTGCATTGTACGTCGCTCATGGTCCACTCATAGTATATGTGATTAAGCTTTCTTTTTTTTTTTTGCTTATTTAATAGAAATTAAATATGGAGGTGTTGTGTATTTATGTTTACAGCTCACACTGCAGAACCCAGGGACCCTGGGTTCTGCATCCCTTCCTGCCAGTTTCGATCTGGATGAGCACATATGTACCGGCGCGCAGTCGTGCATCGCTACTACGTGACGCATATTTAAAGAACCCCTGGCTAGCAGTCGTGCTGCACTGGTTAAATTTCTAATCTTGCGGTGTGCAACAGTATTGCCATACTCTGGCAGACTCAACACACGCTGTTTGAACACGTACGTCTAATTTCTGCTTTGTATTCCCGCTTTTATGTTTCGCTGGCTCGTATTTATGTTCGTCTTGAATGCAGTACTGGCTTTCGTTTTACGAAGACGGGAGTTTATCGAGCGTCGCCATCAGGGGCAGATTTAGAAGGGGGGTCCGGATGGTCCTGACCCCCTTCTTGAATTCTGCATGCGTAAAGATTTAGGGCGTGCAAACGAGAAAGGGGGCGGATCTTAAACATGAAGCGTACTGAGCTTCAACTAATTTATTTACACTATTTACATTAGGTTAAATCTGAGACGTGACGAGCCGATCTTGCGGGTGCCGTTGTTCCTCGATGTCTGTGCTGTCTCGAGCGCCGAGAGAGGCCGTGATCGCGCGGGCACTTCTTTCTCTTCTTTCGCGCTTCGCTGGGAGCCGCTACATGGTTCCCCCCCTAGCGAGGTTGTGTGTAATGCGAGCGATGTGTGCGATGTGCTTGTCAACGAAGTTGCATCAATTTCTTGTAGCTCATTGTTTGTGAGATGTGCAGGCTTAATGCGGTCAATTGAAATTACTTCTGCTCGGCCGTTGACTGAAAGCGTGAATGTTTTGTCAGTTCGTTGCAGCACTGCATAGGGTCCGTCATAGGGACACTGTAGTGGACGTCGCACCGTGTCGTTTCGCACGAACACGTGACTGCAGTGGTGAAGGTCGGGACTTATGAAGACCTTGCGTGACTGAGTCCTGGTTTGGATTGGTTGGATGTTTTGGAGAACCGAGCGTAATCGGCTGGCGTAGTTCTCGCAGTCAATGTCACTGCTCTTTTCAGTTGTCTGAAAAAATTCACCGGGTAGTCGGAGGGTAGTGCCGTAGACCATTTCGGCGGAGGAGCACTTAAGTTCGTCTCGCACGGCAGTGCGGATGCCCAGCAGCACCATTGGTAGGACTTCGGTCCATGGGTTTATGGACGTGTGTGCTCTGAGTGCCGCTTTCATCTGTCGGTGAAACCTTTCCACGAGCCCGTTGGAGGAGGGATGGTATGCCGTTGTTCGTATGTGGTGTGCACCGAGAAGAGTTGACAGTTTATGGAAGAGAAGACTTTCGAACTGTCTGCCTCTATCGGTTGTTATTGTCGCCGGCACACCAAAACGGCTGGTCCACATAGTAATAAATGTGTGGGCGACAGTCTCCGCGGTCATGTCTTTCATAGGCATTGCCTCTGGCCAGCGAGTGAACCTGTCCACGCACGTCAGCAGGTAACGATAGTCATGAGACGGTGGCAGCGGTCCCACGATATCCAAATGTACGTTGTTGAATCGGGCACCGGGAAGTTGGAATGTGCCTACCGGTGTCACTGTGTGGCGATGGATTTTGGCTCGCTGGCACTGTTGGCATGCCCGTGCGAAGTTTCTAATGTCTGACTTCATCCTTGGCCAAACGAATCGAGCTGAGATGAGGTTTTGTGACGCCCGTATCCCTGGGTGGGAGAGTGAGTGAAGGGTGTCAAAGACGACTCGTCGAAACGGTGTCGGCACGTAAGGTCGAGGATGGCCAGTAGAAGTGTCGCAGAGAAGTGTTTTGTTGCATTCAGGAATTGCAATGTCTTCGAGGACCAGCGCTGTTGACGAAGAGCGAAGGTGCTGAAGTTCTTCGTCGAGCTGTTGCGCGGTGGCCAATTCCTGGAAATTGATAGCTGTCTGTTCAGTTGTAAAGGTGTTGACACCGATCCGGGATAGCGCGTCTGCGACGGTATTTTCTTTGCCGTTGATGAAACGGATGTCGCTAGTGTATTCCGAGATGTAAGCCATCTGTCGGACTTCCCTTGCTGTGTAAGAGGAGCTGTTTGATGTTAGGGCATATGTTAGGGGTTTGTGATCTGTCAGGATAACAAATTGACGTCCTTCCAGAAAATGGCGGAAGTGTTTAACGCCCAGGTAGATTGCTAGAAGTTCACGCCCGAATGTACTATACCGGGTTTCGGTGGGTGTCATTTGCTTTGAGAAAAAGGAAAGTGGTTGCCACCCGGAGTCGGTAAACTGTTGGAGTACGGCACCAACTGCTCCATCGGAGGCGTCGGTCACAAGGGAGAGTGGTGCGTTAGGTTTCTGATGGGCCAATGTTGTGACTTCGGCAAGTTGTTTCTTGATTGTCTCGAAGGCGTTGAGTGCAAGTTCGTTCCACTCGAGTGGGATGGATTGCTTGGGATCTCCAGTGAGAAAACGGTTGAGTGGCTGGAGAGTTCTAGAGCAGTTTGGAAGGAATCGTCGATAAAAGTTTATGAGCCCTAAAAACTCACGTAGTTTCTTTGTTGTTTGTGGTTGGGGAAACTGTTGAATGATGTTCACCTTCTCCAGCAGGGGACGGATGCCGTGCTTGTCCACATGATGTCCCAAGAAATCCAATTCGGCGACGCCAAAGTTGCATTTGGCCGCATTGAGGACGACACCGTAGTTGTGGAGGCGAGAGAAGAGCTGTCGGAGGTGGTCCTCATGTTCTTCACGTGTTTTGCTGAAGACGAGGACGTCATCGATGTAGGCGAAACAGAAGTTTAATCCACGAAGAACTTGATCCATGAACCGTTGGAAGGTTTGTGCTGCATTCCTGAGACCAAATGGCATCCGAATGTACTCAAACATGCCAAATGGTGTCGTGATTGCAGTTTTGTGGATGTCAGATGGTTCGACCGGTATTTGATGATATGCCTTTACAAGGTCTATTTTTGTGAAGATAGTCGATCCGTGTAGTGCCCCAGCAAAATCTTGGATGTGGGGAATTGGGTACCGATCCGGCACCGTGATTTTGTTGAGGGCTCTATAATCCCCGCATGGTCGCCAGTCACCAGATTTTTTTGGTGCCATGTGCAGGGCGCTAGACCACACGCTGGACGATGGACGAATGAATCCGAGTTCCAGCATGTGTTCGAATTCATTTTTAGCGATTTTTAGCCGGTCCGGGGCGAGGCGGCGTGGCTTGGCGAAGACTGGAGAACCTTTGGTGTCGATGCAATGTGTGATGTTGTGTTTGACTGATGCCTCAGTGTTGCATGGCTGCGTTAGCGTTGGGAATTCCTCTAAAAGGTTTTTCCATGGAGCAGCCATTTTGAGGGGTTGTAAAGTAGAATTTAACGATAGTGCCTTTGATAGTACGCCTCGGATACTGAGGTGTGTTGTAGAGTCAAGGAGAAGACGGCGCTTGACATCCACGATGAGGGCAAAATTTCGGAGGAAGTCTGCCCCAATGATTGCGAAACGCACGTCTGCCACCAGAAATATCCAGCGGAACACGCGCCGGAGTCCCAGATCGAGGGTTAGGGATCTCTGTCCATACGTTTTTATCGCCGATCCATTTACCGCCTGGAGTGGTTGGGTCTGTTGTCGGTGCCGACGATCCTCCAGCGTAGGAGGAATGATACTGACTTCAGCGCCGGTGTCCACCAGGTATTGGATCTTTGTTTGGCGATCAGTCACGTGGAACAAACGGCTGATTGTGCTTCCCGCTGCACTGGCCGTCTTCAGTGAGTGGGCGAGGTGTTTCCCGGAAATGCGCATGGTTGGGTGCATTTTCGGGCGTCGTCTCCAAATAATCGGTGGTACCAGCACCACCTGTTGGTATCATCGCGGGTTGCGCTGGGTCGACGTCCCCGAGATGTGTGTGGAGAGGATGGTCGTGAAGGACGGGCACGTAGGTCTCGCAAACTCTTCGCTAGCTGGTCAACTTGCTCTGAGAGTCTCTTGTTTGATTGGAGGAGTTGAGAAAACTTCTCCTCCAAGGAGTGAGCTCCTGATGACTGGCCAGCTGCTGGTGGTTTTTGGCTAACTGCGGAGATCCCGAGAGCGGAAACATCCATGATTTTATCTGCCATCTGGGCGAGTGTTTCCAAGGGCTCCGATAATGTGGACAGGATCATGCGAACTTGTTGGGGAAGTCGCTGAAGGAATAGTTCCTTGAAGATGGATGCGTCGAGTGATTCGGCGCGGTCTCCCAGAAGTTGATGCATTCTGCGGAGGAGATCGGAAGGTTTTCTGTCGCCTAGCTCCTCTTTGGTGAGGAGCTGCTGGATGCGGCGTTGCTCAGATTCTGTAGTCCTCCGAGTTAACTCCATTTTCAATTTTTCGTATGGATTGTCTGCTGGAGGCGCTCGGAGTACGTCCCGGACGATGCCAGCGATGGACTGCGGGAGGGCAGCAACAACGTAGTCGTATTTTGACAGTTGCGTTGTGATACGGTTTTTTCGGAAGATGGACTCGATAGTGATGAACCAGAGTTCCGAGTCCGTGGTCCAAAACTCAGGTAGCTTGACCGTGGCAATGCTTGGAGGGGAAATCTGGTCGCCGGTGGATGTGGATTCGGTAGCTGGCGGAGACATTACCGTTGTTGCTGAGGGCCGGGTCAGGGCTGAGGTCCTGTTGCTGAGGTTTCGGGTCACCAATTTGAAGCGTACTGAGCTTCAACTAATTTATTTACACTATTTACATTAGGTTAAATCTGAGACGTGACGAGCCGATCTTGCGGGTGCCGTTGTTCCTCGATGTCTGTGCTGTCTCGAGCGCCGAGAGAGGCCGTGATCGCGCGGGCACTTCTTTCTCTTCTTTCGCGCTTCGCTGGGAGCCGCTACAAACATATGATACGCTGACCAACACCTGACCCCTCCCTCAAGAAATACCTGCGTCCGCCCCTGGTCGCCATATCTTTGCATTCCAAGAATTTTGTACGCTTTCCTCTACTAGCTGTCCGTAACCGTTTATGACATGGTATAGCATTTTCTTTGCAATTATAAGCCACCGTACACTTTCCGCTTGCCAGATGGGGTGCTTATGACAGCGTCCAACAGGTCGGTCGGTGCCTTTGAAAGCTCGGCCTTCGAACGGTACACAAAGGGCCGCGACAGAAACGAGGTCCCGGCGTACGAGACACATTGAATGACGCCCATAATAACGCGTTATCGTTGTGAACGTCGCATGAATGTTGTAAATTTACTCACCAAACGATAGAGTCTCCAGAATCAGTCATTTGAACCGAGAAGTGCGAAGCGAGGAAGGCGGTTAGAGAAAATAACCCCAGTTTGAGATCGGGGGCGGACGTTTTCAAGGAGGGGTCTGACACCCGGCACTTCGATGTGGCAAACTCAAAAGCGCTCGGTGTGTGTTCTGCCCCTCAGTTTTTGCGCTTTATAAAACGACCCCCAACAAAATCGACGAAAAAGAGCGTGCCGGGACTTTTAAATAACGCGGCCAATGAGCTTGCTTGAACGTTTGGGCAGTTTGGGTGCGTTCGTTTGGTCGCATTTAGCGAGCAGCGCAGGAAAGAGCGGAAAAAAGGGGAAAAAGCATAGAGTAGGAAGGAAAGATGCGAAAGATGCGTATATATGTCGTACCTGAACTTATAATTAATTAATTTGTGTCTGCTCTAAATTGGGCCGATTAATATTTGAATGAATTGTAGAAATGTCTAATCATGAAATGTTTATTTGTCTGTTAAGAGTTAAAACATTAAACTCGAACCCCCTTTAAAAAAGTATAATCGAACACCATTTAATAAGTCACGTGACTATAGTTTTTATTGGGGCGGGAAATAGTTATATTTTTTTAATTTATAAAATTATTTTATTGTTTTAATTACATGTTAATTGATTACGAACTTGTTTCTTTTATTTTGGTTTGACGGTTTTGACACGGCACACTACAGATGGCGTTAGCCATACCTCAAACAAATGCAAACAAACAAAAAATAAATAAATAACGGCGCGAGCTCGCGCCATTGCGCCTCTTCTGTCAGAAACATCGTTATAAATGCCGGAACCCCGAACCATGGTCCAAACTGCTCCACCTTTCCATATGGCGAACGCTGGTGAAGATAGGGAGCTCCTAGCCAAAGAAGTGTTTGAAGGTAACCTCTCTTCCGCCGTTCCTGCGCCATAACAGCGTCTGCTCAACGGGAACCCCGAAGCAGACGATCTCGATTCAGACAAAATGTCGCGCATGTTGTGACGCTGCAACGCTTGGCACTTCTAATCGCAGTTCTGCAAGAAATGTCCCAACTTCTGAACACCGGACTGAGTCCCGAAGCGTTGGCCGTCTGCGTTCAACTATGCGAGCGCGGCGCCGCTGATCCGAGGAGTCTGGCGAACCTCGTCAACGGCCTTCGGACGAATACTGCTACTACGCTCAACGGCAATTCTTCTGCTAACACGGTAACACCTTACTGCTATACGTTAAGAATATAAATACGGTGAAGCCTTCGGACACCACCCTTTCCCAAGACATTTCTCACAACTGGTAGAAGTGTCTTTGCAAACCCCGCCCCGAACCTTCGAGCAAAGGTGCTTGCGATGTTGAGAAGACTGCGTCGTACTCCACTTGTATATATCATCTCATAATCATCATCACTAGACGTGGCACCACAAGCTTCCATGGTACGGACAGTCGCCGGTGCCACGGCTCTCCTAAGCCAATAAAGATTATGATTACGATCAGGACAAGGTTCTCCCACAAAGCCTTCCACTCTTTTCATTATAGCAGAGCCAACGCGGGAGAGGAGGAAACGGCCAATCATTCACCGATTGTACACTGGGAAGTTATCTCATTTTCAATTCACTGGACAATTGGCCCTCTCCTCCCCCCTCCCTTCTTTTACAACTCCTACACACACACATTCAATTCACTGGGAAGTTGAGGCGAGAACGGGATTTTTGAGGAGGAGGACATGTATGACTAAATTTCAGGAGACAGACATATTATGTGCTGCCATGCCATAACGAGAGCGAAACACTAGAGCACTTGGTTTTAAAGTGCATAGGGCTTCGCCCTGCCTTCCCTGAGGGGTAACAAATTTGGCGACGATGGAAGGATGGAAGAGAAAAGGATTACAGTCGCAAAGGGGCAATTAGAAGATTGGTGGAAATTATCTAAGGAAAATCGAATGATGCGCAACTAACTGAAACAGCTGGGGATGGGCGGGACAGAGGCGTTAACCCCTGTGCTGGGGCAACGCCGCCAAGTTTTGACTAGAAGAAAATTGGCGACTCCCATGCCGTGGGGAAAAGGCTGGTGGTGATGTTTTTTTTGTTTTTTCTTTTTTTGCCTGATCCGCCAAAGGTCATCCTAGTGATATCCCATACTGCCTGGTGATAGGGGTAGAAAATTGGCTTAGAAGGGCGGGAGGAATCACGTTTCTTTTTAGACTTACGTTAGGTGGTGCAAGCTACCGTCCGTTACAAAGATTATAGCCATTAACATCCATCCATTCATGGCGAGCAGGGAGCTTCGTTAAAGGGTCCTCTCCTGCTACTCTAAACCTATAACAGACTAGAGTCGCTGACAGGATGAGAACGACAGCGTGTCGCTTTCGGATTGCCAACCTCCAGCTCGCGCTTCTTGACCATTCCACCAAAGGTTCTGGGTGGCGCCACTTTATCGACTGCAGTGCCATCTACATACATCCGGACATTTCAATGGAATCGGGGTAAAAGAGGGAAAGGGCAATCACCCAATCTCGATAGTAATGACAAACCGGCCGTCCTCCTTGGGCGTTTCAACTGATTCGGTGGTGTATAAAGGTGCATTCACACCGGTGATGTGGAGCACTCGCACGATGCAACTAGATCGCATCGCAAAAAATTCCGATGGTCACACTGGCACTTGCAATCAGCGAGTTGCTTCTCAAGAGCTCTCGCCCCAAATGCCGCCGATTGGCTCAGTCGCTCCGCGACTAGATTGCATCGTAAAAAGTCTGATCAGCCATCGACTGCTCAAAACGCGTTGCTTTTTTCCCTAGATGGTCGCTTTTGCGATGAAAGTTATCGTGCGAGTGCTGCACATGACAAAGGCTGCGTGTTTAGCGAGAGAATGATAGCGGCCATAAGAGAGGGAGGGGAACGAGAAACGACACGCTCAGCGCTGGGAAAAGCGCAGCGGTTGACTAAGAAATGAAACACCTTGCAATGAAACGCAACCAGATGGCCACGATTATGGGCTCCACCAAGGCAGGGCACATGCAGGGCGTTCCCAGCAACAGCTGCTCCGGCACCAAGGCTGTGGTCGTACTTGAGCTGTGCGTGCATACTCGAGGCTCACGAGAAGTTGTCGAAGCTAGGAGGCACGTGCTGGAGGCAAGGCAACTGGAACTCCTCCCTCTCGTGATCATCCTGTCAGCTACCCTTGTGTGAAAATGGCTCACTACGAAGGTAGCTGCAATTTTGATAGTGCTTTTTGTTTCTTCTTTCAAGCAAGTCTTTTTGTTTTGGAAAAGATAGGCATTATGACAGTGCCCTAGCGAGGGATTTGGGGCTTACCCCCCTCCCCCTTCCCCTCAAAACACAAAAGAGTGTATTATTAACATATGCAAATTATCCGGAAAAAAAAAAAAGTGGTGTACGACGTTGCACGAGTGGTTTATGGACGACAAACTGTTTACAGAAGTTATATTGGCTCACCATGCATGCATAGGCATTCTCCAAATGGCAGAATACCTACCTTCATAGAAGGCACTACCATTTCAGTACATACCATGCTGCATGCTCAATGCTGTCAGCCATTTTTCTTTTAACCCAGTGTGAACGCGCCCGTCTAATTTGGTTCTATTCTTTGGTTGTGAAACCTCGTTCACAAAACTATTGAGATGTACACAGGCGTATCGAAACCACCCCCATCACAGTGTCTTTTGGCTGTTCCCTCATTTAATTCGATTGAAATGATTACTTATGTGCACATCTGGATTGTTTACTCTGAAAGACCTCGAAAAGACGACGAAAACGTCATCTGGTCATAACAAAGCTATAAGTGGGGCATACGAGACATTTGCCGACCCTCATTTACCCAGAAAAGAAAAGCGCATTTTCAGAAGTGGCTTAACAAAGTAAAAACCATTGCTTAAAAAAAAAAAAAAAAAATTTAAAGTCTTAATGGGGGATGCGTCAAAAAATTAATTTTACGCGAAAAAGAAAAATTTTAGGAGCAATAGTGACGGCGCGAGACGAGATTTAGTTAGTGTCACCTTCTTCCCACTTGTTCTCTGTCTCGACATTTCGGGTGCATGGAGGAGAGGTAGATCGGCTTTGCCTTCATGTTGAGGTGGAAAGAGTGAATGACCATTCCGTGACGTCACGGACTTTGCGCATAGAATTTCTAATAAATCTCTTGCTGTATAATTGCTAAAATTTTGTTTTTTTTTTTCGCTTAAAACTTATTTTTTGACAGGTTTAAACAAAAAAAGCTTTTTTTTTTCTTTTCAAGTGCCTTTTAAGGAATGTAGTCAATTAAAACTTGTATTGGCCTAGTTGGTTCATGATGCAGTCTAGAAGTTTTTTGCGCGACACAAGGGACAATCACAAGCGAACTAGAATGACATTTGTCTTTTTGTTTTTCTTGGATTCCAGCGACGGCAGGAGCACGCGGAGCGGTAAAGCCGAATCGACACCCACAGAGATCATCTCACCGTGCCAAACAGCCTCATGCAATAAAGATGACTGCTTCAGTGGATTTCCATGTTACGAGGTACGACGCTTCGAACGCGTCAACTGGTGCTTTTAGTGTTCAACACCGCCCATGCATCGAAAGCTGTCTCGAAGTGGCAACAAATTACGTCGCTGGAGCTGGCGCGGCATGCCATCGGATGCTGCGACTCTCACGTTGGCCGGAAAAGTTCCGGAAAAAAGTACACACGAGCACACGCAGGCGTTGCTGTTGCCGCAGCATTCTAACTCGTGGCCGCCGAAGTTTTCATAGACTGTCAAGCTGGAAAGGACGTACAGCAAAGCAGGCCTCTGCCGCACTCACCTCCAACACCATATGGGCCGCCGCCAGGATCGCGACACCCAGCGGCACGACGACGCGAGCGTGAAGTCGTTTAACAGAAATCGAGCGAGCACAAATGAGGACTTGGTAAACATAGCAGTCGGCGATCGAGAGCCACTATACGAGCTCTGGGAGTATCAACACTCCCCGAACGTCTCGTGGGTGCCGCCATTTTGATGCTAAGTTCAGAGCGGATGCGATCGACGATAGTTACAATTCGAAAATGTGACCTCCGGAAGCTTAGCTCATTTGGTGGATTTCGGCGGGCGCCACAAACGAGCCAAAAAGACAGTCCCTCCTCCGGGCAGGCGGCATCACTCTATCATCTTGCAAGTTTATTGGACAGGAGCGCTTTGGGAGGGGAGGGAAAACAGTTATACAGTGGTGCCGCGGCCTCTCGATCCGTCCCGCCGACGCTCGATCACCGCGTTGCATTCCGTCGTATACGGCGTTTTACAGTTAGTTGGTGCGCAGTTGATAGTCTCCGTTTTGCGTGATGTAGCGGACCCAGGGGAGTGCTTGGTACCCGCTCTTCTCTATGATCTTGAGGTATCGCACCTGAAGGAGAAAAAGAAAGACGGCTGCGTTGTGAATTGCATCTCGGGTGCAGGGTGCGTTGCTGTGTCGGGTCCTACCTACGGGCAATTCGTTTTACTTAGACATTAACCCCTTGCCTACTAATGCCGAGTGTCACTCTGCCACCCTTTACAAACCATAAAGCCCGACCACGAGCGTGATTTGTGTTTCAGTTTTGGCGCTTGTTTAGCGCGCCCTCCGGCAGATGGCAGCACCACTCTTGTTGTTCCACTTACTTTAGGTTGTTAGCTCGTTCATGTTGCTGTTTGACGGAAAGAAGGCACTCCATTGAGCCAAAGAAAAAGGTACACACTGGGTAAGTGTTTGCGCCAAAACAACATGGTTTCAGCGCAGATGTCCCCTTTAGCCGACGAAAAGATCCAGAAACTTTTTTTTTTAGAAGTGAACGCTCAAGCATATGTAATGACAAATCATGCAGCCTTTTCAATTAGTTGGAATCGGATAGTTTGATGGACAGTGATCGGATGCAAATCGTTTTCATCACTTCAATTAAGGTGGCACTCCACCTTTCTTGATGTTTTCAGTGTTATCACACTGTCAACTATATTGATGAAGACCAGAAGATCAGAAGTTCTGATTAGGAAGAAGGTACCACACCTGAAAGTCAAGGAAATGCCTGTCCTTTTTGATGCAAATTGCCTATTTAAAATTAAGTTTTTCTGTACATTCCTTGAAAAAAAAAAAATGAGTAGGCAAGTCATATTGAATGGGTTAAACAGCGAAAAAAGACGAAGGACCAGTAAAGGAAAAGACACAGCGCTGTGTTTGTGTGTTTCCTTTTACTGGTCCTTCGTCTTTTTGCATTGTTTTAACCTACTCAATACTATGATCAAAAACCAACTCACCCAACTTTACACCTTGTTGGAGTAGGCAAGGGCTAACTTGTTGAGGCAGGTAGACCGGTTCCTTTACCGACTACTTCTTAGTTTATCATGAAACTATGACTGTTGTTATAGTCCCTAACAGAGCAAGAACGACATGCCCTGCCATTCTTAGTCCGTCAGCAACTATAGTCCCTCTCCCTCTCCAGGAAAGGCACACGCGACGTCGGCAGACTTGCCTGAATGCCCGAAGTGGTGAAGTAGGGGATCTCGAACTTGACTTGGATGGGTGCCCGGCCCTCCGTCTCTTCGCTCTCCACGCTGGGAAGGCCAAAGTGCGCCCTCATGAGGTACTCCTTGCCACCCTGCGCAACACGCAAACAAACCAAACGTCGGGCCGACCGCACCTTCCGAAGAGATCCCCCCGGCTTAGACGTTCCCTCAAATGCAACGAAGACCCGATGGCACTAGTACGCAGTTCCTACCCTGCTATGAGCTAGCTCGCGCTCCCGATGCTCGAGAGGAAGTGGGAGATGCGAAGCGTGCGTCTCCCCGTTTTCCTCTGAACACTAGAACCACGTCATGTGAAAGTCACAGGCCACCTAGTTTGTTCACCCTTCAAAGCAATGTGCCAAAGCAAAAGAAAAAATTAAGATCACTACTGTGGTCAAAGCTTCAACTGGCTGCGCTGACGCGCCAAGCATTGGGACCTATGGTCCGTTTCGTGTGCAGCAAACAACACCGTCAAAGCTACGGGCGCATTGCTCGACCTAGCATTCATTTTCGCGGGGGTGCATCCAAGTGAAGGATGATTCACGCATTTGCATTCAAGTGTACTCGAGTGCATTACGTTCCCTCATAAACGCGTACGACGAGGGAACAAATTCGCACACCGGTGCCACCTGTCAAGTAGTTCTGGAACCACTTTCAATCTCCGTATGACCGTACTGAAGTGTTGCACGGTATCGGCAAGTTCAAACCTATGCAGTACCTATAAGAAATAGTCACTACAACATTGTCGTAATTGTACCCGTTATACCCGTCGGCGGCCCAAGCACCTATCCAGGGGGGGGGGAAGGCCCCCCCCCCCCTCTTTTTTGAAACAAAATCCTGGCTACATGCCTGCGGCGGCCGTTTTTCAAAGACCCAAAAATTTGACGGAAAGGATGACAACCAATCCCACTCCACACTTCTTCCAGCGAGCGCAGCGGTGTGCCATGACAAAGTTGCACATTCCAACGTCGTAAATTAGGGCGGCCACCGAGGAACCACGGAGCGGCGACTGGCGACTCACCGGAAACGACTTGATACTCCAGACCACCGCACTCTGCTCGGGAGCGTACTTGACGTTGCCGACCGTCGTCTTGAACTTGGGAGTGTCGGCGTCTGTCGGTACGGGAATGACTATCTCCACGTTGTTCGCTGTCGAACGTCGCTTGAACTGGCTCTTTGCCTGCGCCCGAGTGGTGGTTGCAAATGTTAAGGCCCGTTCACACGCTTGCGCTCGACTATGACCGAATGAGACGAGACCGGTTTTTAAGCCTCTTGGGACGGCTTACGACATGCTGCATTGCCGCACAGCCGGTCGTAAGCCGTTGCAAGAGGCTTAGAAACCGGTCTTGTTGCACTCGATTATAGTCAGCTGCGAGTGTCTGAAAGGCGTTTAGAGAGAAACGAGAGCCCAAAATACGTCGATGGGGAAACGGGGCTCGTTCCGACGCCGTTCGTCTCCGTGCATACATGGGCTTTGTCGGTTTCCGTTTATCCGCCGGAAACTTCCGAAAATCGCTCGCAGCTTTTGAATAAGACGACGAAGCGTTCCAAAACTTCGGCATCTGGTGCATCAAACTCTGCAGCATCGAGCTCTGCAGCATCGAGCTCTGCAGCATCGAGCTCTGCAGCATCGAGCTCTGCAGCATCGAGCTCTGCAGCATCGAGCTCTGCAGCATCGAGCTCTGCAGCATCGAGCTCTGCAGCATCGAGCTGCAGAGCAACCTGCAGCAGAACGGGTGTCTGCCACATTCTCCGCCGATGCTGCAACACCAACAAGATGGCAACCGGCGACAGCGTGACACTTCTATGACGTCACCAAGCGGAAATCGAGGGAACAGCTTTTTTTTTATGCGGTAAACATTGGTTGGAGACGCATTCCAGGCACAACTTTTACGGCGGAAAAGAACACTCTTTTTTGGGAACTTTTACACCACAAGAGAGCAAATTAGTTTGAGCCCACGCACATGAAATGAGCTGAGTGCACGCGCACGTTTGGGTTGCATTCGTCTCGGGTGTTGCAGCCAAGGACCCACCCGGTTGGCTTTGTACGCCACGAGCCTTCACATGCAGGCTCCTTCGAAACTCGGTTCAGAAGGTTGCCCTAGCGAGAACAGACAGGCAAAAACAATCGCACAAAGCAACTATGCCAAGCTTCGCATAAAAAAAAAAAAATTATTGCAACTCGGCGACCGTTGGAACTTCGCTGGGGCACCCCTTCGAGACTGTGGTTGTGCATCTCCCTCCCCTCACCTTGACCATGTACTCCACTCTGCTGTGGGCGTGGCGCTCGATGACCGACTCTATCCAGATGAGCGGCTTGACCTGCAACGTTTTCAGAGGCAGATGTTGGCGACGTGCACCGGGCTGGTGAGACTAGGGCCACTATGATAACTGACACTGTGAGAACGGCAGAATGCGCTACGTGTCTATCGACGTGCTCCGGCTGCGCGCGCGTGCTCAAAATGCTGGAGCGTTGCCGGATGTGGGAAGCTCGCGTTGGAGGTGGGTCAACTGAAGCTCATCCCATCCATTCTCACTGTGTCGGCGACTATAAATAGTCCACATTTCAGAGTAACGACACCTCTGAAGACATAAGTCCATTTTTAACCTTAATTGTTGCCAATGGACGCCATTTTGTCGGACATTGTTCGTGGCGTGTGCTCAAAACGACGCACGGAGACGATTGTTTTTTATTGGGGAGGAATTTCGGAAGAGGCGAACATAGCGCACCCACGACCTTGATCAGCTGCTCAAGGTCCGCAGGCACCCATAACTTCGGCTTCACTTTCTGCGCGGAATGCACAAGGATGCATGTTCCAACGTTCGTTCCAAGCAATCAGAATCATCGTTGTTGGAAAAGAACAAATGGGAGCTAGTTCTGAGCCGTGAACGACGTCCAACAATATTGCACAGACTCTGCACTTAACAACAAAACAGTGGCATTCAAAAGACGATCGGGGAACGGATTGCCGATGCTCCCAGCCGTGGGTTCTCAAACGTTTGAATCTCGAGGAACCCTCATATCTCTCGAATGGCGGCTGAAGAACTTTTCCCGGTCTCGGCACTGGTAAAATAAAGTGGCGCAAAAGCCTACAGGCTCACTAAACAGTAATTCACTGACTAGGGAATAATTGGCTGATACTCATGCATCAGCGGGTGACTCAGATCTTCTCAAATAGTGCTTAAACAGTAGAAAAACTTTGCATAAGGGCGGAGATGTTCGGTGAAATTTGCGAGCTCGGGGAACCCCGCCTGTATTGTGGAGAAACCCTAAGAATACTTGAGGAACTTCCGACAGCATTCTAGGAAACACCCGGCAGTATTCTGGGGAACCCCTGACCTAATCTGGGGAACCCTAGGGGTACTCTGGGGAGCCCCTGACGGTATTGAGGGGATGCCTTGAGGGTCCTCTGGAGAACCTTTCAGGGTACAGGTTCCTAGGAACCTGCTTTGAGTACCCATGGAAGTATGACTTATTTAGCGGTCCTAGCAGACATGGGAGTCGAGGCAGCACTCACGTGAGTGTTGAGCCGGTAGGACATGAGCTCAAACTCCCCGTCGGGCGGAATGAAGGAGATGGTGCGGTCGTTCTCGAAGCGTGACAACCGCACACACTGGTGGAACTTGACGTCCTCCAGCTCCACGGACTTGCTCTTCCCACCTGGATTTGGGGAAAGGAGGGTGCAGACAAAGTGAACGGAAGGATGGTAGTGGATAAACCTTTTGTATCGGGTGGTAGCTTGCGCCACCTTGCTTAGAAACATTTACGCCCCTCCCCTTTAAATTAAGAGAGACGGAAAAGAATAAAGGTTGGTGGCACGAAACAATCGGCAGTTGTATTTCAATCTACCGACCAAACCATCACATGCAGAATTGCATTCTACGAGAAACGTTGTGGGCTTTAACAATGTTTTGTTACTAGCACTCTCCGATTAATTGTACAATGCTGCGCGACGTGAGCATGTGACATCACGTCGCGTGGTAGTGTTCCACGACACCATGAGGTCACGACAGGGTCCAGCAATGTCACCGTGTCGTGACGTCATGCTGTGTGGCACAATGCCACACAACATGGTCACGGTGTCAAGTTGTAGTTTCATGTCACGTGACGTTATGCTACACCACAACTTAACACCCAACAGTATTAGATCTAGTCGTGTTATTGACACTGCGCAACACCTCGACTTAGCACCACGAGTCACTGGCATCAGGTCAAGCAATGTGGAATGCACAGCACCGACAAACAGAAAATATAAGCTAATTTTCTTTAGTATGCATGTCACATAAAAATTACATGTGCGGCCGAAAACTAAAGCGGGGGGGGGGGGGGGGGGGGGTGATTTATATTACTAGGGTCCTTAGCTTGTCCGGTCTGGAATCTTTTTGTCACGCCACATAGAAGTTTTCCCTAGCGACAAACTGAAGCACCAAAGGCGTGTTGCCAACGTTAGGAGCCAACCGATCGGATCGTTCAGAGGACCCAAAGGATAGATGTGGGTTTGAAAAAACCAACGTGGAGAAAAGTTGCTGGATGTGTCGACTCCTTCATAAAGCCAGAACTAAAGGACCCCGCGAACCCATAGAAAAAAATGGGACGATTGGAAACTCCAGCTACACTCGAGAATGAAAGGTCGTATTATTTTGGAATAATTGAAATGCCACGCAAGGGATGCTACATCTGCTTTAAAAAAATGTTATCAAATTCTTTCACAATTTTTTCTTTCTTTTACTTTTACTTGGATCACCGCTGACTGTGGTGAAACTATTTTTTAGCAAAGAAACTGCCAAAGCTTCGAGACCAGCAAGTGTTTCATCTCGCTGGTCCATTTTTGTTTTACAAGGTTGAATATTCTTTTTGTTTTGTTGTCAAGCGTATAACTATTCATGTCTCCACCAGACTCCAGGTCCCACCCGCAAACAGAGCTGCGCTTTTGCGAGCCTCATCAATATTGCTTTTTATTTTTAATAAACCTTATTTTATTATTATATACCATATTTACTTCGACTTTTTTTTTTTTTTTCCCTCGTGTAATGAATGCACCACCGATTTTCAGCTCCGCCAGTCTCGAATTGCGTCTAATTTAACGAGCCACTGAGCCAATTTTCTTTTTCCGCCAAGCGGTCAGGCCAAGTTAAGCCAAGTCAAGCCGCTCTCGTAATGGCTGCAAGTGCGTAGTTGCGGAAGTGATCAACCGTGAAACCAAGCGAAGCTTGGATCGAGGAATTACCCAGCCACGGACATTCTTCGCCTATTGGATGCATTGATGTCAACGAACACACCACCGTCTGTGGTCCGCTTTCGGACAGTGAAATCGTGAAAGTGGTTAGGCCTAAGAACGGTCGCGTTGCTCTTCGTGCCAAGTGAGCTTCGTAGGGCGCTTTTCCTTCAAGCACGCCGAAAGCGCCCCAAAAAGGTTCGCAACTTACAAAGCATGGTTACTGTGGTGTGCCCCGATCAGCCGTAACTGTGCTTCCATGAGTGGAGACGTGCCACAGCACCTTGCCGTGTCATATTGGCACCTAATGAGACATTTACACGAAGTCTGTAAATGCAGAAGTTTTACCCCACATAATGAACCTCCAAATATGTGTCAATTTTTCGGGAAAAAAGTGTGTTCATTATGTGAGTAAATACGGTAGATATATAAGGAACCTTGATACTACCAAACCACCGATTCAGAAAGCAAACGCTTCAGTTTTTGCGAAGCGGTGCACGAACGTGCACGAGACTCACGTCCGGTGCTCTCGAAGAGCACCTTGTCGTTGAGGCCCAGCCGCAGCTCCGGCATGCCCGACAGGTATACGCGCATCTTGATGCAGCCCACGATCTCGCTGCGCAGCACGTTGCCGTTGGCATTGGCCAGCAGGTTCACCGACTCGATGACGTCCAGGAACACCTCATTCTTCCGGTACTTGATGCCCTCCGAGCGCCACGACACCGCGTTGGTCACCGCCATCGGCAGCTTGGGCTGGATCTCCATCTTGTGACTCTCCTGCGTTATGTACCTGGGCCACGGCACTTGCGAAGTCATTTATTTTGGATGGGTCGCTGAGTATCGTAGTGTGGGAAGCATTGCACTAGCATATGCATCTTAAAAGGGACACTGGAGTGAAGTCCGAGATTATCTGTTTATAGCGGTAGTTCAATCTACAAGCTCTAGGAATCCCCCCCAAAAAAACTCGAAACTACACTCAGGGACGGCTGATTTCCCTATTAAATGCCGGCCGATTTCCCTATTAAATATCTAATCAAAGATCATGACACCCCCCTCTTTCTGCGCCTTGGAGCAGACACCAGGGGGTGAAGTCGGAGGGCGTTTTCAAACAATAGCAGCTGTATTAAAGGGCAACTCTGCTTCATTTTCGATATTGAGAAAACTATGTAGCCCTCTTCAGTATCATATAGGAAGACCCGATGTCAAATATTACGATCTAATTCCGTCTCTGTATTTAACAAACTGGCCAGCAAACTTTCAAATCAGCCAAGTCGCCGAAATCTGCCAACTCCAGCGTGCGACGTGAGGCGCAATCGTCAGCGCAGTCAATGCGATGGAGTTGGAGCGGCCAACGTTGAGCCACTACGTCAGAGACATGACTACGTCATTCTCACGTTTTGTTTGTTTTTACTTCTCAGAGAGAAATTGAACGATGACAACACGAGTTTCTCCTCCCGGTGTTGGCTGAACGGCGTCCACGTGATCACCGTAACGCAGATGTGCTAGTTTGCGCTGCCCTGTGCGCTTATCGGTCTGTTTCTCCGCTCTCCCTCTCCTTTTTTGTCTTCTCCTTTTCCCCCACTCCCCCGAGCCATCACCGTCCACCCCATGCGAAGCGACCTGCCCGCGTCGCGTGTCCTGTCCCTCGCTCCTTCCCGAACGTCACAAGACCACGTGGTTCGACGTGACGTGGCCATGACTCTGACGGCACGAGGCCAATGTTGCCTGACGCAACCGAAGTTTCGGTTTCGGTACCAGCTGATGTTTAAATTAAGATTACACAAATAATATTCCACATCTCGCGAATCCGAGGACGTAGAGCTGTTTAGTATTGCTTTGTGAAATGGAATCACATGTAAGCCTAAATTTTTCGGAATTGGGCGGAGTTGCCCTTTAAGTCTCCTACACCCAAAGACAACGTTTTTGTCGAAATATAATGTGCGACGTACCAAAAAGAGCAATAATAGTAACCTTGCGAATCGCCACGTTATTAACTATTTTCTTTCTTGTAACTATTATCATTGGTCAAGTTTTATAGAGGTGGTGGGGACCCCAAGGACCCCCTCCGAAAATAGTGCCCATGTGTTCCTATTGCTGCGGGTTTACCACGACTTCATTTTTATTGACTAAAAGCCCAACAAACGATATGCCATCCAAAACAAGCTTCCTACAAAAAGCATTTGAGTGGCCCCTTTGAGTAATCATTGTACAGTTTGGACAGAATTAAACCGAACCACTCACTCCTGGAGGATTTTGCTGTCGGTGGTCTGGGGATAGCCAAAGTCCATCAGTTCGTCTAGCAGCTCGTAGATGATGACGAAATTGTCGCGGATGCTTTCTTCTTCGAGTTCCTTAAAGTACTCGCTGAACACCTGGTGACAAGAAGCACGGCGGTGAGTACAATACCGACACCGGGTACGCTTCAGCGGGTGCGAGGCTTACTTACAGTCACTATCTTGTGTAGGAATGCAAAGATCAGGGCCACGTTGGCATTCTTCTTTGATGTGGACACCACTGACGAAGGGTATAGGAAACCTGGGGAGGGCACTGCACATGGGAGCACTTCCAGTTGGACAATGTTGGATACAGCAACTATTTATGCGACGTCTTGGAGGCTATGCAAGACGACGAGACGGGATGGAGGGACCCGGACGTCGCCGCCTGGTGCGACGTCCCGGTCCCTTCGTCCCGCCATCTTGCATAGCCCCCTTGGATTGTTTCAGCTAAGAAGCTACCTTAACATCCCGAGAGACAGCCCACCTAAAATCGAAAGCAAATCGGGTGGAAAAAAGGAGTGGGCTGACTTTCAATGTGCAATAAAAAAAAAAGTTGAAAAAATGCTAAGTTTAGGCTTTATGACCTGCAAAACTTGTAATCTCAAGGAGGGGCAATGGAGACGGCTGTTGCTCCCAGTCAGCAATGTTTGCTTGTCCCCCGTCGTGGCTAACTAACGCCATTTCTGCTGAGGTCACCAACGGCCAAGGTGCTGCAATTACTAGAAGTGGGCTACCTTTCGGTGTATGTAGAAAAATAAGAAATCGTGCCAAAAATAGAGTTGGGTTATCTTTCGGGGGTGGGGCATCTCTGGGGATATTATGGCACCACGCGTTACATCTTTTTGTTTCGGGAAAATCGAGCCCTGCATATGACACCGAGGTAAAGAACACTTAACAGCAAGAGGAGGGAAATGGCCACATTGGTTCAACATAAAACATAATAAATATACTATAGTGCTCAACCCAATAGATGTGAATATGTGAAGTTTATGACAGCAATGCAGGCGTAAATGCGGGTCTCACTGGGCATTTATGCTCCATGTTCGTCAGAGTGGTATGCTAAACCACAGTTTTTGGGCGCACCAAAATGTCCGCTCTAAAACTGTTTTCAGGCATGTAAGAAACGCAGGTGTCAGTTGTGTTGTGGAATAATAAGTGATACAAGGCCATTAAAACTGTCTGCAACTGCAGCATTCCAATGGGCTCGGTTACTCTACCCGACAAGAGCTACGCTAAGCCTCTCAATCCTCGTTTCAGTGCTTAGAATGAATACTGCAACAGCACGTCACGAGGGAGTAAACAGTCGGGCAGTCCCATGCCTGCTGTATGTTTTCTTTGTCTCTTACACGATTCCTGCAGCGAAAAAGTAGCACCTGCCCGGGTTGCAACTAAATGGGTCAACGTTCCGAGCGCTCCTCGGCAAGAGTTGAAAGCACTGTTTCCTCAACCCATCTGCAACAGCCACTGCATTTCTGACACGAGGCACCGTTTCCGACAGTTTCTCTGGACACTTTACCGGCTGCGAGTCGTTTCGCGCTCGGCTACAGTCGCTGACAGAATCAGGACGGCAGGGAGACGTTCCTCAGCTGTCCCACCCCCAGCGCGAGCGTGCATACACAACCAGAGCACAGTGGAAGGCAACAAACACATACAGGAGGCCAATCATCTGAAAGAGACACCCTGCCGTTCCCATCCCAGCGGTGACCGGCACTTCGTGCTCCGACAGATTTCCCCGGTGCTAAGGAACTGCAAAAGGATACGGTAAAGGTTGTTGTGCTTGATGTACATGAAGGCGATGTCCGCGTGACGCATTATGGGTGTCACGCAGCCTTCTTCCTCCTTCTCCATGAGCAACGTCATGAACTTGTCGATGGACGACATGTCGATGTCGCCCCGGTAGTTCCGCGATATTAGCACCTGCAAAGCAGGCAGACCTTACCGAGATGCCCACTCTCCTCAACTGGAACGAAGAACTGCAACGTGAAATGTTGGCGGCAGCTGCGCCTATGCAGACGACGGCCGGACACTGATATATCATGCAAAAGACAGTCTGCAGGCACTGACCAAGGCGCGTTTCTTTCTCGTGTGGCGGTGCTGTCGCGTGGGTTGTACATGAAACTGACTGCAGGCATGTTCGAAGCGTGCATACTATGTATAAAACAAACATGTTTCGAACATGCTTGAGGAGCATCCGCAAAAAATTTTGTCATCATGTCTGCGGCGAACATGGTGTCTTTTGTATGATGGAAGAGTAGTTGTTGCTGCAGCTAGGGTTCAGTGTTTTTGGAGCTTATTTTTCTTTGAATCTGGGGAGGAAAAAGGGAAAGGGGGGGGGGGCACTTTCAAATGTGTAATTGCAGCCGTACATGTATGGTGACGACCGTCAAAGGGTTAACAAAGGGGTTTTATAGGTATTTTCTAGAGATGGGCCAATAGCGGTTGGAATTGAATAGCACCGCGTCATTGATAGTCCTCATAGTGCTGGAGAAACCGACATAAGGGCCCTCTCTGCAATGTTGAAGCTAAGGATGATGCTAGCCATTCAATTCACACTGCCAGTCGCCCACCCCTAGTCTTTTCCATAAACAAAGAACCCTAGTTACAGCCGATGCAACTTCCCACATTTTAGGCGGATTCAGACCCTGAAAAGTTCCACTCCCCGACCTTGGCAATGCCAAAATGGAATAATTCAGTTTCATGTGAAACAGTTTTTGGCGACCGCTGCTAGGGTGACATTCATCGGTCGGTTGCCACTCTCCAGCACCACTTGTCTTTAAATCGGCCGTTGACGTCCCTTCGTCGTTGTGCTGGCAATTCTAACGAATGGTAGAAATCTCTACAGGTGGCATTTACCGGCCGTCGTAACTAGTGAACGCACAGAGCAAACAGCCATTTGGAGTCATTCGAGAAAAACGGTTTTGATGGTGTGAAATGCATTGCAGCAGCATCACCTAACAATAAACGTCGGCAGGTGCCGCGGGCCATCTCGGCAAATGCAGCGCCGTATAGCGTGGCTAAGTGCATCACTGGGCCTGTACAGAAAATAGCCCGACACTCACACGGCGTTACGTTGGCTCCGATTGATCACAGCGTTTGCTGCAGTTTGTCGTAAGCTGGATTGGAGTATTGCACATGCTCAAATGCAGCAGAAACAGCTACACTGGCTAGCGAATACATCCACCCATACAAAATGGGTTTGCCATTCCTTCAAAACGAATAGCACATGAAAACCTGTGCAATGATTTATGCACCATCCAAATATGGCAGCAAAGAAACCATTGCATTGGTTGGGAGGAGGGGGGGATTATGATAAGGTTTTAAAGCAGACTTCCTCGAAGGTTACAACCCCCATGCTTTCATCATTCAGGCGGTGGCAATCGGCTATGTTTGAGGGCTTGCGCAATTTCTCGATTGGCAAATCAGAGTTGCTGGACGGCCATTCGAGGCAGTTAATTGATCTGCATCTAGGTCAAGGTTCTGCTCAAATTTGGCTGTTCCAGCGATACAATTGGTACAGGTCGGCCGCGAGTGCAAAAGTTATTTCGCGGCGGTCACCAACGTCGTAAAACACTTACGAAGCGAACACTGCACACCACCAAGAAGAAAAAAAAAAAAGAGAAACCGATCTTTGCCATACTTTATCGCTTCGTGTATTGACGCCAGGTTGCGAAGAAAAACACCGCCTCCGGTCACGTTAACGAAAATCGCCGTGTCATACCTTGCCCTTCAGGTCCAGTATGTAGATTGCTGAAGCAGACATGGTGCTGTGATAGCTGCAAATACAAGAAAAATATGTCGCGTTTGTCACACTCAGACACCTCGGGCAGAAGTTGACTGCCGCCGCCGGCGTTTGCGTGCATGTTTCGAGCCGGGAAATGGCCTGAGTGTATGTGTGTTTCTAGCCAATGGAATCAATTGATGCAGTATGATAATTAATGTCGTAGTCGCACCAAGAAATTCCGATAGAGCTGACAGGTGTGTAGCAAGCCGTGCCGAGACAGCAGTGGTTGATAGCTGCCGATGGTCATCGGTCACTTACCGTTACGCGTCCCGGCGAAATCGACTCGTGGAAATTATAGTAAAAGTGACGCAGGTCCCGGCGCCACTTTGGATGTTACCTGCGATACCACGGGGACAGCCGATTTATCTTATTTTTTCTCCATTCCAAGGCGAAGGTGTACAGCAGGCCAGTGCAAATGACACTGTAGCCCTGCCCAAATATTAAAAATAAAAAAAATTTGGGTACTCGCCACCTGGCGAGAACCGTTCAAAACTCTCACAACCAGAAAAATGATAATCTTATTTTTGCCAAATTATCGTTAAAATTGTAATCATAAAAATGATCTAACTGAACTTATTATATTGCTTTATAATTTGTATTTATTGTTACCTCGATGGCACAAGTTTTTGTTTTATTTAGTCAAAGTTGACAGAATCATTAGTACGTCTTTAAACATTGAGAGTAATGCGTTCGATTATGTGTTTTTGCGACGCCAGTGTAAAAAAAAGCATGACGTAATTTTTTTAAATCTTAGTTGTGTAACGTTCGACTCTAGAGTCTCTGACTCGAAATAGTCGAACACGCTCGAAAACAAATAAGAAAAAAACGTGAAACGGATCAGGTTTGCGGCAGAAAAAGGCGGAAAAGATATCAGCGTGTGACAAAAATTAACAAATAGCGCTAAATTGCGCACACGTAGCGGCGCCGCAAAGATTCGAAAGTTATCTGCCAACACCTGGAAAAAAATATTTCACGCGACGGCAGTGGACAAAGTGAAATGATCGCTGAAAAGTAAAAAAATCAAAAATAAACAAGGCTAGTACTCCGCATCTTGTATCTGGGTGCGGGATGGGTGTGGGTGTTCTCTAGTTTATACAAATGACTGAAGCGCATAGAAATGTAAGGATGCCTTCGTGGCTGTTCGAGCTGTGCCGTGTCTTCCCAAAGTTTCGCTAGTCGACGCCAAAGCTGTGCAATAAAACCCAAAGTCCACCTCGATTTGATGTATCGGATCGTCGGCATGGCCAAGTTTGGACGAGTGCCTCTGTCGTAATAAGTGGTTAGTTTCTTAATTCCTCCGCTTTCGTTACTAATAAAAATAAAACGCACCTGCCGTGAGCGCCTAACACCTGCTTCGACGATTACGCATTGTGCTGCTCGCATTCAAGCTAGTTCGCCCTTTCGGTATCTGCTGCCGCTGATGTGAAGGGTCCGTTCAGCCAGCGCTGGTTCAGCACGCATAAGAACGGAGGATTTTTTTCCCGGTAACATCGGTACGTTGGCTCAAGCCTGACTAATATGCCCCGGATTGAGAAGTCCTTGTAATATATGAATAACAATAATAATAACAGGAACTACGATAGCAGGGGTAGACACATCGTGCTATTGCTGATACGTGAGCCATGGCCCTGTTATCTGCGCAACTGTCATTCTTTCTGAGGGTCCTACAAGCAGAATTCGATCTAAAAACGACCTCACTTACTGGCAGCTATCTACCACGCCCGAATAACCTATCCTATATATGTTTTAAGGGTTCCAGGTATCGCTAAAGCTTGCCTAAAAGAAGTTTGAGATTCGATCTGAGTTCTGTGCTTCGTTTTTTTGCCCGAATCGTTCGCGAGCGTGTATTTCGTTCTGCCTTTGCAGGTGCCATGGACCAGTTTGCTAAGGTGCTTGGCGAGGGTACTCAGCGGAATCGGCATGCGAAAAGTTCGAGCACTTCCAGCATCTTTGCGTCCAGCGTGAGTGCAATTTTGAGTTACCTCTAGCTCTTCCACCGCGAGGGGATACAGAAGCACTAAAGAACGAAATACCACATTTCGCCGTGCCAGACCAACAGATCGATCAAAGTCCGTGTGTGGATAGTCTGCGCGCTACATATACCCACGTAAAACGGCATCGCGCTAGGATGACGATTGGGCCCGAACCGGACCCCGGGTGTCCTTCTACCCATCGATTGGACACGATGTCCGGCCGAACGTAGACGTAAACACTCGTCTCCAATCTGCGTGTCTGCGCGCAATCTCGCTGAGAATGCGAGACGCTGGCCGAACCTGGCAATGCAGTTGCAAAATGACACCAACACAGCGTGCAAACGCCAGTAGTCGCGATGGGAGCTCGATGTTTTGAGTGCAAATGTATTGATCGGTACAGCCCTATATCGCTTGTCTTGGCAGTGATTGGCTGTCACGGGCGGGCCTCGCGGGGAT
Organism: Ixodes scapularis; assembly: GCF_016920785.2. Lineage (NCBI taxonomy): Eukaryota > Metazoa > Arthropoda > Arachnida > Ixodida > Ixodidae > Ixodes > Ixodes scapularis. Next base: position 28,826,503 of record NW_024609838.1, read on the forward strand.
CTAGACGCGTGACGTTTCTTCGTAAAGAGCTGGCCGAAAAGTGCGCCGTCATTTGGGGCGTAGCCGTCGCAGCGTCCCCATGATATGTCGTATGGGTACGGACGTCAGCGCGGGACCATCTGTTCGTGATTCATAGATTTATGGGGAGCACAAGTTCGTCTGCTTCTTGCGCCGGGGTTGCAGTGACGTCAGAACAAAGAGCTCTGATTGGCTTGATTAGAAACGTAGTGGGTAGACCTCAGTGCTGCCTTGAGGTCTGCCCACTATCCATTCAATAGAGCCAATTAGAGCTCGGCGTTCTGACGTCACCGCAACCCTTGCACAAGAAGCAGACGAACTTGTGCTAGGCATTAAAAAATAACCGCAAAATCAGAAAAAAAAAAGGTTAGCGAGTAATTCACACACTGGGCGAAATACAATACTTATATTTGTAGAAAAAAAAAGAAGAAAAAAATAAAAGGCAAGCTTAATGTCTAAATCAACGTTTAAAAAAAAATTTTTTTTTTGAGGACACACTCTCTCTCTTTCTCTCTCTCTCTCTCTATATATATATATATATATATATTTTTTTTTTCATTCGCCTAAGACATTACTTTTTTTTTTTTGTGCTTCCACACACCAGATTTAATCGGTTACCTATCATTTTTCTCTAATCTTGCTCAAGTGACGTTGACGCCGCCATATCTTGTTGGACAACGGTGTAGCTACCGCCGGTGCTGCGAAGTCACCACACGTGATTGGATCATTTGTAAACGAACGATTAACTTACGTGTTGATTTTGTTGTCGTTTCAAATTATACTGTTGTCACGTGGTATTCAAACAAATTATGTTATCTCCCCAAAGATCGATGGATACCTCGATCTAGGCGCGCGCGTTTCAAGGTTCGCAATTGCAGCGCCAATGCGTTTTTTAATACGGGATGATATTTTTACTCGGTTTAAAAAACCGGGCAACGATCACCGGCAACTTGACGCTTGCGACGCGCGAATATTTCTCGGCGAAGGCACGGTGTGTGCAGGTCAATACACAAAACCAAACGACCGCTCGCGTCGCATTCTCTTGTTTAAACCACGACCGGCAAGCCGGTCGTTGTTTAAACAGATCTAAAATGCTACTCTGGACCAAAAAAACCTTTTTTTTTTTGTTTTTTTCCTCAAGTTACAGCATTTCGTGTGTGAAATAAAAATTGTGACTGTATCTTGGTGACGTTGCAAACGCGAAATGGTCTGTAGATGCTTAGGCTTTTGCGTCGTGGCGGAGAAACGCTATTCCGAAACTCTCTTGGGTAGAATGCGCTAACGCAAGCGCTAAATTTAGCGCTATCGTGCGCTAAAATTGCGTACGTTATTCTAAAACTCCCTAATACCTGGCATGGTGCGTTGGCTGCCTTTCCCGCCAACGCCGTCACCAGGGAACGTATACTTTTATCAAACCACTCGTTGGTCATGCATCATGGTGGTCCCAAAGGGAGCAAAATAACGCTTCGGTAGTTTGGTAGACCACTTGCGTGCAACGGCTCCGCTCCGCGCTCCGCTCTACGGAGAGCGCAGTCAGAACTGCGCATGCGCGCCGGCCTTGCCTTGCCTGCTATCTCGAAGCGGTTTGCGGGGAGCGTTGCGGGACAACGGTAGTGATCTACGAGAACTCCCGTGTGATCGCGCATAGCTTTCAAGATGGCTGCTTTGTATTGTTTCCGTCCGCTCTGCGTAAAGTGTACGTATCAGACGACGAAAAATTAATCTATGCGGCATTTATTTGAGTAGGGAGTTCTCAAACGCTATTCAGTCGAAAAAAAATAAATAAATAAAAGCCGTATAAGTAAGAAATTAAACTTTCCACTTAGGTGACTTTGGGTGGTGAGTATGTAATACTCAAATGTCCTGACGGCCGGTAGGTTTCTGAGAAAAAGAAATGCGAGAAAATGGAAAGGTGTTCTTCCTACATAGAGACAAACGGAAACAAACAGTCTGGTTGGCGCTGCAACTCACGCGCTCGAATCTGCTGAATGTGCTCACATCAGCCGCCACTGCTCCGCACCATGCAACCGTGGGCCCGTACCTTCTGTAGCGTACATCTTGTCACCATCGAATTTCTTCTTCTTGGCAAGGGTTGCGAGAAGAACACATTTGAGGGTGCCAAATGTATACACTGGAGAAGGTATGGGCACAGGAGCACATATCGTACGAAACAATGGTTGCTGGTACGGTGCCGTATGACATCACGCGCGTGTGTCGTCTGCGGCCATATCCGTGTGCGCTGCTGCTGAGCGCGTGCTGACGGCGAGCTTCCGCAGCCCTTTTGGAGCGTGCATTTAGCACCGTCAAGGTTGCCGGTCTTAGCAGGCGATTAATGTGAGCTCGTTCTGGGCATGCGCTCTAAACATCGCCCTCAAATATGCCGTCCAGTGAATACCTCCTATACACTGCAAACGCGCACCATCAAGCCACATCGTTCGGCTGAATTGCACCTTCGTCGAAACGGGTTTGATTTACTTGGCCAAAGTGCTTCTAAAGAAAATACATATACATAAGAATAACATTATCTACACAAATAGGCCATTTTACGCTTGTTTTTGGTTCCGCATTGCTTGCGAGTAGGCTGAGAAATGGTTAACCGACTACGTCACCGAATTAACTATCGAACAGTTATAAAATAAAATCACCTCCGCTTCGGTAGTCTTGTACCGCTGCGTTTTCAGGATCTTTCGCCGCATTCCTAAATTGCATTCGTGAAAGACCGAGCGCTAGAGAAGCTCACCGCCCTGCACAGCTACAAGAATAATTTCTCCTTTTTTTTTTTGTGACTTCTTGTCTAATATCTTTTCTTTCAACGTGTTCGCCATCACACCTATATTAGAGCCACTAAATGGGCTGCGCTTAGAGTATCGGCACTCCGTCCCATTGTCGTGGGCGCCGCCGTTTAGGGGCTTGTGCAGGGCAGACGCAACTACCGATCGTCACAATTCAAAAGTGCGACTTCCTCAACATTAGATTCGGTGTTAGGAAGCTCGTGTAATATTGCTTTGCTCTGTTGCGAACTGTATAAACATTTGTGGAGGGCGGAAAAGCGTTTCCTGGGATTTCAGTTAAAGCTTCAGACAACTGGCAACCACGATTTTAAGACACAACATGGCCGAGTGTCGTTACTCTGAAGCGTAGCTTATTTTGTGGCACTAACCTATATAGCAAAGCACGTGTAATGAAACGGACAAACAAGACGCACATTTTTACGCATAAATAATAATAAAAAAAAATGTTGGAAGTTTTTAAGCAATGGGGTCTTTTTATCTTCTCTGATATTACTATAAAGTCACTGCCAGAACAAGAACGGCGGGCGTGTCTTCGAACGGCCGCGGCCTCCGGCACGCGCCTCATGCCTTCCGCCGTGCTTGGCGACGAAGCGCTGTCGAAGGTAGCTCGCGCTGGAGGCAGGGCAACTGAAGGGTCTCCCTGTCGTTCTCATCCTGGCAGTGACTATATAACCGGACACGCAAGACTTCAGAAGCAAGAACAAACGACGAATCTCGTGGCCTGCGCAAAAAAAAAAAAGCTAAAAGCTAGAAAAAAAAAAAAAGTTATTAGATTTAAGCGGCTTGTTGAGTCTCACGCAAACTGGCGAGTGTTCGAGTTTCATTTGTCATTTCATCCGTGACACGCTTATGGTGGTCACATTGGATTACATTAGATGATGGCGGCTCAAACCTATGTATCAAACAATTATAGCCTAAAAAAAAAAGAAAGAGACTTAACCCCCTTCCCTCCCCCGTTTTTATTTTTTTTTTCAAAAATAAAATAAAAGTTTAAGAATTTTTGATGTCACGTCTCAAATTCAGTCTTTCCCCATCAGTCTTCTATAGGTTAAGAATAAAAAATCTTTAAGAACTTTTGATGGCACCTCCTCAAATTCGCAGTCTTTCAGGTCCAGACGCAGCCGACGTACGAGCTGATGGGACCAATAAAAAAAAGCGGGGTCAAAAGCGCAAGTCACTGGGCCTTTTCTGTTCATGATTGGTTCAGCGATGATAGATTGCGTACAGAAACATGGCGAACAACGTGGTGGCGCGCTTTTGACGCTGTGGTTTGATTGGTCCCCCTCAGCTTGTCGGCTGCGGCGATTTCTTCTGCCTTTTTGAGGCGAGGCACAGGCAGTATCACAATGTCCGTCTGTCGTCGACGCCATTGGCACTTTTCCGCCGCGCGCCGTCTGTTCCTGTCGCACCGGTTTCAATTCCCTGAGCCCCAGTGTAACGGCCGAGTCATTCACATCGAGTGGCCTTAAGGTACCTCTGTGGCCTTAAGGTACCTCTGTGGCCTTAAGGTACCTCTTTGGCCTTAAGGTACCTCAGTGGTCTTAAGGTACCTTGTGGCCTTAATACCTCTATGGCCTTAAGGTACCTATGCGGCCTTAAGGTACCTTTGTGGCCTTAGGTACCTATGGGCCTTAAGGTACCAATGTGGCCTTAAGAAACTTTAAGTGGCCTGAGCTCACGCTAGTGCTCCCTCTCGACGTGGATGGCTGTTCCCTCGTGCCGGAGCCGCATAGCCAACACGTCCGGGCCTGCCGTGTACTTGGCCCCGAGGTGGTCGTTTGTGTTCGTCGACAATGTTGCTGACCCCACGTTGGGTCCAAAGTTGTGGGTATAAGCTCTGCTTTCCGCCACTTGGGACGAAAATGGCACGCGACGTTCAGTACGCATGGGGCTATACTTTCTCAGTATCGTTAACAAGAAGCTCGGTGCATGGTAGAAACAGGATGCACATGTGAACCGCCACAGCATATGCCGCTGTCAAGTCGCGGTGGTATACAGGGTGTTTCATATAACTTGTGCCGAAAAAAGAAAGAAACAAACAACGTAGTGTTGTTTACAGTTTAATTGAGCTAGTGAAGATATTTTTTGCGTTGTACCAAACTTGTTAATTAACATACGATTAATTAGCTAACGTTTTATTGTACTAATTTGTGCGCAAGGGCTTCAATACTAAAGTTGTAGCGCATGGTGAGAAACATCCTACCGTGTCGCCTTTATCAGGGTAGCATTTATATGTCGCTCTTTTTTAGCTTTAAAAAAATTACGTGATATATGTTAAAAAAGGTCATAGCGAACTGCGATGTTATTCTCTACATAAGATATCTTAAAATCTCGTACGCTCTCGTTAAAGCTCGGAAAAAATAAAACACACGAAGGCTACATCGATGGAAACGGCACGATAAGATGCTTTCCAACACGCTCCGCAATTTTTGCATTGGGGGGTTTGCGCACAAATTAATATTTAAACCACTGATCTCTATGCGTGCGAAGGCACAGAGACACAGCACTTCGGCGTGCCAAGAGAGCTCTGTTCACGCCGCGAGCCCGGCGAAACTTGCTTTCGACGAGCTGTGCATTTTTCCTGCAGCGCTGCGCTTTCGTAAAAATTTCCACGTGTTCTCAAAGGCAAGTCTCGCCGTTCGCACAAGGTTTTAAAAAAAAAAACTTGTTGTGCGAATGACGACGAGCGAGTAGAAACCGTGTCTTCAGCTCGCTGCCGTTAGCCTCTGCAACGCTCAAAAAAGGCGATTTTTCGACATGCAAGATGGCCGTCCGGTGGCGGCATTTGCGGCTGTAGCGACCAAGCGGGACTTCTGAGCGGGACGCGCGATACAGCAAACTGTCATAGAGATCAGTGGTTTAAACAGTTAGGTAATTAATATGCCCTAGTAATCCTTTTGCTAATTTACCCAAGCGCCAAAGAACATGCTGCGGGTGTAGTTACATGCGCTTCACGTGCTGGCATCTGCAACAGTAACTGTTCTAAAGCAACCGCCTAAAACAAATGGTTGCACGCGCGTTCGTCGACGCTTTATTTTGGTTATTTACTTCGAATCTTTCATACAGGGGAGGCGCGTGGCGCGTGGAACACCAATAATTTAGCAACACGTCTTGCCAGTTTGGCAGATCGCAAACAATATCTTGACTTGCTCAGGAACGCGTTAGGAAGGTTCAGTGTACTTCATATCACTGAATCGGTAGAAAGGCAGTGGAAAAGGTTGATTAGTGTAGGATACGATGAGAGTTTTACCAAATGGCAATCAGAATGGTTTATCAAAGGCAGGAGAGAAAACAGAAATCAAGGAACCGCTTTGCTCTAATCCCATATTTTAATGAGATTTCTCACAACTTGAAGGATGATGATGAGGAGGCAGTTCGGAGTGGACACTATGTTTCGGACAGGTGTGATTGAGTACAAAGAGGCCCATCGGGAAAAATCGGTATGTTGCGAGAATGGTGTTGTGTATGAAATACCGTTGGAGTGTGGGTTTAGGTACTTAGGACAGACGTCACGCTGCATCAATGACAGATTAAACGAACATAAAAGAACTGTGAAGAACAATGCACAGAACTCGGGAATCGCGAAATATATCCGTGAATAACAACTGCGCGGCGCTCTGGTCGGAGACTGAAATCATACGCAAATTGACTATGCGGATGAAATCTCTAAGAGCAATTGTTAAATTTAGACTTCGCTAGAGTTCGGAAGCAACTCAAAAAGCTTGTTAAAAATGTAATTTTTTTTTTTTTTTAAGTGTGAAATGGGGGATTTTTTATTGTGAGTTTCCAAAATAACTGTAAAACACTTTTTCATTTTTTTTTTTTTTTTTGACGTGTGTTGGCCCGAATGCCTTCTTAATGGGGCAGTTATTCGTCGAAGGGCAACTTGTCGAAAGGGGCAATCTGTTGAAGCATGATTTGACGAATAGGTTGAATGACGGTCCGAGGTAAAAAATCGTGGTTTCTTGTTATCTTTTGTCCTAAATATTTATTTGTCGATAATAATCCCTTTGTTTCCCTTTCCCCCTCTCCAGGAATTATTATTATCACTCTTGTCCATCTTTCTTGCACCTTTCATAATATTTATTTGTGTTTGGACATGGGACGGCGCCCTTGTTAGGCTACGAGACTGAAAGAAAAATTTGAAGAGTGCGAAGGCAGGACAGTGAGTTTAAACGTATTTATTTAACAGAACCTCGAAAGAAGTTGAGAAATGTGTCGTCTCGGTATCGTCCTTTTGTTTCTTTTCTTTATTACATTTTGTAATGAGTCGCCGCAGACTGTCGCCGCGAAGCGGCTTGAGTGAGTGGACTGTGGGTTGACATTTTTGTAATGAGCTGCCGCAGACTGTCGCCGCGAAGCGCCATGAACGGGTGGGCCGGGTAGGTTAACATGCGCCCGATACACGCGTGACGTGGACCGTGAAAGCGGCACATTCTTATCTTCAACAACAGGGTGTATCTCAGAACGTCCCATTCGCATTTGAACCTTGCGCATTTCGTCCCATTCTCATTTGGCCCTTCTCGTTTGAACCTTTTCATAAGATCCGAATCGTTCTTTTTTTCTTTTTTTTCAACTGGGCCCATTTTTATTTTGTCTGTTATCTGGAAACGTCCCATTCGCATTTTGACCGTGCGTATTTCGTCCCATTCTCATTTGGTCCGCCTCGTCTAAACCTTCTCATTAGATCCAATTTTTTTTTTTTTCGTTCGCGCTACGACCGAATGGCAATAGTTCAGCATGCTTCTATGCCGTCGTTATGCCCTCGCGGCTTCGTTGGTGAGTGTTACCTTGCCTGGGCTCCCAACATACAGTCAGATATATGTGATGTGTATAGAGGTGCGCAGTGAGAATCGTGCAATGACGCCTGCTTCCCTTCCTCTAAAACTAAACGAACGCAAAAAAAAGGTGATGAACACTTCTTTTGGAAACTGTTTGAACATAAATAGCGTACATTGTAGAAGTGGTGGCATTGTCCCAAGTCGAGAGACCTCAAACACGGTGACATTTTGGAATGTGATCAGGCTGCGATAAATAGTTGGTCTGTTTTATTGTCAACCAGTAGCTTCTCACGACGACCTCGATCGACGCACTGCTAAAATTGTTAGCAGAGAGAGTAGGCCAGTAGCGTGGCACACGCACGCACGCACGCACGCACGCACGCACGCACGCTCACACACACTGTATTATTGATATATACCCGAAAAAAAAAAAAACGATTTTGGAGTGGAAAGAGTTAAATGCGACGGGAGAATGACTGTTTTGAAAAGGGCCAGGTGAAAAGGGTGAAACGAGAACGGGCCCAAATGATAACCACCCTCGGCAACAAAAAGCACACTGGAGGTCTATTACGGTGAGGCGATTTTGCGGATTACTGTAGGGCAGCATTTGCTTTAAAGTTTCAGGACAAAAATTATACATTTTAACTTTGAAATAGCTGCGACCAGCTGGCCCCTTCCACGAGCTTTCCTTCGGCAATTTGCCCTTTGACGAATTGGCCTTTTCGACATATGGACCTCCGACGATTTGCCTTTCGACGAGTTGGCCTAGACCCTGGAAGGGGAGAGAGATCCTATTCGAGTTTGGAGGAGGATGGACGTTGCCTTATCCCGTCGACCTGTAAGGTTGTCCACATTCTTACATTCTGCGATGTAGACTGTGGTACTTCAACTGTATCATAGCCTCATGTGTACTTGAACTGTTTCATTGCCTCATGTATACTTGAATTGTATCACAGCCTCCGGTATTCGGGAGGCTATGACTGCATAGACTTATCCTTTTGGGTTGGTGGTGATGACCTCGAGATTGGTGGAAATAAACGAGTTAGCTGAGTTTGAGACGTCGTCCTGACAATTTTTTGTCTCTTCTACGTTTTGATGTTTCTTCTAGCTCTACACTAGTCTCAGGTTAATTCAACATGGTTGACACAGCTTACGTTCGATGCGCGTATCGTGCAGTCGCTCTTTTCAAGTCTTGGCACAAGTTAGCTGATGGATGGATGAATGAATGCTAATGGCTGCACCCTTGATAACGGGCGTTAGCTTGCGCCACTTAGCCTAGAAACCAAAAGTTTGATTCATCCCCTCGTCCTTCTAAGCCAATTAAGATTAAGCATCCTGGGCGTGTTGTCGTCTCAATTCAGGCACAGCTTTGGGGCCAAATTTTATAGACCAACATCCCAATTTAAAATAAATGTCTTGGAACCATTCTTGAAAAAAAAAAAAAAAAAAAAAAAAACGGCGCTAACAGTCTCAGATGGTTGAAGAAAATGGTAAATCTACACCAGCTCGCCTGCGCCACCACAGTCTTATCGCAAACAGCAAGCTTGGCGGATTTTAGTTGTTTTTTTTTTCTCTCGAGTTATTGGTATTGAAGTGGCCTAGGCGCCGGTGGGGGTCACATGTTTAACTGCTCGCTATGTTTTTTTTTTTTTTTTTAAATAAAAAATAAAGCAATAATTTTTAGCGAAGCTTCGGAAGTGTTTACCTGTGACCTCTCTGAGATATTTTAATGAATTTGACATCACCAGAAATCTCAAGTCTGCTTTCAATGAATACAAAATTGACACTATATGTACAAAATAAAATCGATCGCATACATTTCAATCATCAAATGTTTCGGAAACGTAGCAGATTTGATATCGATTTTCTAAAAAAATATATACATATTTTATTTGCTTAATTTTTATTAGTAGCAAGGTATAATAGTGGTTTATTAGAAAATACATGTAATATATAGTATTTCGTTTCTAGATGTCAGATGTGCGTCGCAAAATGGCAAGCTTTGTTTGCGGAGTAAAATAATGTTTACCCCGCATTACGCGCAATTTCACGTATTCTAAAATTGCGCGTTAATTGAAGTATTAATATTAGGTAATGAACTATACGACGCAACAATGTTGGCCAGAATAACATCTATGCGAGGACGCTGTCACAACGAACTGCTGACAAGATTCGAGCTTTGATTGCGGTCACGTCATGCAAACAGAATACTATATATTTTCTTTGCTGATAAACCACAATCATTCCTTGCCACCAGTAAAATGTCAGGCAAATATAAAATGTGATATATATATATATATATATATATATATATATATATTTTTTTTTTAAGTTGGTCCCGAATTTGCTGAATGTTCGAAACATTCGTTCATTGAAATGTATATATGTAACATTTTATTTTTAACATATTGAATTCGCGTATTCAGTAAAAATAACTAAGTTTGAGCTTGCCGGTGATGTCAAAGTGATTAAATTGGTCACACTTAACAAAATGGCCAAACTTTTCCAAAATCCATCATCATCATTGTTAGTTCTCGGATTATTGCAGGACTTTTCTGGGAGACTCTCAAAATACAATTGTTACGCCTAATGAATTAAGAAAATATTATTTTAAAGCATTTTTTTTATTTTTTTAACTGGGTCCTTTTTGCGATTTTTGTCAAAGTAGGGTAATTTTTAAGAGTGGCCTATTTATGATATTTTAATAACCTTGACATTACCGGAAAACCAAAAGTTAGCTTTTTTATTGTATGTAAGTTTAATATGATACGCTTAAAATAAGATACTTTACATACATTTGAACAAACAAATGTTTCGAAAATCCAGCGAATTGGGGACTTATTTTCTAAATTTTATTTACTTTATGTTTTATTGGTAGCAAGGTATAAATGTGGATAGTATTTTGTTTGTATATGACTGCAATGAAAGCTTGAATTTTGTGTGTTGTTCGTTGTGTGTGTGTGGGGGGGGGAGGGGGGGGGGGACTGCGTCTTTGCATAAGTGCTATTCTGTCCAACGTTTTGACGTGGTATAGTTAGGTACCTAATATTCATACTTTAATGAACACCTAACCTTAAAAAAGAAGTGAAATTATGTATAATGCGTAAAAAAAGGTATTTTACTCTGCAACAATTGACCCGTTTTGCGACGCACATCTGACAAGGTTCGAGCTTGAACCGTTAGATGCCCAGCGTTGCCCAGGAGCCAGAACTCAAGAATTATTTGTTTTCTCGCACGTCACCCGCCTCAACAAACTTTAGCGCCCTCTTTCGCATGAGCGAGGAGTCCTTGCTGCGCTAACAGTGGAGGCTTGAAATGCACCTAATAAGGCTTGGGGTATGAATTAGGGCTTATATATGAATAAAAGTATGTTGCGCTCTCATAAAAAAAATAGTATACAAAATAGTATAATAAACCAGTATTACACCTTGCTAATAATAAAAATAAAGCAAATAAAAAAATGAATTTTTTAGATTTTCGAAACTTTAATTCATTCAAGTGTGCGTTACAGGTTTTATTGTGTACATATAATATTGAAGCTCTATGAATTGAAAATATCTACTCTCTAAGGAATGCCTGCGCGTCTACTTACCCGCAAAACTCTCAAAGAGCCAATCTCTGCGATCTAGGAAATTAGCTAAGGGAATGATGAGGCGAAACATACGTTTAGACCTAAAAATGAAGTCTGCGCTGTGCATTACGCAATGCAAAGCGTCATGCCTGCATTGCCTAATGCCACAGCGCTGTCGTAATTTTAAGGTCTAAACAGACGTTTCGCCTCATCATTCCCTTAGCTGATTTCCTAGATCGCAATGATTGGCTCTTTGAGTGTTTTGCGGGTAAGTAGACGCGCAGGAATTTTAGCTCTCTGGTGATGTCAAGGTCATGCTAATATGTTAAGTAGGTCACACGTAAAAGCTTGCCTAACTTTTTTAAAAATCATTAAAGAGACAGCTCGACATAAAAAAAAAAAAAGTTATTTCAAGATATAAACCACTTTTTTTTTAAACTTAATTGGCTTAGAAGGACGAGGGAATGAATCAAACTTTTGGTTTCTAGGCTAGGTGGCGCAAGCTAACGCCCGTTCTAAAGGGTGCAGCCATTAGCATCCATTCATCCATCCATCAGCTAACTTGTGCCAAGACTTGAAAAACCAACTGTACGATACGCGCATCAACCGTAAGCTTTAATAAAATTTGTTTTTGAGTGTGTCACAAAAGGGTCTTAGTGCTTTATTTTGAGAAATGAGGAAAATATCGAGCGTCGATCCCCGACCGGTGGGAGAAATGTTTCAATGACCCCCCCCCCCCCCCCCCCCTAAATAAACCAAATAAAGACGGTTGTTAACAATTAAGTTTGATCAGCGCACAGGGTCAATGGTCCCATGAAAATGCCACCATAGTTATCTTTCAAATCTGACCTCATTGGCAGAAGGGGTCTTGCCGCTTATCTCGTCAAGGTTCAGGACGACCTGTCATTCTACTTTCGGGCAACGACAAAAAGCCTCTGTATTGGTTTCCAGTTTGGGCCGTACTATTTGTGTTTTAAGAGGAGGGAGAGGCTGTGTTTTTGTAACAGTGAAAGCTATGGACCATAGAGATTGCATATAATTCGGAAGAAGGGCAGTTGAAACTTCCCTCTTACATCCTTTACCACTCCACCTCGCGCGGCCGCGGGGTAGCATGGAATAGGATGGGATGAATACGTGCTTCCCAGCGATTACCTCCAGGAGTTTATTTTTAAGGTATCGACGTTTATCGAAGCCACAGATATGTGTAACTTTTGCCGTGGGACAAATTAGTATTTGCAACGGCAATGGCACCAGTACCAAATCCAGGTGAAGAAATATTAATTGATATATAAGCGCGTTTTATTTTTCTTTGTCTAGCATACGTTTACACCCGGATATTATTTATTCATTTTTTTGTAGGAAACACTGTGAAATAAAGCTCCTAATTCCAGAGATTTCGGAATCAAAGAAAAATAAGCTCATAAACTCCGAATTTTCGGTGGAAAAAAATGAACTCCGAAAAACACCATCCGAATTCGACGAACAATAAACTCAGATAACACGGAATCCTGTCAATAACTAAAAACAAAAACAAGAATCCGCCAAGCCTGCAGTTTGCGCTGTATTTAATTTCAAGAATGCTCCCAAAACAATATTCACTTTTTTTTTGGTCAAAATTAAAAAAAAAAAAAAAAAAAAAAAAAAAAAAAATTAACTTTAAAATCGTGCCTGACATTTTGAGACGAAAACACTCCACTATACTTATACTTATGCCACCAAGTGACCGTCAAAACGAATGCAGTTTACAACCGTGCCTCAGGAAGTGAGAGTAATGCTTCAATCCTGATAGATCCTGCGAATGTGTTTGAGTTACTACATTCACGGGCATGTTCACCGAGTCGTGACACGGGTAAAGCTGCAGCGAATACTCCAGTGGAAATGCTAAACGCACTGCGAGACGCGAAACGGATCGTGACAAACCGGCGGCGACGAACGAACCCGTCGAAACCTAAACCCACGCTGCGTTAGCGCCTCTTCCTGCAGCGCCTATCCGCCAGTGGTCTAAACCTTAGCCACCGACCATAGCAGTCGCCACAGGTGTGTGGACGTTTCCGCGTTCAATCTCGAAGCACAGCCTCCCTCTCACGCCTCGAATATCCCGCTGATGTGGCGGAGGGAACTGTAACCCGCGCGCCGCCTCCCTTCAACTCGATCGATGTCCACCGAAATACCCCTCGAGCCACGCGCTCGGAGTTCTCGATCGAAATCTGGGGAGAGCTCCGCCGCCCGTTCTTTTTTCCTTTCTCCCCTTCTACCTCCCTCGTACTCCAGTGCCAGCAGGCAGACAGACCCAGAACGCCCAGGTGCCCTGCGCGCGCATCAAGATCTCTAAGGTGTGGGAGTTGCCGTCGTGTATGCTTGCCTTCGCGCCGCTTCTCCGCGGGCGCTCTTCCCCGCCTCGTTTGCGCCCACCACAAACCCAGAACGGCATATCATCACGACGACGACGACGTCCAACCTGTTGAACTCCCACATCGTTTTTGTTTCGGCCGTTGTGGAGTAGGGCAGGACCGTCGCGAGGACGGCAAGACCTTCTGGTCGGCTGGAGCGTTCCAAGAGATCGGCGGCCAAGCCGGCCAAGCGCTCGGCTGGGGCCGCTGCTGCGTCGTCTGCCATGAGCGGTGGCCGCAAGAGCGGCAAGAGGCACGACCCGTCGGCGTCGACGTCTTCGTCGACTTCGCGTGCGGTGGCGGAGACCCATCGCGGAGGTCGTCGGGCGAGTCTTCCGTACCGGAACGTCGTAGACCTCGCCAAGGCCCTCTGCAAGACGTGTCGGCAGCGGAGGGCCAGTTACGCGGCTGGTGTGGTCATTGCCCTGCCCGGGATCATACAGGTGAAGACGTCTACCACAATGTCATATACGCGAACTTTGTTCAAAACCTTACCTTGTGTTTAGAAAGAGGACTGCACGAAGGTTGCTCGAGGTCTTAACTACAAGCAGTTGTTGGTCTGGCCAAAGCGAATTTCGCACGGCCGCCAGAATCTGGTTGTTTGAGTCTTTCATGCATCGTTGGAGACTTTCCTCTTGTGGGCGTCGGAGGCCGCTGCTCTGGGCAGAGTGGGAGCTCGCGTTATTCATTCGGGGCCTTTGTTTTCTTTTTTTTTTCATTCTTTGTTTTTAAAATGGAGTTTACTATTTATAGGTTCCCGTTTCTCGAGAGACCGCAACCTGTTGCGTCGCGATGGGGGAAGTTTTGGCGCCACGTCTCGCGCCGCTGCGAGGTGGTCGATTTTTGCTCGTCTTGTGGCGATGTTGCTTTCGAGGACCGTGTTCTTGAAGAAAATTCGGTATTCTCGCTTACGTATTTGCGGGAAAGATAGGACGTGTTGGTTGGGTTTTGATTTTCTCCTTTGACGGGGAGTTAGAGCGCTTACGTGCTGCAGGGCTGGTTGATAGTTGCCGTCTTGTCAACGCGACGGACTAATTGAAGATTGATCGCAGTTTTGTCGTCGAATGCAGCCTGATGGCGTCAAGTAACCCGCGTATTCTTAATCGCTGTTGGGCTCGCAGCTCCACGTCTTCATAGAAACTGGAAGGCAGTAAAGTATATTAGAAAAAAAGTGAGTCGTAGTTCAGACAGCTTTCTTTTTCAGGAAGCAAATCAAAGCGTCAGTCGATTCTTCCTTTGTGCACACACACACACACACACACACACACACACACACACACACACACACACACACACACACACACACACACACACACACACACACACACACACACACACACACACACACACACACACACACACACACACACACACACACAAACAAACAAACAAACAAACGAAAAAAAAAAGGAAGAATCGACTGACGCTTTGACTTGCTTTCTGAAAAAGAAAGCTGTCTGAACTAGGACTCACTTTTTTCGAATATACTTTACTGCCTTCCAGTTTCTAAGAATACGTCGGGCTGCGAGCCCAATAACGATTAAAGTACGCGGGTTAGTTGACGGCATCAGGCTGCATTCGACGACATAACTGCGATCAGTCGATTCTTCCTTTGTGTATATATATATATATATATATATATATATATATATATATATATATATATATATATATAAACAAGCAAATAAGAGAAGCTCAAGCTATATGTCACAGAATGACACGTCAGTTTGGCCTGTTTTTTTGCGACAGTTCTTTTGTTCGTACGTGACAGAATACTTTACTAATTTAAAGTCGTAATAATAGTCCAAACAGCCTTCAGACAACGTTGTGTTCGGCAGTTGTTTCCATAATTATGGGGTGTTACTAGGGGTGTATCTAGTGCGGGTACTCCATGCGATGCTCCTAAGGCACAAGGGTGTTTGGAGTACACCTGCGTGTGGTGCGCTTTCGGTGGTTGTTTTAGCGACAGCATGGAATATAATTATTCTTCGTGCCGGTGCTTTTCACTGTAGTCGCCGACGGTTTGAGAAACGTAGGGAGCGTGGAGAATCCTGGGCAATCATTCCGCAGCCAATGAAAACGCGGCATTCGCCGACAAGAGGGCCGAACAACCAATCACAAAGCAGAAAACATGAATTAATATAATAGGCCACGCCCCCGCGTGCACCGTCTACGCACACCGAGAATTCGTGTTTTGTGGCCATCCCCAACGTTCTAGGACATTCGTGCCTTGCGCCCCCTCTCGGAAATCGTAAGCAAAAAAAAAAAAAAAAATTAATATTTCCGTTAATGAATTGCAAGAGCTGTAATATTCCGCGAAAGGATTATGGGCGACAATGATGCAATACTATTCAATACTGACCACATGCTCAGGAAAATATACGTGTTATTCCCATGCCCGGTATTTGATTGCGTGGGATCCCATATGAATCACCCTTTGGGAAATCTTGAATTTTTGCCCGACATATTGAATACACGTAAAATTCTTGGGGATTGTAATAGCGTGAGACCAGCAATACCAAAATTTAAATTTACTATTTCCCTCAATTCTTTTTTAATCCTAAAAAAAATTTTTTTTTTTTTTCGGAGAATTTAGTTTTCGTAAAGTTACCATTCCCGTCTATACCGCCACGCTGAGGCCAAACAATCTTTACAAACGCTACGCGTGGTCATACAGGATTGATATGGTATGATGCGTTTGTCACACCACTATCATTTAGTCCTATAGGCTATAAAACAAAATATCTCGCAGCGTTAGCCGTATTGGCTGTGTAAAATCGGCGAGGGAAACGCTCCACACTTGGAACCCTTATAATTGCGGCGGGATGTATTCGGAAAAGCTTCAACAAACCGGCTTGGCAGGCACACTAATTGGTGCGTTTTGATGTACGTCACACATCGCCCGGTTCACGGGGGGAGGGAGCGAAGATGATGATGGGAGTCCGAGGCTTAGCTGTAAGCACACCTTAGCGATTCACGCCTTTAGGTGACCGTCAGATTTGCATACCCGATAAGCGCGAGCAAATCTGGAGTCGGCTAAAGGCTAGCGCGCGTGAGTCACTGAAGCGCGTTTACCTAATCCCCCCTCTCTTTCTCCCCCGTAAACCAGGGGATGTGACGTCATCGAAAACGAGCCAGTCAGACTGCCGAAGTTGACCTGTTGGCTTACTTCACAATCTTTTCCGAATACGCTTATTGGGGTGGTTTTCGAAACGGTACCATTAACTTAAATTGACATGGTCACGTGATTCCTGAATCATGCGCCCGCTATGTACACTCTAAAAAAAAAGGGTGTATCGTTACACCCTTTGTCCCATATAATACACCCCAAAACTTCATTTGGACGTACAGAGCCCTACGGTCGAACAGACGGCCCCAAAATTTCCGAGGGGCTTGATAACGGTGCGATATAACTTTTTTTTAAATAGCTAAAGTACGTATCAAAAACCGCATAAAGAAAACACCGAGCTTTTACAGTAGGGGCAAACAAGCCCCAATTTTTGTTTTGTTTTGTAGTCAGTAACACATACATTAGCTATTTTAGTAAGTTGTACCGCACGGCTATCGAGCCTCTCGTGAAATTTTGGGCCGTCTGTTGTACTGCAGGGCGCTGTACGTCATATTCAAGTTTTGGGGTGTATTATATGGGACAAGGGTGTAACAATACACCCTTTTACACCCATTTTTAGAGTGTATTTTCTTTGTACGAGGCGGCGTTCACATTACGAGACTAATCTTGTAGCGTAGAGAGAGAACATCACTGGGAAGGCGAAGAGAGGGGGAGACCTTCCCCGACCTCTCTCTGTCTTCCAGTGATGTCCTGCCAATCTTGAAGCGCGAATGCCACTCAGAACACTACGCGCACTCCTCGCAGCTTTTTCGCCATAAGCCTGTCGAATCATTTCGAAGGTCTCTGTTCCAGATTTGCCGAGTTTGACTAAAATCGCCAATGTGCTCGTGAACGTCGTAGAAAAAAGAAAAAAAAATGTATTAAATGTTAACAAAACGACGGCCTTTGGCAGAATGACACGTAAAGGTCTCTGCCTTCGACTGTTGCGCGCGCATCTCTCTCTACTTTTTACGCTACAAAATTTGTCTCTGAAATTTTTTTAATTGCGTTTTGTATGCACGAAGCGGAGCCCGAGAACTTCACAAACTATCGCTGAATTTGATAAACACGAGCGTCCTTCCTTACCCGTGTTCTGCAGCTCAAATGTGGACCCTAAAGGTGTAAAGAACTCAGAAACACCCCTGACATGGGTGCTTCTGCGTTTTCTCTTGAGGTGTGTGTATACGTGCGCGTGTGTGCGTGTGCGCGCGTTATAGGGATCTCAAAACACCCTTTTCGGTGTAAATGTGTTAACAGTGACCGCATACTTGGGTAGTAATTCAATTACAGTAATTTAATTACTTTCTAGCGTCGGTTATTGCAGAAATTTAGGCGCAGGTACAACTACTTTTGCAAGCCTGCGGCGCCGACGGCACCTCTCTAAAAGCCTCAGCGCTCGCACAATCTAAAAAAAAGCCCATGCGTCTGCTTTCCCGCAGAACACTCGGAGAGCCAATCACCGCAACATACAGAGACAGGTCAGAGAATGACGATGCCGAAACATATGTTTAGACCAAAAAGCGTGGTCTGAGTTGTGACATTAAGCAATGCAAGCGTGACGTTTTGCATTGCTTAACAACTCAGACTGCGTTTTTTGGTCTAAACATATATTTCGGCATCGTCATTCGCTGAGCTGCCTCCGTAAGTTGCGGCGATTGGCTCCCCCAGTCTTATGCGGGAAAGTAGACGCACGGGCTTTTTTTAGAGTGCACGAGCGGCTTAGCGCTCGGTGACACAGTCGCACCACATAGACACGCACTCACATACACGCGCAACAAAAACATCGTCGCGTTGTTTGTTGCGTACACTGCAGACTGAGAGACTATCCTCTTTGGAGCCTACCTCAACGGCGCCGTAAGCCGCCGCCTGCGATGCGAGCAGAAAACAATAGCGTAAAGACGCCAAAATATTGAAAGAAACAAAATTGAGCTTCAGCTTTCAGCCGAGGTTGGGAATTTTATTTTGCTATAAAGTTTTTTTTTTTTTGCCTGTTTGTTACGTCCTTTTTCTAGTATCTGCCCCATATTTGTTTCTCTGTATTTTTTTCAAGTTTATTTTCTGTTGGTTTTACTTCGGATAGTATTTGCATAAGCATTTTGGAGACCGACCTCGCACCTGTGAATATTGTCACCGTCGAATATATAAGAACCCGATTCGGTTCTTATATATTTCTGAGCCATTATACTTTCAACTCAGTGTAAATAATTTAGAACAACATGAAGCGTTTGTATGTAAATGTGGTCGTGTCAGCGCGTGTGGATTGCTTTTTGTTTTATTAACACCATTAAAATATTCAGATAATACATATTGTCGCATTTTCATTTGCCTGGCTAACAAAAGTACTTTAGCGTTGCGATCGAGCGTCTAGGAGTAAATGAACGAATTCATTATTATTTATTGAAAAATATAAGAACGCAGGACTTCATTATTCCAAACTGTCAAGTTATATCGTTAATTTAACAAAATTCACAAAAGGAAAGTCCAATACGTGACATTTATGCAGCGAGGCTTAAGTCTTTTCAAACATAAGGGCAAGGAATGGACAAAAGCATTGAATTTTTCAACAATTAGTTATATGTCCCAACTTCAGTCGCTTGCCGAAATAAGTAATT
This sequence comes from Ixodes scapularis, assembly GCF_016920785.2. Lineage (NCBI taxonomy): Eukaryota > Metazoa > Arthropoda > Arachnida > Ixodida > Ixodidae > Ixodes > Ixodes scapularis. Next base: position 28,845,776 of record NW_024609838.1, read on the forward strand.
GTGAGGTAATTTCATTACCCTGTAAAATAAATTTATAATTGTAATGAATTACTTTTCACTTTGTAGTAATTGTAATTGTAGTTAAACTAGTTTGCATTGCTCCGCAGCCGGTCGTCGGCTTTGTGCTCGTGTTCAATCTGTTGTACTTTTTTCGTATTAGGCGTTTCCTGGATTTAAATACAAAACAAGTGCACACAGAGAATAAAATTAGTGTGATTTAAATCACGATTTAAATCATATTGAATTTTATTCTGCATCCTGCTAAACACTAAAATAACGTCCCAGAAAAAAAAAAAAGAAAAAAAATATCGGGATTGCAGTGACGATATTTTAAGCGTAAATTTGGTGGCTCTGGAACAGCAAAACGAGGAAGTCTTCCGGTAAAACAAGGCCGTATCTAAGTGCGGCATTGTTTGCGTAAAGCTTCTGGTGGAGCGAATATCGCACTCAAGATGGCGAGAATGTAAGCAGATTGTTACGCGTCAACGGTAGTTTGCCGTCCTGTTTTTATCACGCGCTCTCTACGTCTCGGAATGCGCCCAAGCGAAACGAGAACCTAATAGCGCCTTCCGGTTTCGGTCATTGTCGACGGCAATATTTTCGCGCTGTTTTCTGGAAATAATTTGCGATGCTGATCTGTAACTTGTGGATGTCGTCCGTAACGAAAGTTTCGATATCTTTTTCTCTTTTATTATTCTTAATCAAAGCTTTCTTTCCTCTTTTTTTGAACACCCGGGTTTTACTTTTTTCGACATGCTATTTGTACTATATCTAAATTCAGTATAGGTGTTGAGGCAGCTGCAAATGATTATGTTAGGCCAAATTCAACATTCAAATTTTTCCGCGCTCTCTAATTAGATGGTGTTGCGTGTACGTGTTTTTTTTTTTTTTTTTCGTCTTGCAAAAGCGGTTTTCTTTTTTTGTGCATCACATTATTATATTTTTTTAAACCGTTGCGACAGTGCACTCCCCCCCCCCCCCCCCCCTCCACATTACATCTGGCGTAACTTTTCGTTGATGCCAGCAGAGCCTCTCATCCTCTCAGACCAAATAACAGAGATCAATAACTTTGCGAGAAAAAACAGCAACAACATATTTTGACCTGTGATTTGTGTATTAACATGTTGAACCAACTTTGAGGCATCTGACCTCTCAACTTTGTCTGAACAGGTCCGAATTATCCCAACTGCTGTCGCATTGCATCTCCTTTAGGTATATTTGACGAGGTCTCAAATTTTTCAGTGATGTCCTTGCTGCCCAATTTGCTTCAAACTGCTTCGAAGTATTCACCCTGCTACATTCGCCAACAATTAACGAGAATGTGGTGGAATTGGCGCCATTAGATTGCTTCAAAAGTTAATTTCTCCCTTCGGGCGACGAAACTTGTAACACGGGCGGGCGACTGGCGTGCCGTTACGGTAGTCATTCTCGAATTTTAGAAAACTCTCGACTCTCGAATCGAATAACGTACTATTCGATTCGATCTTGCTTACCGAATACTGACTGTACTACTGTCACTGACAGGATGAGAACTGCCGGGGCTCAGTTGTCCCACCTCCAGCGCGAGCTTTTCCTACCTTCGGTAATACTTCGGCGCCTCGTGAGTCTCGAGCGCGGTCGAGCAGCCAAAGCACGACGGAAGGCAAAGAAGACGTGCTGTAGCGCCGGAAGCCCAGCATCCGGAAGAGGCGCCCTGCCTTTCTACTGATCCTGTCAGTGTCTTTTGGAAATGTCGCAATATCTCTCACTCCCCGACATTTGGTCGCTATACTTCGTTTCAGCTTCGGTCCGAGCGCGGCCGATATTATGAGCCAAAGGGCCAATCAAACAGCGAAAGAGGCACAACGTCATGGCGTGCTCTCTGCAGTTGATAGGACCAGCCTGTATTCACCGTCTCTCTGTGCGTGCTCCTCCGCCGGCTAGTCCTATCAAGTGCAGAAAGCACGCCATGACGTTGCGCTCTTTACGCTCTTTGATTGGCCCTTCGGCTCATGGATCCGTTGAGTGCGCTTCTCGCAACGCACTGGTGCGTGCGGAGAAGCGACATTTGCGGAGCGATGGGCTATTTGCGACACTGGGCGTCATACGACGACCAGTCGTGCGACAATCTTTATCTCGAGGGAGAGGAAGAGATGAGAGCGGGCGGGGTTGTCAGATCGCCGAGCTCTGATCGGCCAGATTAGTGGGTAGACACAGATGCCTTTGTCACCTCACTGTCTCCCTCCAATCGGAGCAGACAACAACGTCGTCTGCTCCTCGCGCGGGGTCTCGCGTTTCAACGCCGGGCGCGGGCGTTCGGCGTTCGAACCCTCTTGAACAGTGAGCGAAGACAAAGACAGCTAGCCTTTGCGTTTACCCGCTACCCTTCTAATCAGAGCTTGGCGCGCTGGTGTCCCCGCGCGGCTGTGACGTCGGCCAGGTTCCTTTGGCAGCGTGAAGAATGTGCATGGCAGACGCTGCTTTACGCACAGCTCGTGCTGATGACGACGTTAACCTCGCGCAGACGCTCCAGCCCGAGGAACGGGGGTCCTCGAGCCCCTCGGTGGCGGCGGCGGCCTCCGGCGAGTCGGGCTCGTCCCCGTTGTCCCGCCAGCACCAGCACAGCCGGAGCGGTTCGGGCGCCAGCTCTGCGAGCGGCATGGCCCCGGGCGGCGGGGGCGCCGGGGCGGCGACCGCAACGCAGTCCGCGACCAGCCTCGCGAGCAGCGCCAGCAGTGGCAGCGCCGCGGGGGACGGCGGAAGGTCGGCAGTGGCGACTTCTGGCCCTGGTGTAGTCCAGAGGGAGGACATCCTGGTGTTGACCCACGACGTGCGGGCGTTCAAGGAGGCCCTCGGCAGGCTGCGCAAGGTCTTCGGAGCCGAGGGGCAAGGTGAGGTTCCTCTGGTGTGGTGTTGACGATTGTTTTTGCATGTTGGCAAACACAGTTTCCATCAACATATCAGCCAGTTAATTAACCAATTAATCAATCGCCCAGCCAATCAATCAAGCCAGATGGAGAGGTGAGTCGACTACTCTGGTGTGGTGTTGATGTCGTGAAAACGTTTAGGCACCACAGAAAACACAATTTCAATCAATCTATCAATTAGTCAGTCAGTTAGTAAACTATTCAGTCAGTCAGTTAATAAACTAATCAATCAATCATTAATTTGATAAGCCCAATCAATCACCCAGCCAGTCAAGCCATGAGGCAAGGTGAGGCTTTCTGATGTGGTGTTGGCATTGTGGCAATTTTTAGGCAAGACAGCAAACACATTTTAATCATTGTATCAATCAATCAATTAGTCAGTCTCTTAATTAAACAGTCCATCAATCCATCAATTCATAACACTTAGCCAACCAGCTAAGCTAAGGTGAAACGTTATGCTACTTTGCTGTGGCGCGTGCATCGTGATAGTGTTTGGAGAAGACATTAAACACAATTTTAATCAATCTATCAATCAGTCAGTCAGTTAATCGATCAACCTGTCAATCAATCACCCAGCCAATCAATCATGCCGAGGTGAAAGGCAACGTGATCTTGGTGTAGGATTGACATTGTGAGAACGTTTAGACGGGACAGCAAAATCAGTTCTAATTATTTTATCACTTAAGCAAATTATTTTTTAGTACGTTAATCAACTTATCAGTCATTCATTAAATCAAGCAACCAACCAGTCAATCAAGCCAAGGTGCAAGTGAGGCTACTTTAGTATAGTGTTGGCATCGTGACATTTAGGCAGGACAGCAAATACAATTACAGTTAATCAGTCAGTTAATCATTGAATCATTCAGTCAATCAATCAAGCCAAGGGGAAAGGTGACACTACCCTGGTGTAGTGTTTACATTTCAACATTCAGACAGGACAATAAATGCAATTTCAATCAATCAGTTAAACAACTACCGTATTTTCCGGGCTATAGTCCGCAGACTATACATGTTTAAAAGTTGAAATTTCTGGCTGTGCGGACTATATACGCGTGCGGACTATACAGGAATTATGTTTTTCAGTATTGTTGATTATGACGAGACGGGACAGATTTTGTGAATAAAAGAGTATGTTATTGATAATTTATGTATATTATAGGCTTTTTTGTGAGCTAACAAAACATACATATGTCAAGGTGTGCCGCGTATGACAAAGAACTTCGTGTCGACTAAGCACCAGGTGCGGACTATCCACTGGGTGCGGACTATGCAGCGGATGCGGACTATTGTCCGGAAAATACGGTAGTCAGTCAACTAATTGATTAGACAATCGTTGATTCAATCAATCAATCGCTTTACAATTCATCGCTCATTCGACTGTCTTGAGCTGGCTGCAGCGAAAGCATTTTCCAGCAATCATTCCACTTTTACAGGTCATAGGGGTAGTCTTCCTGACATTTGAATTCAGAGGAGAATTATGCAAAATATTTTAAGATTTTTTTTTCCCTTTTTTGTGTGTCTGTGGGTATTCGTTCCGCAAAGGGGGCCTAAGGCAAAAGGCGCAAGTGCCTGACAAGGCCTTAGCTTTGTCAGGTACGTGTTGAGTGCTACATCACGAAATCGTTGCTCGGCTGTTTCCAGAGAGCGCTCCCGTGAGAAGGACACAGCTCGTGCGTTTCATTTAAGTGTTGTGAGCACTGTACTGCCAAAACTCTTTTCAAAGAGCGACCAGCTCCTGTCTATGTTGAGATAAGCCCAAAGTATCCTTTTTTCTGTCTTCATAATTTGGCCATGTCAGAAAGGATTCGCTGGCGCTGTTGGGGTGAACTGCCTCAGACGTTATATCTGTTTAATTTATTTATTTCACTAAGAAAGTCCTCCTCAGAAACACACAAATTTGTCAGCACTTCTGGAGAGACATATAAAAATGTTATGTGCCATATTTCTTGGTATATAAGTCACCTTTTTTTTTCCAAAAGTTTTGTCAGTTTGTCTTATACAATGGTACGACTTGTGGACCAAAAAAATATGGTACTACACAGTTTTTGTTTAGCGTCTTCCACCTGCCAAACCCGAGTGTCCCGTTTTCTACTTCGAGAATTATGGTCACCCTACTTTGAGGTCAACTTTTTGGGGAACTGGGCAATCTAGGCCTTACTACTACATCCAACTCAAGGACAAATGTATTAAGTCTTAAAGGACTTAGAGATTCCCATGTGGCATAGTCCATAAAGAAATTTACATACTGTAGAATACCGTGCATCCAGCCATTCCACACTAAGCGCCCACCCCCGAAATTCGAAACATCTGAAAAAAGTGCATTATATGTAAAAGTGCTGACCTCACATGTGCCCATACCCTATTTTCTCGTGATTATCTTCAAAGTTTGCCCGGTATTTTACGGTAACCAAACTTAACGGCAAATGACTGTACAAACCCTCTTGGACGAAGGAATAGGTATGCTTTTTCATGGATCGTGGCTGTAGGAAGAACAAGACGCAGTTAGCCCAAACATGCTATCAACAGTTTTTCCAACTTGGTTGCCACCAAACTGTATTCTTTTGATGTCAGTGGCACCAGGAGTGTAACCTTATGGCAATGTCCTGTAAACCCCAAGCACAAATTGACAAAACACCAAAGTAGGTTTTGAACACATTAACTGAAGAGCATGTTGGTAACATTGACTGGCAACAGAAAGAATAAAGCAAACTTGGGACAAGGGACGACGAACAGAAATGTTTGTCATCCCTTGTCTTGAGTTTGTTTTATTCTTTCTGTTGCCAGTAGATTTTGAAATTTTTTATTTATGGCACAAACATTATGCATTCTGAGCATTCTAAAAAACCAAAATTACAATCATAAATGACCTTCTTTCGTCTGAAAAACGTGACCAAACATTTAATTGCACCCACTTTTTTAAACATACCTAAAAAAGTGTTGTACAATTTTAGATAGGCACAGTAATCAACTAGCTAGGGAAATTTTTTAAGCTGAACACATCATCAGGAATAATTAAAACTGTGTTAGTACATCATCTTTGAACCTGACAGAAAAAGAACAAATTTTCTTGGCACCTAGGAGATAAGTGCGCGTGATTCGGGAAATTTGGTAGTTCCAGACGTAGAAGAAGACAAAGTATATAACAATGAGTTGTGAGTCAGCATGGTTCGTTTGATTTTTCCTTTTTTTTTGTGTGTAAGGAGTGTGTGTATGATGCGAGTGTACATTTGCAGTAGTGCGCTGTAGTGTGTGTTATTATTATCCAAAGTTGGGCAATGGATGTTGCTCAAAACTGATGTAAGCATGCGGCAATCTCCTCCAACGACAGGGCGGCACCCGAGCTGGGTGACGTAACCTGAAGCTTTCTGGAGCCGTTCGAGTCAAATGTTTTCTCTTCTCTCAGAAGCCGCTGTGGCTGTGTTTCGGCGCGTACGTGATCACAGACCCATTACCTCTGACACAATTGCCTGGATCTGTGTTTCTGTTCTGTTCTCATCCCCAATTTTTACTTAATTGTGTTTTTAAACAATACAAGCCAACTGGCTTGAACGTGTCAACTGCTGTCCAGTATGTTGTAACATCTTCATAGCACCGGTGATCATGGCACATTGTTTCTGCCGGTGGTGCAGATAAGCAGCGCCGGGAGACACGGCTGGTTGCCGCCCACGAACGCCTGGGCCAGGTTCTGCGGATTCTGCGCTCCATCCTGGAGAAGTACCCACCGATCCAGTCGACAGAGTTGCTTGTGGCCGCTGGCACCCTCATCCAGCACGTCAAAGGTGGGTCATGCACTTAGAGCATGAGTTCTCAAACTGAGTTCCTAGCAACCCTGGGGTGCCCTAGGGAACACTTAAAGGTTTCCCTCAAAGGTTACCCTCAAGATTCCCCAGAGCTCCCTTAAGGGTTCCCCAGAGCACTCAAAAGGGTTTCCATGAGCACCCTCAAGAATTCCCCAAGCTTCCGAACTTCCCCAGCCGTCCCTGCCCCTGAATGAAGTTTTTTTTGCAGATCAAGCGCTATCTTAGCAGATCTGAGCTATTTATTGATACATACAGAGAGCCGAGAAGCTTCCTATTATGTGCATTATTGTTTGCAAGGTCTGCGAGCCTCTGAAGTGCTTTATTGCTTCAATGCCGAGACAAGGAGGGCTTCTTCGGCCTTTAGTCAAGCCAGATGGGCTTCCTCCTGCAGTGCAGACAAAGGCATGGGCACGAGCGCATGGCTGTGGAAAGTGCCTCATATGCACGAGTTCTCATACAAACAAAATCATACTGCTAAGCGAGGCTCATGTGCCTAGAACTTTGTCTTTACTACAGATATTTGTGAGATAGGGTATGGAGCATCACAGCTGTCTCCCACTTCGATTCAAGTAATGCGGGAAGCGACCATCGTTCTTGCAGGAGAAGCAGTGACATGCAACCTTGGTTGGCGTTAAAGCCACCAGACACGCTTTGTTTAGAGTATCAGCACTTCATTCCCTGATATGCACGTGTGCTCCGCCCCGCCATTTTGGCATTTGTTATGATTCGAAAATGCGGCTTCCCGAGCTTTAAATAAGGTTTCAGGAAACTCAGGCAATATTGTCTTGCTTTGTGGCTGGCTGTTTCTGCATTTCTGGAAGACGGAAAACAGTCTTCTGCAATTTAAGGGGAAGCTTCGGATTACTCGCAACCATCACTTTAAGCACCAATATGGCTGAAGCGTAGCTTGCTTGACTCCAGTCATTGTGTGGCACGGCACCAGCAGTAACCCTCTCCCTTGGATGCACGCACATGTGCACTGTGTAGGCCGTCATCTGCGTGTCCACGGTTGTCGTAAAACGGCTCAAAGAACACAGTCGCCCGCCCTCTAACTGGCATGCACAACGTTGAATGTTCAAGAAACTTCCTGGATGTCTAGACTTCAGTCTGAGATGTATGTTTTGCGAACATAAGGCAAAAGAAATATGTTCCCCTTAAAACTCGGTGGCCCCCCAAGTCCAGCTGCCTTATATGCACCTTCTCTCACAGTAGAGTGCTTTGACATTAGTAAAAGGTATGTACGCACAGCTCCGGCTCATATTCTTTCGTTCATATAGCCATAATTCAAAGCAACATAGTTTCAGTATGGCCTTGGCTTTGTTATTGCTGTAAGGTAGAGTGGTATCGAAGGACACAAGCCCGTGCTCTTTTCAGAATTGCTAACCAAGTACACATCTCAGTCAAGCTCCGCTTGTCTATGGCTGTTAAAAGTGTCACAATGGTTCTGCCATCTATTCTTTTTTTATGTCGGACTACGTCATTCTCCGTGCTTGGAAGGGGGTGCAAAGTTGGAAAGTCAATCTCACGAAAACTTGGTCATGGAAGTGACGTCACGCACGTCAAAATAAATGAGCCAATCAGGCAGCGCTGAAAGTGCAATGTCACGGCATTCGTTTTGCGTGTGCTATCACCGCCTTACACCAATCCTGCACAGAAAAAGGATCACGGAGCACTCCCTGTGCGTGATAATCGGTGATAGCGCAGTGAATGCCGTAACGATGCATTTTTGGCTCGATTGACACCGTCGGGTCGTCGGCTGCGGTTGCACTTAGAATGAAGCAGAGTTTATTTTGCTAAGTAGTGCGTCGCATCAGTATTCAACAAGTTCCATATTTTTTTTTCTTCTTAGAAATAAATAGCACGAAGCTCAAGTAAAAACTGACGGAAGAAGCACTAATACCGTAAAATACGGGGCAAGCGCCCACTCAAAATTCAGAGATGATCGCGAAAAAATCGGTGATAGGCGCTTGTCCGGTCATCAATTTTACGTATCAATGTTCTGTGCATATTTTCTCAAATCTTACAAATTTGGGTATGGGCACTTAGTTTGGAATGAATGGATGCGTAGTATTGTTATTGTATGGCATAGCGCTTGTTTTGTCAGTTTGTATTTGACCTTTGTGCTATTTATTTCTAAGATGCATATCTAACTAGCCCACCTTAATATTTTAGTAAAGTTCCATTATATATATATATCTTTTTGTTTTTGTTGTGGGATTATCTTTTTTTTTTGCACTTGAAAGAGGGTGCAAAGTTGCGATTCAATATAAGGAAAACTTGGTTATGGAAGTGATGTCTCTCTCCAGTTTAGGTCAGGTGACGTGAGTCGATGTCACGCCATTTGACATTACGCTATGTATACAATTCAATGTCTCCAATTCAATTTGACATTACGCTATGTATACGATTCAATGTCTCCGCTAAATTTAGCAAGGAAATTGATGTCACGTGACTCGACGTGTTGTGAAATGAACTATACGCAAACTTAGTTTCCCTGCTAAATTTAGCGGGTCACGTGATATCGAAATTCGTGTGAAATTTAGCAGGGAAACTGAATTGGTGTTCAGGTCACGTGACGTCAGGTCGCGGCCTCTCATATATCAGCCCCCCCTCCCCCCACCCCCCCTCTCATTTCCTGTTCCATCCACATGTAGTTCCACAGGGACTATGCGGCTTAGCAGACCTATGCACCGGCCAATTTTTTCTAAGGCTCGCTGGCAAAAAACGAAAATTGCGAAGGTTATTAATTTCAGCGAACCTAGCTCGTAGTGCATTTTCATTTTGTAGGTGCTTTACCGGCTTGCATCTGTTGCTGTATGATATGCAAATATTTTTTCACATTATCTGTTGTTACCAGGGAAACTGATGAGGCAGGATGAACAGAACAGCGCACACAAAGACAAGGACGGATAAAAGGAACATGCACGACACACAAGCGCTTGTGTGTCGTGCATGTTCCTTTTCTTTGTCCTTGTCCTTGCGTGCGCTGTTCTGTTCATCATGTCATCATACCAACTCGCCCAACCTACAACACTTCTGATAAGGCAGGTGATAAATATGGGCCACGGTGTCACAATTCCTTGTGTACAGACCTTATCGCTCCCCTGTCACTTTCATTTGTTGTTTTGATGAGCGTGTCTTGTACTCGGTACTTCTCGGATAAGAAGGTTCGGCAAACATGGCCCCTGTTGCATGGATATCTTGCCTATGACTCGTCACAGCATCTGTGGCCTCGGTTGTAGAGTGTGATCGGTCCTTTGCGGTTTCTTCCTTCAGGGCATGACTACAGTGAGGATAAGGCAAGCCAGAGCGAGTCTTTCTTCGAGGCGGTGGACCAGCTGGCTCTGGCATTTAGCAGCAGGTCAGTTGGCTCTGACTACTCGACGGTCATCTGGTGCTTAGGCATATATCAGAGGGTCAAATTGTTTGTTTAAATGGTAGTGAAGCACGGGTGTTTTTACCTGTACAAGAGCTTTTAGGGCGTTTCAGTCAAAACGTGCAGGTGAATCGAGCATGCGCGTGAATAGTTCCTAGGCGGGACACGTCCAAGTGGTGTGAGCGCGAGTTCCTCAACATGTTTGGTTTTTGTTTAACCTCCTAGTAAAGAATCTGACTCTTCAGGTAGCGTTGCAACAGAGATGATGTTGTCACCCATAAAGAAAAACTCGGATTAGAAGACGACAAACTGTAGTATTCGAGAAATGTTTGGTAGCAAATGCCTTTTTGAGTTACAGTTCAGGTTTCTGGTGTTTAGCATTTATAATATCCAATATAATTCGCATAATGCATTGTTTGTCTGGCTAATAGAACATTGGTATGTATATGTATCTTGTCAGGCAGGACAGCTAGCGAGAGAAAAACAAACAGTAGTGGTCTAAAGCAAACAACAGGAGTGCACTAATAGGGACTACACAAAGTGTGCTCTTGTTGGCTGACTCTCGGTAATTCAAATCTCATGGGGACAGCGGACCACTTTGAATTAGGCGCACTTCTAAATAACAAAACACACTCAAGCGATGAGTTTTTTGTTTATTTACAGTACTGACTTGGAAGATTAAAGCTAGCACGAATTGCAATTACTCATTACCGAAAGTAACTAAGCTCTGTATATTGCGAGCCTTTTTTAGGCACCTTTGGTATTTTCATTACCAAAGAAAATGTTTTCGATGATGCCCAGTGCGAAACGCGATCTTTACGTTGGCGGCATTCGGCATGGAATGCGACGCTTCCTAAATTTACCTGTCCAAAAACATACCATAGACCTTGTTGACATCAATATTGTAAAGAATTCTTGTCCTTCGAATTGGTAGTTCGAAGGATAAAACACCTCTGGGGCCCGAGTATTTCCTCGTGACTAACCTTGAGGCCAGTTACAGTCACATTCCTAATCGCTTCCATAACGTAGGGATGGCTCCACGATTCACGTTCCCATGGCCCAGCCACTTATTTAAATTGACCACTCGACAGCTTAGCCTTGCTCATTTCTTCTTTTCACAACTGCGCACACAGTCAATAAAAAGTGATAAAATTTGCACGATAAATGTATTAGCACACATTTAAGCTTGGCTAGTATAATCACAAGGCTTTTTTACACTCCCGGATTCACCGGACCTCTCGAGCACACAGACAAATACTTTGAACGAACCGAACTCCACGTTAAATTTAGAATTACCGAATGTTTTTAGAGCGCAGCTCTTAGGCACCCGTTTCCGGCTTGAGCGGCGTCGCCGTCGGCGTAATTGTGCGGTGCATTATGGGTCGTCACTGGTGACTCTCGTGACGTCACGAGGGTCACCATTGACGTTATAGAGGATGTCACACATGACGTCATGTGTGACGTCACCAAGGTCACCAGTGACGTCATAGATGACATCGCGTGACGTCTTGAGGGTCACCAGTGACGTCACTCGTGACGTCACCGTGCATGGCATTATGGGTAAATATTCCCGCTAAATAGAGCGGAAAATTTTGTCCACTAAATTTAGCTGTAAAACTTTCCCGCTAAATTTAACGGAAAATTTCCCGGCTAAATTTAGCAGAAAAAATTCCCTGCTAAATTTAGTGGAAAAAAAAATCTGCTAAATTTAGCGGAAAAATTTCCCAGCTAAATTTAGCAGAAAATTTTGCCTGCTAAATTTAGCAGAAAAAATTTCCCTGCTGAATTTAGCGGGAAACGTTCTCTGCTAAATTTAATGGGAAATTTTCCCTTAAATAGGAGGCGAGCAGGAGAGAAGGAGGGGAGGGTACAGATAAGGAGGAGGGGCATACCCTCCTCTCCACACCTTTTCCTCCTCCTCCTCAAGAGCTGCGCTCTAATTCGGCGTTACAGGGGATTGTAAACGTCTTTCATTTTTTGCCCTACGGACTACTCATGCGTACGATTGCAAGGACCGCACCCCTGCTTCGAACTAAGCGATTTTGAATTATTGAGAGTCAACTGCAATATCAGTTTCGAGGTACTAACACACATGGAGATAGTACTCCGAAGGAAATCAGATCAATTCGGACCACTCGACCCGATTTTTGGGGCCTGTTCGGTTCCTCCAGTTTGTTGAGACAATATGCTCGCTGCACGTTTATCGGCATGGGTGCTCCTTTAAGTTATGGTGTCTGGAACGCGTCTGCAGTGCCCGCCAGAAGCCGAGAGACTGTATCTAGAGGCAGGTGCTGGCCATAGCTTCTTGCACGCTTTTACGCTCCTTGCTTTGCATGTAGAGTTTCACGGTGCCCCGGGCTCTCGTGGGTGACTAGTGGTTTTGTGTCCTCTGCAAACTCTCCCAGGGTGTCTGAGTATCTGATGGGTGATCTGGACTTGGGCACGAGCGCTATGGGCAAGACCAGGGTGCGTTGGCTTTGGGTTCTCCTTCCCCCGGTTTCTCCCGCGGCTTGAAGATCGCTTGTTTTCTGGATGGTTAATTGGGGCCGTCTGGCTTACAGTGTCCTCACTCTTTCAGAGCTGCGAGAACCTTCTGTCTCCGGACAGGACGACGGGGCACACATACTGTGAGTGGCGCAGATTTAGTATAGCTCTTTCACCCTCTCCTACTCCCTTAAGCCTGGGCGACATTTTTTTATGGAGGAAACGACATACTAACACTAGCTTTTTCAAGAAGAAATGCTTAGTTAGCAATTATTAGGTAAAAAAAATAGACTAAGGCAACGCTTCGTCCGTAGCATCACATCTCTGTCCGCGATGTCAAATCTCTCTGCATACCCCCCCTTCACACACACAAACACACACACACACATACATACATACATACAGCCAAATTTTCACCGCTTGCCCCCCCAAGCCTGACCTATAAATCCGCCCCTGATCCGCCTTCGAAACTTTCAGCATCTTCAGCACTCACGGGGCAGGAAGTGGACGCCAAGCTCATGAGGCTCAGTGAAGGGGTGGAGTTCTCCTTGAGGCGAGCCAAGATCTGGTCAAAGTATGCCAAGGACGTCATGACGTACGTGGAGAAGCGCGCAAACCTGGGTGAGCACTGCCCGACGAGTGGACGTATGGCACGTATCTCTTCCGCGACGTTTGTGGTAGCTTGCGCCACCTGGCCTGTCTGGTACAGTCAGTGTTTCTGCTTTAGTTTCTTTCTTCCCTGTAAATCTCAAAAAGGGCCATTACTTGTGTGGGATATTAACATAGGATGTGTTTTATCAGGAAAATTCCATGAGAAAGCGGCCACAAAGAACTGTTACGTTAATTTCCTCATTCAATTTTGGGGGTGACCTTATGTCACGGAACTTCCCGTTTCCCCGCTAAATTTTCCGGGGAAAGTGATGTCATGTGACGTCAATTTCCACGTTAAATTTAGCAAGATAATTGATGTGACGTAACCATCTCACATTACCTGAAGTCACGGCACGTCAATTTCTGAGAGCTGGTTCTGTGAGGTGGTAGCTTGCACTCAAGACATTTCGTGCTCCCCTGTCCTTATTGTTAGCATGATCAAGCTTGTGTCATTTTTTACTTTCTCCTCATTCCCAGGCCCTTTTTGTGTTTTTAGAACATTCACCCTTTTATGGTCACGTCACCTAAAAATTGAAATACTCCTAGCTGCTCTGACTTTTGGCCTTTTGGCCCTTCACACTTCATAACCCCATGCTCAGTCGCTTCAGTATTTTTTGGCTTGTGGGGCAGTGTGTCTTTTCTTATTAAAGCGAAAGCATTAACTGCTTCATGGAGTGAGACGACGTCATCAGCTTTGAAACCACGCCAAACAGCTCTTAAATCCTTCTCCAAGTCAAGCCAGCTCCCATTCGCCGGTTAGCCACGGCACCTTTTACACCGCTTCAATCCCATTGGCTAGCGCGCGTCGACCAGGCTTCCATTCGCCGGACACGCAGCGCCATGGGGTGGCCGGTCGTTGACCCGGCCACCTTATGGCACTGCGTGTCCGTCAGCGCTAGGGAGCCTTCATATACTTTCGCCACATCTGTCTTAGGGTGGCGACATCTCGGCCATTTCTGTCCCCAGAATGCACATGCTTCGATCTTGTTCGGAGCGAGTGCTTAACTCTGCCCGGTGCTTTGGCGCCATTTTAAGGCCCATTTGGCACGCGCAGACAGTTTTCAATACAACAATGGGTGTCTTCACCCTATGAGAGACGCACATCGAGGCACCCTAGTCAGTGCCAGGTCAGCGCCCCAGTCAGTGCGCCAACACGCGTAGAGCAAGTATGACGTACATGCTTTCGCATTCACAACTCATAAGAAGTGCTTAGGTGTACCTCGATCTTTTTAGCCCTACTACAGTCGAATCTCGTTAATTCAAACTCTGTTAATTCAAACTTGCAAATAATTCGAACTAACATGCAGGTCCCATCCTATGCGTCTGTATGGGAGGAAACTCCTTGCAATTCAAACTTTGCTTTATTCAAACAAATTTCCAGTCCCCCTCGTATTTGAATTAACAAGATATGACTGTATTAGTATGTTGCGCTCCTTTGTTTCTGAACAGACCTGTTCTGGCCTCAGACTGCAATCTGCTCCCTTTCAAATTGTCGAATATAAAAATACTTTATTTCTTTATTTATTCATGTTCCCTTAAAGGGATACTTCAACGAAATTTGAAATATATCCGTCGTGTTCAAAAATAGGTTGAATATGATCCACAATATCTGTAAATGACAATCGCACGTTTGTATTTTGGGCCTGGTGGCTGTATTTTTCGTTATAAACGGCCCACTCTAGTAAGCGCTCGGAGAAGGCCCAGTTTAGAGCACGTGACATTCGACACAATCGTGACGTAGGTCGTCTCGGGACGAGCAAAGCTACGGCGAGGCTGATGCTGAGGGGATGGCCTAGTCGTTCCAACCACCGAAGCGGCTGCTTTTGTACGAATTTTGAGTGACGGGTTAATCTTTTATAATCTTGTAGGGGGACAATAGCTACTTCTGGAACACACAAAAGGGATTTTCGGGAAGACAGGAGTTCCTCCTTCCCCTTTTCTCTCGTTGTGGCCGGAGGCAAGACACTCACCGTCACTAGCTGTCAAGGTTCCTAGACGGGCATTACAAGCGAGGCGTTAGCGACATCCACCAGGTGCTCTTTGCTAATTGTTTAATTTGTTTTAAAATTCCTTTTCGTGACTTTTTTAACAAGATATTGGTGTGTTCGATGTGATACTGCTCCTTTTAATGCATATGGACCATAAAATAAGCACCGATATTTCGTTGTAGTATCCCTTTAAAGGCCTTCTGGAGGGTATTACTTAAGGGGGCATGGCGTGGTTATAAAAATATGACACAACACTTCAAGTGAGCAGAAATGCATTAACAGTTGAATCTCGTTAATTCATACTCGAGGGGAACCGAACATTCGTTTAAATGAAGCAATATTGAATTACCGGGAGTTTCCTTCCACAAAGACACATAGATGGGACCTGCATGTTAGTTTGAATTATCCGCAAGTTTGAATTAATGAGATTTGACTGTAATAGTAAATTTCTCAATAAGAACACTAAAAATATATAGAAAACCTTCGTTAGTTTAAATTTTGCAAGCTACCTATACCTGACTTTTTGCATCTCCCTCTCCTCCTCCTTCGCTCCCTTTTTTGTTGTCAAATGGTCTGGTCTCATTGCTTGTGTGTAATTGGGCTCCTAGCATTCAGGCTCAGCTCATTCCTTTTATATACCTTCAAGCATATGAATATAATGGCTGCTTCAAGTTTGCACATCACAAGTGCTGAGGGCCATTTACAGGGACATTAAACTCTCAATAAACATGGTTTCTATGTGCCTGGACACGACAGCTAGTGTCACAAAGTGAACTTTTTCCCCCCCTAAAAAGATCATTTAGTACAATACTACGTCACGAAACTCGTTTGAGCTATCCCAAAACATGCTTCCATACTTCGGGGCCGACGTCCCAAAATGAAAGCATTTTTTAGAATTGCGCTTCCAACTTAAAACATGTCTCGCAATAGTATTGTGCTAAAAAAATGTTTTTTTTTTCAGAACCAGTTTATTATGTGACATACAAATGTGGCTCATCTAGCTTCTTGAGAACTTGTTAATGCAATTAGCATTGGAACGCTCGTTTTGACGAAAACCCGTCGGTGTCTTTTGATCGTCGGCACCGGGGAGAGACCGAGAAGAAGGGGAAGAGGGTGACGCTTGCGACGTTTCCATTGGTCCAAAGCGCCGATTTTCAGCACGCGTCAACATTTCCCTCTCTCCCTGGCACTGACAAGCTGACAGACACCGCAGGATGTTTGTCAAAACGAGCTCTTTTGTTTTCGTCAAAGTCACACTCATGTTCAGCACGTGTCGACATTTCCCTCTCTCCCTGGCACTGACAAACTGACAGACACCGCAGGATTTTTGTCAAAACGAGCTCTTTTGTTTTCGTCAAAGTCACACTCATGTTCAGCACGTGTCGACATTTCCCTCTCTCCCTGGCACTGACAAACTGACAGACACCGCAGGATTTTTGTCAAAACGAGCTCTTTTGTTTTCGTCAAAGTCACACTCATGTTCAGCACGTGTCGACATTTCCCTCTCTCCCTGGCACTGACAAACTGACAGACACCGCAGGATTTTTGTCAAAACAAGCTCTTTTGTTTTCGTCAAAGTCACACTCACAGCTACTGCGGAGCCAGAGAGGAGGATGCGCCACAGTGCGGTGGAATGCAGGCGTGCTCAGTGGGTATTGGCTCAGTTGCCACTCTGTTGTCACTGGTTGTTCTTCGCTCTGGTTTTCCGTAGTAGCGGTGTGTAGCCTGTGAGATGTGTGTGTAGTTGAACCGATGGATGCAATTCCCCCCCCCCCCCCCCCCCCCCCCGAGTGATTTGGATGCGGCTCTTTCCACAAGTGGGCGGATGTGGTTCTTTCCCTGAGTGCTCATTCTAGCTAAAAAGTTCTTGATATTTCCTCTCTCCAGAGGCAGACCATGCCAGGAACCTTCTCAAGCTGGCCCAGACAATGCGACCGATCCTAAAAGAAGAGGTATGGCTTCGCTTACGAAACCTCCCTGGTACCTGTGTTTCTTTGTGTCTGTGCGTAATCTCTTCTTCGTGCGAGACCCCCTTGTCAATCTTCTGGAGTCGGTTCTGCCTCACTTTTCCTTAGAGCTTCCTGCCGTTTCAATCAATCTACTGCACCGCCATCGACCAAGACCTGGACAACTCCAGCAACTGCCTTTCCAACTGCACTCTGCTTCATGATCACAAGTTCATTGAAGTGAGTCACTGAGTAGCTGCTTTACTGTTTTACTTGGTTTCTCCTTTGAATGCAGGATGCATTTTAGTGGAAGCTAAGTTAGGATTTGTGTAGCCAGTGCAAGAGCCATAGCCATAGCCATACCAGGCGATCATTAACTAAATTCGGTGGGCTAACACCCCTCTAAATTTAGCAGGACGCCTCTATGGTTGGTGTCCCGCCACACCACGACTTGACATTACAACGTAACTTGACGTCACGCTTTTACGCTTCCCAGGTTTTCGTATATATCACTAACGCATTCTGCATATGAGACATTTGAGTGGTATGTTAAAGGTGCGCCTCTACTTTTTTGAGTCTGTGACTGACCTCTTTTTTCATCGCCCCTCCCCCCCCACCCCTCCTCAAGCCACTGACGGCCCGGAGAAACGAGCACGAAAAGGCACGCAAACAATTGAAAGAGATCTGGCACAGAGAGCTGAAGAGAATGGTGAGTTCATTTTGCTTTTATGTGTGTCACCCTTTCTTATACTTTTTATAAATTAAAGCATTCCTAACAAGTGGTAGGCCTGAATGCAGTTCCTTGAAGTGTTTTCATTAGAAACATATAACTGGAGTCACTCTAAAGCTGTGTGACCTGAGGCACCCTTTCCCCTGTTGTCTAACTTCACCACAGTGGTCATTCATTTGCATACATACAGAGTGTGGAACATTTAGCAGGAACATCCAATCGCCGGTTTTCTTTGTTTTTTCCTTACGGCTGAAAAATTGCCATAAGGAGTACGTACTGACATAATTTTTGTTGGTACTTGGAGTGTGCTAATCCTGGAGATCACCTTAAGCGATACATTTTAATGTTTGTCAGTACTCTTTTCAAGCAAGACATGAAAAAACTGTCTAGTGAGACGTTTGTTCGTGTGGCAGAAGCTATACTGATGCCGCCATTTTGTTGCTTGGGCACTTTTGGTAACTGACACTGCTCTGGAGTGCAACTGCGGCATTAAGTTGATGAAAACCGTTCTCAAGTGCAAGGATATACTTGTGCGTGTGCAAAAAGTGGAATAAAACTAAACAATGAAAAACAACCTGTGGTTGTTTACGAGCTTAGAGAAGTCGGAGGACGGGAGACAGAATGTGGCGAACTCATTTTCGATTAAAAAACGAATGTGTTCATTAAACGCGGACGGTTAAGAATGAAGACATGTGTTGTAGTTACTCGTTGATATACCAGTTGCACCTATTATGAACAAGGCTAGACGTGTGCAAATAGTGTATTTTGAGTTCGAAGCAACTATCTGGAGTAGCAACGGCAAAAAGAGCATCATCCGGTACTCTATTTTTACACATACCATTCTTTATTCGAATTTAAGACGAGCCGGTGATGAAGGAGTCGACCTGTCGGCGGTCACAAGGACCCCAGTATATGCTCTCCTCCGGGTGACTCTGAGAGGAAATGAATCGAAACAAACTCGGATTTATGCGACCCAAATACTTCCCCAATCATACCTACCGAGTTCTGTCGTCGACGGAGCCACTCTCCATGCTTCAGCGTTTTACCAACACGAGAAACAGTGCCATTTACTAAACGTCTGCACTTAAGAAGCAAAATGCGAAAGTGGCAGACACTGTTCGTCAACGTGGCGGAACACGGCTTACCGAAAGGGAGAAGGCGTTTCATAGAAGCGCCCTCTATGGTTTGTGGAAAACAGTGCTGGGACAATGTTTGAGTGAACAAGACATCCCGGCGGCATTTGTCAGGGCCATTTTGACTCCAACAAGCTGACTTCTCAAGCAAGAGCTCCTCTGAAGTCTAAATAAAGACTGGTATATATGTAAAAATCAAGTATACTAGCCGATGTTCCTTTATGTTCCTGACCACCCTGGCTGGTGCACTCGTTCACGACGTGAAAGAACTCGAGCAATCTGGAAGGAGGACACACTGCTCCTGCCATAAAATGACACACGGTGGACATAGGGCGAAAGCAGACGAACGTCACCGACATGGACTCCGGCAGAGATTTCGTATCAGAAGCATGTCGCATCATGGTCTTGTGCAGGAACCCTATACAGTGTAGACCGCATATAACGTATGTCGCGGGAGTCGCGAAAATCCGCACTATAAGCGGTACCGCGTTATAACCAAAACATCAATTTTTCAGGCCAAAATACATGCCATGAGACAACCTACCTTTGTAAAAGAATTTATTTTATGTTAGATGAAAAATAAAGCTTAGTTTGAGAAAAGTCTTTATTTCACCAGACTAGTACAGTTCTGTCTCAAGTGTGTCACACATTTTGAAAGAAATGAGCGGCTTTTGCCTGGTGCAGCCTTTTAACGGCGTCGCGGCCGGGTTGCGGACGGACGTTGCGAGCGTTCAGGATTGCTAACCCTAATCACTTTTCTCCGGAGATGAAAACGCGTGAAAATTCGCATCCTTCATACGGTACGCGCCAGAAAAATACCTTGAACTTCAGCACAGGCATGAAATGCTCCAAATAAGAAATCCGGGCGATGTTCGAAAACACAAATGCTTAGAAAGCACCACTTTAGCCGAAGTAAACAAACATGACGACACGGGCGTTTCTGCCGTCTTGAGAGCGCCGCCACATCGCCGCACGAGTAGGTGGATCTTCCCTTCTAGTACGTGCTGGGTTATCATAGCGACACACAACGAAAATTCACTGTCAAGGATAGCGTTTTTACGCGGAACGATGAGATGAACGCCACAACCGACGCCATGTTTGCGGACAGAAGCCGCCGGCCCGCGATTGGCATGCAATGCGCGCGAACACTTCTCGACCTGCGATTGGTCTGTCGTTTCGGTTGTTTGTTCCCAACGCAGCGGAGGGACGCACGCACATGAACGACACGTGCGTGCGTCCTTCCGTCGCTATGGCAAATGAAGCCTCTCTCTTCGCTTCTCCGAGCAACCTCCTTGCCCCGCGAGTGCCGTTTGCGGCAAGTTGCGGCTCGCGCCGTTATCTAGTGTCGCACAGGGAAGCGTGCTCGCTGCTCCGGTCGTCGGCGCGGTCGGCGGGCTGTGCCAGAAACCGCACTATAACCGGTATTTCCCTTCGCGCGCCTGCATTTTAAGCGGTATGTAATTACATGGAGTTCTATGGGAGGCGAACCGGTGGTTTAAAAAAACCGCGTTATACCCGGTCCTGCACTATAAGCGGTTACGTTGTAAGTGGTCTATACTGTAGACCAACTCGCTTTTCTGACATCGCACCGCCATGGTGGGACCACTAAGGTAACACCGCTTCATCTCACCGGATTCTAGTTCCTGCGTGCGTGCGGTGCCCACACCTGGTGTGGGCACACGCGGGTTTGTTGGTAAATGGCGCGAATATCGGTGGTTCTCAAATAGGTGTTCACAATTCTTTTGGGGTCCCCGAAGGCCTTCTTAGGGTCCCCAACGCTCTTTATCATTGGTCAAGCAGAAGAATAAAACTTTTTTTTTATCGATGCTGGCTGTGCCACAGAGCTATATGTAGACCAAACCGCATGTACCGAGTGGTTAGGGGTGATTATTCTCTGTTTCAGAACTTCGAAGTTCTTTGAAGTTCTTAACCATACGGTGCATACGGTGTGTGGAAAGCAGTGCCGAGACTTTGTTTGAGGAAACAGGGCATCTTGGTGTGACTGACGTGTGCCGTTCCTGTGTGCAGCAAGAGCTGGAGACAAACGTGCGCAAGGCCCGTGCCCTGTACGTGCAGCGTCAGCAGGACCACGAGAAGGCCAAGGAGTCTGCGCACCGGGCGGCCGAGGCGCAGGAGGGTGGGGACGGTGGGAGCAGCCGCTGCGAACGGAAGCGGCGCCTGGAAGACGACGCGCTCCAGAAGGCCCGTGAGGCTGAGACTACCTACAAGGCCTGTGTCGTGGAGGCCAACGAAAGGCTGCTGTCGCTCGAGAGGACAAAGGTCGGGAGCGCTACTTACGCACGTGCTCATTGTCAACGAGCTATCACTTGGGCAGTACTTTGGCGAGGCAGGGAGAAGCCCTTCATTAAGACTGCTAGCTGAACATGTGCGCATCCAAGTGGAAGGTTCAGATAGAATTTTGCCTTTCTCAAAGGAACTCTTTAAAGAAGTCACCTAAAACTTTCGAAATGCCCCCCCTTGAAAAATTCGCAAGGTTTTCTTTCACCAGAAAAATAAATGATGCATCGCCGGATGCTCCGCCTCCACCCAGACATAGCACTAGTGATCCAAACCAGATACCGAAGTGTCAGAACAAACCATCATATCATTAAAAAGTGGTTGTGTGCGAATTGTGGATTTTTAGTTCGACGTGAATTCGAAGCAAATAGAGGTTTTGGCCGAATAATTTCTAATCGAATATCGAATAGTTTCTTCGAGCCTTTCACTACAGTTGTACCATGCTTAAACGAAAACCCAGCTGAACTCATGAAGGTCGTTCCCAAGCTTCCACTTGTCCATTTCTAAACTAAGTTAACTTTGATCTACCATAATATCCCCAGAGATGCCCCACCCCCAAAAGATGACGCGCCCCCTATTTCTGGCCTGCTTTGCTATTTCTTTTCCAAAAAAAAAAAAAAACACCGAAGGATAGCCCACTTGCGGTAATTGCAGGGCCTTGGCCATTGGTGACCTCGGCAGAAGTGGTGCTACTTAGCCACTACGGGAGATAAGCGAACATTGCTGACTGGAAAGCACAATCGTCTTTGATCCATCGCCCCTCTCTGCGATCACAAGTTTCGTAGGTCGCGAAATCTAAAACTAGCATTTTTTTCAACTCTCTTTCTTGTGTACCAAAAGCTAGCCCACTCTTTATTTTCACCCGATTTGCTTTCGGTTGTAGGTGGGCTATCTTTCAGGACATTACAGTATCTCTATTTATGAACTGTGACTTTAGAAAGTCGAATGCCTACATTTGATGGCAAAAAAACAACAGATTTGACATAAAATTAAGCCTATAGAGGTGCCTGCAGCTATACCTAATGGGGATTTATTAATCGTGCTATATGCAAATAGCCTTCCTTTAAACTCAAATAAAAAAAATCAGATGATGAGCACATGTTGTCAGGGCATCTCCGCCTAACTATACTCTTGCATAGTAGCCGCAGTTTAATTTTTCTAATTTTACTGCACTGCAGGTATCTAAGTTCACAAAGTTTCCTTTTTTTTTTAATATACCATGCGCGCGGGTGCACCATCTCGCTTTAAAAGTGTGTTTTTCTCCTATGCACGGGACTACTATATTTGTGCTTTATGAAATGTTGATTTCGGCGGGCTAGCCCCAGTGAGCGTGCTTCTTACCGAGCACCAGTGCACTGCAGAGAAGCAACAACCGCAAAGCTCGCTTCTGCAGGTGTTGCTTCTCCGTAGTACACCGGTGCTCGGCAAGAAGCGTGCTCAACGGTGCTAGGGGCTAACCCGCCGTGACCAACTTTAGAATAATAAGAATATCACAGGTCATCTCGAATAGAATATAGAATAGCATATTATTCAAAAAACACTGTTCAAAAATTGGAATATTTGCACAACACTATTAAAGAGTTCTAAGTGATTTTTTTAAAATTTAAATGGGGAAATGGGGTTCATTTTAGATAACTGATGCCATTCACCTCCACGTTTTCGGGTGTTCCGTTTGCCACCATTTTCCCAATGAAATTTTCAGAAAATCACTTATAACTTTTGATGTAGATAATGGTTAGTTCTCAAACTTTGGCACTTGGTACAAACCGCTAGCAGTAGATTTGGGTGGAGACTGAGCGTTCGGCAATGCATAGTGTACTTTTGAAGTAAATAAAAAGCCTCATACACTTGTGGGCAAGCATCCTGTATAAGCCCGAGTGTGTCGAAAATAAGACTCGACTGAATTGACACTATGATTACGATACAGCCTACATAATGCCATATAACTCAGTGCGCACACCATTGAGCGCTACACTTTGACGCTGAAAATGATGCTGCACAGGAACACGCTTCACCATTATGGTAGCGTCAATGGTAGCCTCTTAGACGTGTAAAAAAAATTTAGTCAAAATTGGCAATCGTACGGTTTGGTCATAAACAGCTTAAGAAGCGCAGGGAGCGATAATTCTTAGGCTCACGTTTCCTGGTGCGGAATTGGTCCTCCAGCATTCTTATTGGCCAATGCTGCAGTCTCGTTGGCCGTGGAGCGGCCTGATTTTCAGGACTTGCCATGCGCTGCATGCCTTAAAAAAACACTGACACCTCCTCGAAAAAAAATTTTTATATTTTGCCAGGCGATTTAAGATGGTGTCAGTTTAAGATGGTGTTAATTTGAGTTTAAACCGAAACCGAAACTGGACCGGGGAGGAAGGAGAAATGTAGAGGAGGAGGGAGTTGCTGGAGTCATGTGGCTACTCCCGACCGCATATTTTTTTTTTTTTTGTGCTAAGCATACAAACAATTAGTGCGTCGCTTGTCGCTTGAAATATGCAAATGTCAGAAGACATGTCATGCTTGACGTTTGCACGTTTTCCGAGCTCTTGCCAATTCGTGTTTGTAAGACGAGCGATGACTGCAGCCAGGAGAATGGGCGGTGACTCGGCAACGTTTTCGTGCGAATCAACTTGGCGGTCGGCCCTTTCGTACGGAATAAATCTTAATTGATCTAACCTTTAAATGATTTCTATTTCAAAGCTAGATAGATTTGCCGGTACCGCAAACGACAGTTCTAAAGTAGAGGTCCCACGCCCGTTGTCCGCCATCATCGCTTAGTCAGCTTCGTCCAGCCCATGACTCCTGTGATACGACGCCGTCTTGAGAATTACGCTGAGAATGCACAGAGTGCTTTTGGTACTTTGTGTGACTTTTGTTTCTTTCAGTCAACGTATTAGCAGCTTTTTAGAAATCTCAAAAAATGAGTTTCATTTTTTTTTTTTTTAATATTAAGTGTACGCTTTTAATGGCCCACGACTTTGATTATATGTGTGTGTTTGAACCGCACATGACTACGGAGAAGAGAGTGAGCGCTACTCAAACTGGCCACTTCTCGACCGGCGGTTTTTGGGCGAAAAGAAAACCAATTTTGAGCCGCAAATTGTGTTCTCGGTATTTGGGCTCTCATATGCCATGTACAAATAAATAACCTTGGCAAGCATAAATGCCCTATTAGTGTTCCTTTAACCCTTTGTGTTCCGGGCTTTTTTTTTTTCTGCACGTCGAACGTGAGTTTTAGTTTCGAGTAACGCTGTAGCATGCTTTCTTTATGAAGAATATTTACTCATCAAAGACGCATTGTTCTATAAGGGCGAAAGGTTGATTGGTGTTTGCTCACCTTCAACCTAAGACATTTTCCTTGTATCATATTTTTCGAGATGCGGTGCTTAACGGCGGCACCTCGACCTCGCACCCCGAAGTCACTCTTTTGAGCATCCTTACTCGGCCTTTTTTTATTAGGAACCGTAACTTCCTTGTTTTCACTAACGTCGAATACAGAGTTCCTTAGTAATTTCTATATCTTGGTGTTCGCCACAAAGCGCGAGGTTGAGGGACATTGATTCGCAATTCTAACAACGAAGGAGCACACCGAAACCGAAATTGCCTATATGAAAACTTCTACATGGCACGAAAAAGTGACACAACAAGGTAAAAGACTGGTTTCAACGCTTGCTCATACAGCGCGCTACACATAGAGAAAAGATTGACACACCAGTTGGGAGTAGCAGGGAGCAAACGGAAACTGAAACCATATAGGTGCGCACTTGAGTTTGTTCTTACGTGGCGCCCAAGGGGTTAAGCTGTCGTTTTCTATACACGCTCTGTACGTAGGATGGTGAGTTGAAGCGTGTGGTGCCCTCTGTGCCTGCAGATGGAGGTGCTTCAGCAGGTGCGAGAGCTCATGTGCCAGTGTGACCAGACGATGAAGGCGGTGACGGTTGCCTACTTCCAGCTGCAGCATACTGTGTCCGCACCAGCTCCCGTTCAGGTCTGTACGAATCCTCGCCTTTCAGTGGTTGTTAAAGAGTGCTCTCGGGTTTGTTCTAGAGCAGGGGTTCTCAAACTCTTTGATCTCAAGCTTCGTAACTCGAGAACGAGAGCTCCGACAAGCTTAGCTTGCAATTCGCGGCCATTATTGTTTTAAAAAAAACGTGCAAAAACCCCCATTTTTTGGCGAAAATAAAATTTTAGTTATATTTTTCTGCTTGATTTCACATGAAGTCATCTATACCCGTTTTCACCTCAAGAAAGCAGTAAGTTTCGCGCATTGTTCATACGCCGCGCGAAATAGTTCTCGCCAGAGTTGGTTGTCGGAGGCGCAGGCGATGCTTTTGGCGTTGGAGCGTGTACTCCTTGATAAGATAACGTGTATCCACTCTAAAATGCTAATAAATATATCTTATATCTCCACCTAAAGGTGAAAATTAGTAATCATCCGCGAGAAGCCGGACTTTTTTTCCTATGGTTCTTGAGGTGAAAACAGGTATAGTTAATAAAGTCTCCAGTATAGCATGATTAGCTATAGGTAAGATGACTTTGAAGTCATTAAAATGATTAGTAGCATGATTAGCTATGGGTAAGATGACTTTGAAGCCATTCGATTAAATGATCGGTAGCATGATTAGGTTTCATCAAGATCTATTTGTGACTCCCTGCGGGCTGTAGCTTCGATGCTTTGAATTGTATGTTCGCTAGCGGTAAAAGTTTGGTTTGCACGACGCGTAGGATCACGCGTCGTGCAAACCGAAGTTTTGATACATTATTTCTATGCGGAGTTCATCGAGGCCGGTCAAATTCGTTGTAAAATGCGGGATGTCGCATAAACCGGGGATGCATAATCGAGGTTCCACTATATACTTTAGTGTTTTTGAGCGAAACAATTCTAGCTTTTCTTTTTCTAGTGTGCTTAGTTTCCTTAGTAAGAAGGTGATTGATTACTTAAAAAAGGAAAGATATGAATCCTCAGTTGTTCTTTGAAGATGACTGGGAGTTCTTTGAAATAAAGAACCATTGAGAACCCTCTCACTAAAAGAACAGAAAGGGACTCTAAAGTTATTTTTTCAACTATATGCTTTGTTTCATTCGTAATCTGCTGTAATTAAAGGTTTGTGAAACACCCCAGGTGATAGACCAATCTCATCAGCCAGTTTTGTTGCACGGCCACTGCCGTGACACATCGAGGGAACTTCTGTCTTTCTGCACATGTTTCGTGAGACCGGCCAATTGAAAGTAAAAGCCTTCGTTGCATGACCTTTTGAGTTTGGACTCTTGGGTGCCATGTTCCGCTGTGTCTCCCATGGTTTCAGTTCCAAACGCTCTGCGAAAGCAGTCGGATGTACGAGCCAGGGTCGCAGTACATGGAGTTTGTGAGGCGGATTCCGTTGGGGCGGCCCACGGAACCGCAGCTGCTCACCTTTGAGCCGTACACCACTGACACCAGGTGCGTAAGATCCATAGGAACGGCGAGACGTTGTATGCAGACGGTAACACCATTGCATGCCTATTATTCTCGTTTTTGCACCGCCAGCCTTGAAGCTGTTGTTTGAGTGGTGATTTTAGCACACCACCCGCCCGCACGCTCCAAATCTCCCTAAAATTGACAGATTTGGTTGTTTTTGATGACGCTCAGCGAGTTTCTAATTACAACCGTATTTACCATTTTCTTTAACCACCTCAGACTGGGTGGGGAACGAGAGGAATCCAAAGTGGAAGAGAGAGGAACAGGACCGAAGGCAATGTCTCTATTGAGACGTCTCTTGTCTGTTCTTTTTTTGTCCACTTTGGATTCTTCTCATTCTCTACCCAGTCTCAGGTGGTCCAAGAAAATGGTAAATTTACACCACCTGGCCTGTGCCATCAGAGTTTTATTGTGGAATTATGTTTATTTGCATTGTTAAAAAGTTAATCGACAGATTTTAGATAATTATTTGATGATTAGCCCCTACATTACGTCTTCCTGGCCGTATAACTTGCCTGCATAGATCACATTAGTGTAGCTTTCACGGCTTTCTTCAAATAATTTTGGAAAGACTAAAAGAAACAAATGTATATGGTAGTTTTGCAATGCTTGATTTTGCCTTTTCTTGTTCTTGTCAGGACGGAGTCTCGAAGAATCCATGAAGCGGTCGTAGCGAATGACGAGCCTCTGGATGGCGCCGCCTTGGATGCCAGGCTTGGTTTGGAAGGTGGGGACCGCCGTGGAAGCTCGGCTTGCATGCCTGCTTTGGACTCTTTTGGATGCTAACCGTTAGAACAGTACATCAAATTTGCGTAGCAGCTGCCTTGGGTATGAGCCTGGCAACTGTGGTGAAGCACCACATGTGGTTCATCTTCCATCCTCACCAGCAAAAGATGGGCTTTGCTGGCACAATGGGAAAAATGGTGGAGAAAAGGATTGCAATCACAAAGAGAAGGTTAGAAAATTTGGGGAAATTATCCAGGGAATATTGAATGGAGTACAACTAACTAGCATAGCTGAAGGATAGGTGGGATGTAGGAAAATTGTGATTCCCTCCTACATGGCTATGGACCAAGGTCTCAATCCTATCCCACAGTGGGTCCGGTAGAACGCCAACGAGGTTTTACCGGGGGAAAATTGGCGACTCTCTCGCCGGGAGGAGAAGGCAGGGGGGGGTGCGTGTTTCCATTGTTTTCTTCCCCATCCCCCAAAAGTCATCAAGGACAAGTTGGACAGGTTTTGCTGTTTTCCTCCCTGTGCATAGAAAAACAAAAACTGTTTTTTAACTTTTAGGCATACATTTTTTACCTGAAACCTACACTCATAAAAATTTTAGTATGACAAATGCTCCAGCTAATGACACCTTCCTGAAAAGTTTAATTGCACCCTGTTTATTGGTTTATCTGATTTCTTCTACACCCAAATAGCGCTCGTAAACAGCCTGTAGATGCGACCAGCTCCGGGCTGATGCCGGTCCTGTCTCTTGTAGCCGGTGCCGGAGCCAAGGCAGCAGGCAGGACTTGGGGCACGTGCCCGGGTAGCGATTCGGACAGCGTGGGCAGCTGCCACAGCAACAAGTCTCCCGACACGAGCCCCGCCGCAAGCCCCCAGGCCCCCGCCAGGACCCTGCTGACCGTCTCGTCCGGGGACGAACTGGACACAGACCACGACAACGGTCGGTTGGACGTGTGCAGCCGTTTTTAACCCCTTGCATTCTAATTCCACGTGTCCCCAAAAGGGAACCAAACCCAGGACCTTTCGATTGTGAGCTTAACGCTCAACCACCATGCCAAGGGGGGAAAGAGGGACTTGAGAAGTGATGACTAAGAAATGCGATCAGTTCCAACTTGGTAGCTCAGAAGTGGGGGAAAAACGGGACGGACAACACAAAACCTTGCGTTGTCCGCTCTGTTTTTGCCTTGCGCCTGGGTTACCACGTCGGTGTTGAACCAGCTCTCTTGCTTTAGTTGCAATGAATTCCTTTCACCAACTGACACCGCGGAACGTGCGGGTAGCGCGAACAGGTGGCTTTGAGTTTTAGTTCTGCTGCACGAGGGCTCACAGCCAAGGCTCCGTCGCATTTTCGTCACACTTTCAAGGGGTTTATAATATAAGTCATACGCTTGCTGGTATAGTGCTCGCAATAGAAAGGGACAGACTGAAGGGAAGAGAGAACAGAATTTGGCTATGGACAGGAAGTAGGTTTGCTCGTTGTGCTCTGACCCGAGGGCCTAGTGAAGGGGCGAGGCATGTCTTAATTTATCCAGCAGAATGTGGCCTGCTTAAGGAAGAAACTTCATAATGCTACGGCATTTCAACCTAGTCTGTGGCTGACCATCACAGAAGCGCAGCCCCATTCTTTTAATGCGTTGGCATTAGAACGCTCGTTTTGACAAAAACCCGGCGGTGTCTTTTGTTTGTCAGTTGTCGCGTGCGATGCTCCCATTGGTCTGAAGCGCTGATGTGAGCACGCATCAACCTCTTCCTTTCACCCCGGTGGTGACAAACTGACAGACACCGCTGGGTTTTCGTCACGAGCCCTTTCATTTTTGGCAAAGTCACATGCACAGCTGGCGTGAAGTCAGAGAGGAGCAGGTGCTGCGCAACACCTCCTAGATAACAAAGCCATAATGCTGAATGAGATGGCTTAATCAGAGAAGGCCAATGCTGGACGCAGATTTGAAACTAGTCCTGCGTCAGCGCTCGGCTTTGAGTAAATTTTGAGCCAAACGTTGACGCAATGCTAGATAAAAAAGCCATAGTGCTGGACGAGATCGCTTAATCAGAGAAAGCCAACGCTGGACAGAGATTGGAAACTAGCACTGCGTCAGCGCTCAACTTCGAGTCCCGTTTGAGCCGCACGTTGACACAATCGTCGTGTCCAATCTATGCCCAGCATTGACCTTCTTTGAAGGCGCCCTCTTATTCAGCACTACGGCTTTGTTATCTAGAAGGTGTTGCACCGCGGCGCGATGGAATGCAGGCGTGCTCAATTGCTGCTCTGCCGTTGCTGGTTTTTCTTCACTCTGAGTTTCCGTAGTAGCGGTCGCGTGTGCTGTGATCTTTGTGTGTAGTTAAAACAGTGGATGCGGTTCCCTCGACTAGTGATATAGATGCGGTTCCTTCCACGAGTGGTATGGATGTGGTTCTTTCCACAAGTGATATTGATGATTGTATCCAGGGGCGTCGACATACTCTGACAGGCGGAGTACAGAAAAGGAGTGAAGAAAAGTACAGGAAGATCCATTGGTGTATTCTTAGGAAATCCTTTGGCATGACCCTTGAGAAATGCCACACATGTCCCCATTTGGGAAACACCAACACTGACCACGTAACGACGCCAATGAGAGGCAGCAAAAAACAGAGGAAGCAAAAAAGAAAGCCAAAGATGAAAAGTGAAGGAGTCAGCAATAGCGTTTCCCAAAGGAGGACGTGTTTGGCGTTCACAAAGGTCATGCTAACGTATTCCGTAAGAATCCACCACTAGATCTTCCTGTAATTTTTCTTTCTAGGCAATGGCAGTCGCCATTGCCCATTCCGTCGAAGAGGTGGCACAACTCGTTACCAGAAATGGTAGAACACAAACCTTTCAAACAAAAGTTTTGGTGTTGTTTTTCAGTAGCTAATGCGGACCTCTTTGCTGAGGCCACATTGTCAACCCTACTCACTAATTGTTTCCATATAGTACTTTAATGTGTTTTCATACCTTTCTTTAATGTGGGATTGCAGAGAAACATAGTTGATGGATTTGTTTTTGTAAGTATCTATATCTCGTGCAACAAGGTTTTATTTCAATCAAGTGAATTTGGTAGATTCGAGTGCTCTTGGAACGTATGTGTGGTCAACCTTGTTCGGGACGAAACATGATCAGTTTGTGCGAGAATTGACATTTGTGGTGTTGATGTGCAGACAGCGGCTTGGGCCTGTGCCGTCGGATGTGCCTGTCCCGGGCGGCGGAGACACACTCGTTCCGCAAGTTGCGCACTCCCTCCCGCTGCCGGGAATGTGACTCCTACGTCTACTTCCAAGGGGTGGAGTGCTCGGAGGCAAGTAGGCTCTGGGACGTGAAGGAACCATGCCAGTACCACGTCTCTGTCATGTTTTCTGTCGTGCCTTTGTTGTGTACATGTCATGTCGTTTCTCTTTCTGTCATGCCTTCTATCATTTCTGTAGCTTTGTCATGTTTCTGCCTTGCTCTCATTATGTATGTCATATGTGTTCTTGCCCTGTCTGCATCTTATGCCTTGTTGTCTCTGTGTCTTGCATTAATTTTGCCATGTTCTTTATGCCTTCTACGTTTGTGCTATGTTCTTTCCCTGTCTGCATGTCATGCCTGTGTCGTGTCGGATGCAACTGGGATGGCAGAGAAATGATTTGGGCATGACACAGACATTACAAGGTCTTAAAGGTATGAGCAAAACACGACAAAGGCATGACATAGACATGAAACTGGCAGGAGTTGCACACAAGAGTCAGTCAGTCAGAGTCTTGGGAGCAAGGAAATCAAAGGAAGTGTTGCTGAGCCGGAAGCTCAATATGTCACCTTTGTGAAAGCACACAAGAAGATTGATATGAGACATATATATACACAATGAAGCTTCATTATGTCTAAGTCACATTCTTGTGTGCATCTTATGCCTTTGTCATATCTATGTCATGCCTTCGTAATGTTTTGGTCATACCTTCTGTATATGTTATGTCTGTGTCATGTCTAAATCATTTCTCTGCTGTCCTCGTTGTGTCTGTGCATTGTCTTCTTTTCTTCATTTTGTGTCTGCTTGGTATGCCTTCATTGTCTTTCCTGTCAAAATTATGTCCAATGATCTTTGTTATGTTTTTGCATGGCCTATATGTCATGTCCTGTGATTTCCTCTGTTATGTTTTTACAGCAGAGCTGTTAAGGGCTTGTCACACCCAGTTTTGTGTCCTTCACGAAAGAAATTTTGACACAAAACTCTGAACAACTACCGCCATCCATGAGTGACGGCGGCAACCAGACAACTGGTTTTCTGGTTGCCGCCGTCGCTTATAGATGGCGGCAACCTTTCCAGCCTTTCCACTCTGGTGTCTAGGCGTCGTCCTAGGCG
Source organism: Ixodes scapularis (assembly GCF_016920785.2). Classification (NCBI taxonomy): domain Eukaryota; kingdom Metazoa; phylum Arthropoda; class Arachnida; order Ixodida; family Ixodidae; genus Ixodes; species Ixodes scapularis. Next base: position 28,877,627 of record NW_024609838.1, read on the forward strand.
TCGTCCTTGAGGTCGTCCTAAAAGTCATCCTTGAGGTCGTCCTCGAAGTCGTCCTTGAGGTCGCCCTAGAGGTTGTCCTCGGGGTTGTCCTAGAGGTCATCCTTGAAGTCGTCCTAGACGTTGTCCTAGACGTCGCCCTTGAGGTCATCCTAGGCATTGTCTTTGAGTTCGTCTCTGAGGTCGTCCTAGGCGTCGTCCTCGAGGTCGTCCTAGAAGTCGTCCTTGAGGTTGTTCCAGAGTCATCCTAGGCGTCGTCCTCTAGGCGTCATCCTTGAGGTCATCCCACCATAGTACAGCTTTGCTGGTCTTCCTTCTTCACCAGAGTGGAAAGGCTGAAAGTTTTGTCTTGCCTATGTGTCATGCCTTTGTCATAGTTGTGTCACGTCATGTTTGGGATTGCCTTGTCGTATTTGTTTTACCTTGTTTGTCATATGTCTATGACGAGTTAGCACGTCATGTCTTCATCATGTCTAGTTCTTGTCTTCGTCATCCTTATGATGTCCTTGTCACCTCTCTGACACATGTTGCTATTACCGTCCGAGATATGCCCCACCCCCGAAAGATAACCCACCCCTATTTCTGACCACGATTTGCTATTTCTTTAAAAAAAACACCGAAAGACAGCCTACTTCTAGTAATTGCAGGGTCCTGGCCAATGGCAACCTCAGCAGGAATGGTGTTACTTAGCCACAGCAGGAGATAATCGAACATGGCTGATTGGAAAGAACAGTCATCTTTAGTTCTTGCTTCTGAAGGTTTCCAGCTGAACATAGAGGGAAAAACGAAGGAAAGGAGAAAAAAGAGGCACACACTGCTGGCTGCCCCCCCTTTGTTATTCCCTCTACTTTCAGCTGGAAGCCTTCAGAAGCATGTCAAACCAACCAGCTCAGCTCTGAACAATCACAACTTGTTCTTAGTTCATCGCACCTCCCTGCGATTACAAATTTTGCAGGTCACAATATCTAAAGCTAGCTTTTTTTCAATTATTTTTTATCGCACACCGAAAGTTAGCCTGCTCCTTATTTTCAACCGATTTGCTTTAAGTTTTAGGTGGGCTATGTCTCAGGATATTACGGTATAATATTGCAGTCTATCATCTCTTTCTGCCTCATGTTTGTGAAAAGCCAACTCTTTTTATATTGACACACTTTCAAGTGTCATGTTGTGCATACTACAGCGAATTAACTGTTAATGTAGGTATTGATAGACAAAGGACTCTCAGCATTAATTTGGGCATTTAAATTAATCTTGATAATTCTAGCACCCATTAAAAAGTTCAAAGTAAATCATAAAAAAAATGGAGGTGGGCTTTATGAGTGGAAAAATAGGGGGCACATATGGTAAAGTAGACGCTTGATTCATTCGAAGAGACAGTACTGGAACAATGCAGGGGTCTAGAGAGCACCTAACTTTTAAAGCAGCTGCATTACTCACGTCAAGCTTACTCTGCACCGCCACTCCTGCTCCTATAGTTTCACCACTTCGCACTGGCACATATGCCCAAAGCCTCACAGCTTTGTGTTGGTGTGCTCGGAGAAGCGGCCAATGCAGGGGAGCACCTCGATTAGCTCCGTGGGCTCAGAAGTTGACTGGGCTGGGTGTTTGATATGTTCTTTATACTTTAATTTTAGATTTTGTTTACTGTGACTTGCCTGCATGCTTGATTAATTACGGTAACCTTTAAGGCCCGTTCACACTCTTGCGACCAAGTACGACTGAGAGAGACGAGATCTCTTAAAACTTCTTAAATGTTTTTAGAATGAGGGAACACACTGGCATTGTGGCGCCATCTATGTGGTGACCCTGGAACTGCATTTCACAAGAGCGAAGATTTTGCGTAATTTCCGAGGTAAAATGTGCGTAATACCCATAGAAAGGCTCGTTTATAACATTGACAAAAGTTTTTCGAGCCAAAAAAGAAAGGATAATGCACGAGAAATAAAAAAAATATGCTGGACCGCCGAGTTTACACTGCTCCCCAATAGATGGCGCCAGTGTGTTCTCTGGTCTAAGAAGTTTTAAGAAACCCAGGTTTAAGAGGTCGCAAGAGTGTGAACGGGCCTTTACACTGGTGGGACGGGGGAAAAAAAGTAATGACAAAGTGAGTGAACAGCAATAAAAGTTTTCTATATATACTGTCTGAAGTCTCTCGGGGACTTTGATGCTCATACTCTTTTTGTTGTTACTCCTTTATTTAAGTTTCAGAGGGAATGTTGCCATATGTCTAACTTGCCTGCATCTTATTGTTACGTTCTATAATCTGGCTGTTTTGGCTGTTGATTTTGTTGCTGTGGATGTCTTTATAGATGCATGGCACTTTAATTTATGAACAAACCGACGCATCAGCACTGGTGTTAACTGATGGATACTTGATTTAAGGAATGAATGGATGGATGAAGCACTAGGTGTTGGTGCAACAGCTGGTAACAGAGGGCATGCTTGTTCCTTCAGTGTGGCCTGTCCTCACACAAGAAGTGTCTGGAGACGCTGGCCATTCGATGCGGTCACAAGCGGCTGCCGCGAAAGATGACCACCTTTGGGGTGGATCTGACCGACCACACGGACGAGGCTGACGCCGACATCCCTTACATCGTTCGCAAATGCGTGGAGGAAATCGATCGGCGGGGGTACGACGTCAAGGCAAGCTGAGACTCTGCTTCTGCTCTCTGGACCCTTTCCGATATTCTGTGCCATTTAGTGGCTCAAACAGCTGTATGTCCTTTGTTATGCTAACGGTGGTAATAAATATGTAATGTTTCATTCAGTACCTTCATATATCAACAGCACACGAGAGTGGGTCCTTTCTCGTATTGCATATTCTTTATGCACATGCGAATAGAGGATTTTGAGTTTAAAGCGAATTCAAAACAAATACAACGAAACCTCAATTATGCGTCCCCGGTTTATGCGGCATCCCACATTTTACGAGGAATTTGCCCGGTCCTGACAAACTCCCCATAGAAATATTATATTAAAAGTTTGGTTTACGCGCAAGGCTTGATTCTACACGTCTCATGTCATACGACGTTCTGGCGGGAAATGCGCGACGAATTTGATGGCTGCACGCAGAGGGGGGCGGAAGTGCGGCAACGCGGAAGAGTTCTGCGTGCCTGCGTGCCATTTCAGAGGGTCCATAACATGCCACCGGCAACCCAAGACAGCCACAGCATGGGGAGAAAGCAGGAGATGCTTTCCCTTCTCTTCCCTGGGTTCTAAAATGGCTTATCGTTTTCGCGGGTTCAATCACATGAGCGGTGCCAGTGTCACCGTCAATGTCGGGTCACTCTTCCTGCAGCATTTGTGCTGGACCTTTTCCTTTCTAAATTTTTATAAATTTGTAGTGCTGAAGCATGTGTCACATTTTTTTTTTTCATTTTTTTTATACAACCAAGCATTTGGATATTTCTACTCAAGGGTACATTATTTTTGCTCAGATTTAATTACAGTTTGCGAGTATTTCGCTATAACAATATTTCAGAATAACGAATGATTTTTGTGAGTCTGATGAAATTAGTTAGATCGAGATTTGACTGTATTCTAGTATTTTTATTACTATAGTTTCAGTTGCATAGAGACAAAGAAACAGAAAATGTGCAGCACACAATTCGCTACATCAGGCAACTTGCGAGTCAAGTGTGCCCCAACAGATTGAATGGCATCCTTGTGCTAATCGTTAACGTATTAATGCATGCAAACTCAGGCTCGACCAGGTTAGGTTAAGCTAGTTTCGTTTAGGTCAGGCTTAGTTAGTTTAGGTCAGGCTAGACTAGCTTAGGTTACATGCGGCTAGTTTAGGCTACGTTAGGTTAGGTAGGGTAAGTTAGGTCGGCCACGTCGCACTGACGAAGCCATGCGCGGGGACGCCCTCTGCAGGGGCTGTACCGGGTGTCCGGGGTCAAGTCGAAGGTGGAGAAGCTGTGCCAGTGCTTTGAGAACGGCGCCCAGCTGGTGGACCTGAGCGACGCCCACCCCAACGTGGTGGCCAACGTGCTCAAGCTCTACCTCCGCCAGCTGCCCGAGCCCCTGCTCACCTTCAGGCTGTACCCACACTTCGTCGGCGTGGCCAGGGTACGGGTGTTTCCCCGCTTTCTCAGCCGCTTCGCCGACGGACGGATGTTTAATGGCCGGTTTGCGCGCTTGCAACTGCTCATGGCTGAGCGCGTCGTGACCTCTCGTGACGTCTTGCCACGACATGCTGGCACGCCGGTGCCATCTGTGAGGTGGCCCCGGTACTGCATGTCACTAGAGCGAAGGTTTTGCGGTATTTCTGAGATCAAATGCATGTCATCCTCTCTATGAGGAATGGTTGTTTATACTATTGTTGGAAGTTTTTAGAGCCAATAGGGAAAGAATGATGCATGAAAGAAATGGGAAATACCGTGCGGAAATCGTGAGTGTTCCCTGATGGCCCGATAGATGGCCCTAGTATGTTCTCTCTTCGTGAGAGATCACTAGGGATCGCGACGCACTTGGTCGTAAGCATTCGCGAGTGTATGAACGGGCCTTTATAGGGCGGTTTCACGCGATGCACGCTGCGCGACACTCTTGGTGCGAATGTGACGTCAGTGCTTTTTTGTGTTTTACTCCCGCACAGTGCCGACAGGCACTAGACTTTCGCGCTCGGTTTACTGCGCTAAACGAGTCTTTTCAGCCACACTGGTAGTTTTTGTGGCTTTTCGTTGATTTTAGGACATTTGAGAGGGAGTAACTAACACACCCGGCTTACGAATTCTTCCACGATTGGTCTAAAAACAAACGTACACAGTTTTTTTTCGAAGCCTCAGTGACCCGTTGAGCTTGTTGCTTAGATATACGGAAGTCGACCCAGTGGAGCTGCAGGAATGCCCCACGGGGAATCACTGCCATACCCAGTTCGCAAAACATACTAGCGTAAAATACCGAGCATGCGCCTCCCCTCGCGTAAGCGCTCCCTCCCATTTTATGAAAATTTAATATTTTTTTGTCGTCATCTTGATTGTTATTTCCACACCGAGTAATGGCCCTTTCCCTATTTTGATTGAATAATCTCTAAACTTGGAAGGGGCTCTCGCTTGGCATTTCACGTTATGATTTGGTCACGAAACAAACGTGTGCAGTCCTTTTTTTCCTTTGTAACTCTCAGCGACTAATAGAGCTTGTTTCTTAGATTTACGAAGGCCGGCACAGCACTGTTACAGGAACACCGTGCCGGAAGTTGCTAGCATACCTAAAATGTAGTCACTAAGACACCTGGACTGCAAATCATGGCATGATTGGTCTAGAAACATGCATGTGCAGTCCTTGCAAACTCGGTGACGGACCGAGCTTGTTTCTCAGATTTACGGAAATTGATGCAACGGTGCTACAGTATTGGCCTGGAGTTGCTAGCATAGCTAAAAGGAAGTCAGTGGCCCACCCTGCTTGCAAATCATGGCAGGATTGGTGTAGTGTATCGACCCCGAGGCAGTGTTATATACTGAGTGAGATGAACATGTCAAAGGCTTAAAGGGGCCCTGCAATCATATTTCAGCATCTACCTTTTTTATGGTTTCCACGTCTCTTGGGGTTCGGGCAAGCCAGCGGGCACGGGGAGAGTACTAAATATCTGTGCGTCATATTTTAACCAGACGACGCGGAAACCTCCTCCACCGACAAGGGCGACCCGCGGTACCGAAAGCGCGCAAAATGTGACGTCTTTGGTCCTTGGCTTGCTACTGGTCAAAGCCGCTAAAAGCTTTTTTTTTTAGTTGAGATACAAAATAAAAGTATCGCGAACTGTTTCATTTATGTATAAAAGTAGTTTTTGTTCACTATTTTAGATCAGAAAAGAAACAAATGCAGTTTAGAAAGTACGGAAACAAGAAATGACTCGTCGACATACCCGCCACCAAGCGGCGGAAAAAACGGCGGTTCCGAGCGTTCCGAAGGCCTTCGGCGCGGGCCCTGCTGGCGATTTGGCCATTTGTCGGTGCGTCAGCGCAAAGTGGCTCCCGTTCCGAACTGATCTTTACCCCGTGTTTGCTGTCGTTTGTGGCCATGAAGTGTTACGCCGAGTTAGTGTTTAGTCGCGCAGCAAATGCAATGCGAGCTGCCCTGGCCGCCCTCTTCATACAGCCTATCCAACACGTGCTTTAGTGGCGCCCTCTCGAGCTGTCGACACGGAGTGCGGCAGCCGTGAGCGCTCGATGAGCTCACTACTCCTCCTTTAGTTCACGGCGACTCAAGCCAGGACCTACGACGTCATGAAGGAGGTTTTTTGCTTGTTTTTGTAATTCTAATTTGCCTATAACTTTTAAAATAAAGCGAAATTTGAGAAAATAAAATTTTGATTAAGTTACTACGTTCAGTGCAAATTAAAAACCAGTCAAAAAGTCATTGCAGGGCCCCTTTAAGTGCCATTGCGCCATAGGCTTTTACTAATAAAAGCAGGCATGAAAAAGGCCGCCCTGGCTCGAGGAAGCTTGATGTCCAAATGCCGCTTGCATTTGGCACGCTGAACCCTGGCCCCATCTCGTGCCTCATGTGCTTGTGCGCTCGCGTCAGCATAGCCTCGGGCTCGATAGACTACAATTGGTTTTAAAACATGCATGCGCGGTCCACTCTAAGTGACTGATCTAGCTTTCGTTTCTTCAACTTACGAACGCTGACGCAACGGTGTTACAGGAACACCCGGCGGGGAGTCACGCGGAGGGAGCTGTTCCCGAGGAAGATCAGGCCAACGACGCTCCCCCGGAGGAAGTGGTCGGTGGCCAAGAAGCAGTGCCAGACTTGCGCCGTCTGGTCGAGCAGCTTCCCTCTGTGCACCGGCGCACTTTGGCGCTCCTCCTGCGCCACCTGGCGCGGGTGGCGCAGCATGCGCGCAAGAACTGCATGCCGGCCAGCAACCTCGCCATCATGTTTGGACCCACACTGCTTCGCACCAGGTCAGGGATGCACCGTAGTGTGCAGAGATTTCAAAGTGTTTCCAACCGCTTGATTGGTGTCACCCATTTTATGGGCCGCGTTTTCAATACGAGCGTCGAGGAGGAAACAAAAGCGGCTGTTGTCTGCAAGCGTCTCCACCTCTCCACCCGCTTTCCCCCTCGCCTTGCGATAATGTAACGGATGCGCATTTGCGACCAATCTGCCCAGGAGTTGTCCACCATTAAATTGCGAATGCTCTCCATGGTTTGAGTTGCTCCCTCTCTTAAATTTAGGCCTTCTAATGCACCACACTTCGTGTTGCATGCCGTCTGCCCTACTTTGGGACGGCTCATAAATATGGTTTCATGTTTTCGGAGTTTATTTTTCTTTGTATGGACCTTTTTCAAAAATCTCAAAACGCTGTGCACAAACTCCCATACACTCCTCTTTTCCACCTCAAGTTCTACCACGTGACGCTGAAGAAAGCGAAAGCGTAGCGCACTCGCTCGCCTGCCCTCGCCCACTTGCCATTGCCTCCAAGGTTGCTTCTGTTGTTTGCCAGAACCGGCTCTACCAGCATTCTTTGCGCTCCTTTCGGCGCCACAGACAGCGCAGCATGTTTTGCAAAAGATCTATTCGGGGGTCAAGGGCTTACTGAGGAAGTCCCTACTCTGAGACCAGTGCATTCAGCAGCTCCACATTCAACATAGTTCCTAGGAATCAAGGGGTTCCCCAGGGCACCCTCAGGTGTTCCACAGGGCACCTTCAGCAGGGTACCCTTAAGGGTTCCTCAAAGATTTCTCAGGGTTTCCCCACAGTAACCTCAGGTTCCCACGCGGTATTCTCATGGATTCTCCAGTGAACCCTCAGGGATTCTTCAGGGTACCCTTAAGGAATCCCCAGGGTACCCTTAAGGGTTTCCTGAGCTCCCAAATTTTCTCGGTTGTCCCTACCTCTAAGTAAACGCAATCCTCCAGTTTAAGTGCTACCTTAGAAAATCCAAGCCGTCCATTGATATGACTACGTGCAAAACACTTTTTAGTATGATCCTCCTTAATTATGTGGTCTGTTGGCTCATACTGCTTTACTGCATCAATGCTGAGACCAGGGACTATAATATGGACCCTTGGCCTAAAAGCCGTCGAGGAATTCTGCGGCCGTGATTGACCGGTGCCTCATTTGACCTTGGTGCCGGCCAATCACGGCGGTCGAATTCCTCACCCACCTTTTTGAGAAGTGTCCAGATTAGAGCCCTAGGAGGGGTTCCTCAGCTAATCATTGAGGGAGAAAGAGATTTCCTCGAAGCCATAAGCTTTCAGAACCTTGAAGGATTCTGCTTTGACTATAGACAGTTGCATGTGGGAGAGAAGGATCATCCGGTTCTCCGTGCCAGCTTCCGTCTCAGGGTCTCTTCAAGTGATCCTACTTCCTGTTCTCTAAAAACTGCATTGTTTTTCTCACCACAAAAATAAACAATGTATCGCCGCATGCTCAGTGTCCAGCTAAATGTAGCGCTTAGCGGTCCTGACCAGATGACAAAGAAAGTTTCATGGCCAACCGTCATATTTATGAAGACATCTGTTTTTGTGAAATATTCAATGGGAAAATGGCAGCCAACGAAGCCCAAGAATGCATAGGGTTGAATGGCGTAAACTACCGAGAACGGGCCCCATTTTCCCGTTGAAAGTTAAAAAAAATTACTTATAAGTTTCGAATAAAATGACGGTTGGTCCTGAAACTTTGACCTCTGGTCCGGACCGCTGTAGCGTTACATGTTGGCAGTGATTCAGTGTTCGGCGATGCATAGTTCCTTTTTGTGGTTAAAAAAACACCTCACATTTTCTTTTCGGGGGCAAGCTGGACTTGGGGAGTCGGAGAAATCCAGGGAAGCTGACTTTCCTGTGTTGGCCATTGCAGAGAAGGCAGTGCCTCGCTGAGCTCACTGGTGGACACGGTGCACCAGACCAGGGCCATCGAGCTGCTCATCACGTACGTCGACCGGATATTCGAGGACCCCGACGCCAACGAGCAGTACACCGTTCTGGAGGCCATCACGAGGCCTCCGCCACAAGAGGGTGAGGCTACCGATCCATCTACCCTTTTCCGGATTCCCAGTGTGAGGGTTTCTTGGTACAAAGCTGCGTGGGTGAATGCACAAGTAACCGAGAACATTCCTTCGAGCAAGGACGCTATGCTCCTTTTTGCCTCACGTCGCAGCGGATGCTACGAGCCATCGGAGCCAATCCAAGGCCGTGACAGTTCCCGTGACCTTCGAGAGAAAGTGCCATGACATGCAGAAAGCAGTCACGTGCTATGTTCACAGAGCTGGATTGTCTGGAATGGCTGATAGCGTCCGCTATAGCCAGACGTAAGGTGAAATGGAGTATAGACCTGTTAGCTTCACTGAGCTATGGTTATCTAGATTCAGCTCCCGAGACATTGCTTACATGCCCATTGTGGCTTATTTTTGGAACCCCAAGTCGGTACAAAGAAACTTCTCCCCTCTCCTTCTTACCTCTTGTTCCCTACCAAGATAATCCTCCAACAGGGGGCACCACTTCTGTTGAAAGAGGCAGGTCAAACCGATCTGTGACGATCGGTGTGAAACTAACGAAGCAGACAGTGTGCATCTCTTATATTCCTACAGTATCTTCTGGGCCACAGTCTGTATCCCATGTATAGTCCACAAGTGCAAATTTTGATTGAAAGAAAAGTGCTTTTCATTAGATGATATTGTCAAAGGGTGGTTATCACGTGGTGTTTGTCACAAGGGAGGTTTCCAAGGGGTGTTCATCACAAGTATGTTTGTCACAGGGGTGTTTGTCATGGAGGTATTTGTCACTGGAGTGTTCATCTATAGGAGGGTTTGTCACAAGAGTGCTTGTCATGGGGTGTACAATACAAGCCTATTTGTCATGAGGGTTTTGTTGAAAGTGTGTTCATCACCAGAGTGTTCGTCACGGGCTTTCGTCTCGGGGGCATTGTCACTTGGTGACTGGGGTGTTCATAAGAGGAGGATTTGTCATGGGGGTGTTCATCACAAGTGTATTAGTCATAAGGGTGCTTCACCAGCGTGTTCGTCACATGGGTGTTTGTTAGTCATGGGGGTGTCTGTCACAAGCGTGTTTGTCACAGGTTTTCGTCACGATGGCATTGTCACTTGGTGACTGGGGTGTTCATAAGAGCAGGATTTGTCATGGGAGTGCTTGTCACAAGGGTATTTGTCACAGCAGTGTTTGTCACGGGGGTTCATCACAAAGTGCAACAAGCACTACCTTGTTGCTCATCGCTGCCATCCTAGTCAACTTGACTTGTGAGTTTTTACCGCATGTGATGGTTTTGGTGCACTGCCAGATGTAGTAATTCCCTCGAAAATACTACGCCAGACTCCCCGGAAGTTGCTGAGGAGGATCCCAATCCACCGCTGAGTCGAGCGGCTTCGGCGACAAGTCAGGCAAGCGACGAAGGGCAGCATGGGGCCGACCTTGAGAGCCATACCTGTGGAACACTTGGTGAGACGGGAGACCAGATTCACTGTGGTACACATCGCGACACTGTTAGCGCGAACACGACATCGGTGCATTTTCGCATTTTACTTCTAAATAGTATTAGCGAGCACGAAATTTTATCGCTTACATTATAGAACTAATTGAGCTCTTTCCGTAGCAATAATAACTTGGATGAAATCCCTTGGTTTGAGTGAGAAGGACTGAAAAAACTGGAGATCGCTTGTTCGCGCTAACAGTGTCGCGCTCTGTACCTGAGTACTTTGTATTATACATATGCAAATTAATTTTCGTATATTTCTGCAGAAACAGAGAATAGCAGATGTGTCTACCCCCCTTTTTTTCATGTCTAGCAATGTTGACATCATACCCCCTTATGTAATGCCCTTGAAGAAGGGCCCTTAAGGGTACAATAAATGAATGAATGAATGAATACCTCAACTTCAATATCCTGTGGGCATAATTGAAGGCCGTGTATAAGGGCAATATATTATCTTAATACTGTCGTTTCTACTTTTGTCATCGTAGACACTACTAATTTTTTTGCATGTGTGCATAGAAAGAGACAGGTGTGCATACAATTATTAGGTTGTTTTTAGCCTTCATTTGGAGCGTTGGTGTGCCTGTTAAGACACACATTTGCATTGTCCGATCATTAAACTGTTTTTAGAAGCAAACAGTTAAAAGGACACAAATATGTGGAAGGTAGGCACAGGACGACAGCTGACTTTCAACTGATCCTTTATTTCTCTTGATGTAAAGAAGACAACAAATTTCTGACAGCATGTGCATGCATACATGACCATTTATGACAATATCAAGTACTTCTTTCTTTGGCAAGGCCACTATTTTAACAAGCTCTTAAGCATGCACCCCTGCCCTCCCTCCTCTCCTCTTTCAGAATGCTAAGTTGATTACTTCATACGTCCAACAAACTAACCCAGCCATCCGTTGCAGTTAAAAAAACATGCATTGTGCACCCTGCACAAGTATACAGTCATTTCGCATTAATCTGGACCCCATTAATACGGATACCTTGCTGTATGGACAAAATTTACATAGACAACCTGGTTAAATATATTCATTTCTTTCTCGTTACTATGAACGACCCATTTTATGGACAATTGTTTTAAGGAAAGGTGGTGTCCATATCAGAGGGGAGCTCCGACCAAAGCTTTTTATAGTCACTGATTTGCCTCAAAATTTATTCAATGTATCAACGGACAAATTTGAGGTACCAACCCAAGTTGCCAGTCAGAATAATTTTTTTTTTTTTCAATGTTATTGAAGTTTTAACTTTGGTCAGGGGTTCTGAAGGGGCTCCACTGGCAACACTCGGAATGTGACACCAGGTGTTGAATATGGTGCAGTATGGGGCATCACAGTTTGTTTCCGATGGTTTACAAAGAAGTTTGGTGGTTCGATACAAATTATGGTCCAGCTCACGCCAGCAAAGCGAAGAAAAAACGCGAGCAATATATTGTGTTTTGTAGCCCGCCCGCTCGACTTGCAAGTTATGCAATATCACGCACCACCTTCGTTTGCCGTTTTCTCATTAGCCATTTCGAATTTGGAGATAATGAACATAGTGGCCGGAAAGAGCAAAGCCCAGGTATTTCGCAAATGTGCTCAGTTTGGGTAGCCCAAAGAGCCGCCAGAGACATACGTGTATCTTCTTTCTACGTCTCGTCGTCAATGTTGTACAACCACTCCAGTGGCTCACCCAACATCCCCCTTCTCAGGTGATTGGCCCACAGCCGAAGGCGGTTCCGAGGATGGCGAATCGGATGCAAGCGACGACGGTCGTGCCAGCGTCTCTCCCCTGGCGCCGACGCAAGATCGCCGCAGCCCCGACGACGCTCACGAGGAAGACCCTTCGGGCGAGGACCCCGCCGGAGACTGCCCTCCCGTTCCGCCCCCTCGCCGGGCAGCCGGCACGAGCTCGCTCCGGAGCAAGCGCCTCGAGAACCAGGCTCGCGGTGGGCAAGGCGGCGGGCAAGGCGGCGGGCAAGATGGCGGCGTCACGTGGTCGGCCATCTCCAAACTTGCAAGTCATAAGGTGCATTCCGACTCTCCTACTTCATGGTGCAATCTTTTTGTTTCTTTGGGAACTGTTCAAATATGACACCAGGAATGCGTTTGTTACTGGTCTGTGCAAATCGTAAGGTGCGTTCAGACTCTCCTTTGCGTTCACTAAGGCTGACCAGCAGTCTGGCCCTACCGATGTTCGCTTCTATGCCCCACCGTTCCAAAGTGGTCAAAATGTGTGGGAAGACAGTGGTCCTTTTCCCCCAGATTTATCATACAAACTTTATGCTTTCAACCCTCTGTTTTGAGGTGTTCCTTTTCTTTTTCTGGGAACCGTTTCATAGCGATGCCTGGAAAGCACTTTCAAATTGTTTATGTGACTATGATTCCTCAAGGAATCATATTATGGTCTATGGTGCCTTGAGGGCATCTCCGACTGGTGTGTTTAGCGCTCCGTTCCGCCCATCCATCGAAAGTGGTCCCAGAATGGCAACAAATTATGTAACAAAAGCCTGTGTGTTTTTGGCGTAGGATGTCACAATCCTGACGGTCGGGCCTAGAAATTCAGGCAAAAAGTACAAGCGAACAGGAGTGTCGCCGTTGTTGCGTCATCCAAACTCCTGGCTGCCGAAGCTTGCGTGGGTTGTTAAAATCATGTGGTGGGCTAGTTGGCTATACATCTTGGTAAAATTAGCACAAAGACAAGGGAGGAAGAACGTAGGTACAGGATAGATGCACTACTTACAACTGGCATTTAATAAGTGAGAGAAAGACAAAGAAGTACTGACAGTGAAAAAGAAAGACACTCAAATAAAAACCTGAGAAATCGTCAGTGAAAGAAGGGGCAGGAGTGAAAGAGAAATAGCGATAAAAAGGAGGAATAAAAAAAAGAGACTAAAAAAAAAACGGGAAGGAAAAGGGGTTTAGGTTTAAGCTTGATGGCTGGGCTGTCCAAAACGACCAGTCATCAAGCTTAAACCTTACCCCCTTTTTCTTCCCAGTTTTTTTCTCTTTCTTTTTTATCGCTATTTTTCTTTCTCAGGTTTTTATTTGTGTCTTTCTCTTTCAACTGTCAGGACTTCTTCGTCTTCCTTTCACTTACTATTAAATGCCAGTTGTAAGTAGCACTCTATCCTGTCTCTCAGTTTTTACCCCCTTGTCTTTGCGCTAATTTTACCAAGACAGGGATTGTTAACGTGGAGAGTGACCGGCAGCAGAACAGGCGCCTGCCACATCCATCGCCACTGCTGTGACGCTGCTAGGATCACAGCCAGCAGCGACGTGAAACTCCTGCGAAGTCACCGGGCGGAAACGGAGGGACCGCTTTTTAGAATGTGGTAAACACGTCCAGGCGAAAACCAGTCCACTTCCAGCTGGATTATGGAACTGGAAATGAGGCAGTCCAGCTGGATTCCAGCTGGGTCCAGCCAAATCCAGCCGGAAATCCAGCTGGACTGCCTCATTTCCAGTTCCATAATCCAGCTGGAAGTGGACTGGTTTTCGCCTGGACCAGTCGCAGACGTGTTCCCGGCAGATTGCAACCTTTGTTATTGCGTTCAAACTGAAGATTTGTCCATGTTTCAGAGACCTGAGTTGGCACTAACCTGATATTGTTGCGCCGCAATTGGCAGAGGCAGCACCAGCAGAACCAGCATCAGCGGCTGTCGAGGCCCACCAACGTGGCGGAGCTGCGGCGGCAGTTCTTTGAGGCCCCCTGGGGCAGTGCCAGCCTGGAGGAGTTCTCGGCCGGCAGCCTGCCCCACTCGCCGGCCATGCAGCGCCTCCTCTCTTCCACGCGTACCTCGAGCGAGCCTCACCTGGCGGCGCACCAGGACGCACCTTCCTCGGGGCCCTCGTCGCTCCAGGACAGAGGTGCCAAAGCTCGGGCTACGTGCAGTCCTCTAGCCGGCTTGTTTTTGGCTCGTAGCCGAAATCGAGTTGGCGCAAGGCTGGTGCCTACCCGGCTCACGACCTAGGCCCGAGCCCAGCTGACTCGTGACAGGGCTAACCGGAGCTCAGCCAGTTCTTGGTTGGAGCCCTGCCGGTTTTGTACATTCTCAGAAAAAAAAATGGGTATACTCTTACACCCTTTTTTTCATATACAACATCCCAAACTTATTAAACCTATAACCTATTAAGCAGCGAAAATATTTATTAAAGACTAGAGAAAAAATGAAAGCTGTTTACTACTCCCTGTCACACCACATTGGAGCGCAGCTCTTCCCTCCTCCTCCCTCGTGATCCTGCCTGCTACTCCTGAACGATAGGGCTCCGGTTCGAAGCCGGCCGAGGGACAAGAGATAAAAGTCTTTTAAAATCATTTTTCGGAGTAATGAAAATTCGAATTTGTCCCCCCTGCTCATCCTCCCTGCTCCCCCCCTTTCTCCTCCTCCCCTCACGGCGGTCACGTGATCTCGGGGGGGGGGGTCACGTGATTGCGGCGTCGCCGTTGCCGTCGCCGTAACCCGCCGCTCATGTTGGAAACGGACTAAGAGCTGCGCTCTAAAAAACACTGAGGTTTTGCAATAGGGCCAAGAAGACTCTGATTATTTTTATATGCAGTTAGTAACACATGCGTTAGCTATTTTAATAAGTTGTACCACTTGGCTATCAAGCCGCTCGCGAAAGTTGGTACCATCAGTTTGACGTCAGTGCGCTGTACGTCAAACTGAAGTTTTGGGGTGTAGCGTATGGGACAAAGGGTGTAAGGCCCTTTTTTTCTGAGAGTGTAGCCATAGCCATCTTGCAGCCGGCTCATAGCCAGAGCACAGCCAACACATAAGCGGAGCCCAGCTGGCTCATAGCCGGGGGCCAGCTGGCTCTTGACCAAAACCCGCTCAGTTTGTAGCTTATAGCCATCTTGTAGCCGGCTTGTAGCCAGAGCCCAGCAACCTTTGAAACAGAGCCAGGTGGCACCGAGCTGGCTTTTGGCAAGGGCTAACTGGAGCTCAGCCAGTTTTTGATCGAAGCCCTGCTGGTTTTATAGCCACAGCCATCTTGTAGTTGGCTCATAGCCGGAGCCCAGCCAACTCATAAATGGGGCCCAGGTGGCTCACAGCCGGGGACCAACGGGGGTTGAGCCAGCTGTTGGACAAAACCCAGTCAGTTTGTAGCTATAACCATTTTGTAGCCAGCTTATAACCAGAGCCCAGCCAACTCATAAATGAAGTCCAGCTGGCTAATGGCCAGGAACCAACCGGCTCTTGGCCAGGGCCCAGTCAGTTTGTAGCTTAGCCATCTTGTAGCAAGTGTCGAGCCGGTGCCCAGCTGGCTCATGGCAGTGGGGCTAACTGAAGCCCAGCCGGTTCTTGGCTGGAGCCATCTTCTAGCCAACTTATAGCCAGAGCCCCCAGAACTATGTTTTGGGGCTTTGGTTATAAGAACTATGTTAACGTGCACCCAGAACTATGTTAAAAACAATCTTGAAGATGTGTAATGTACTACCAAGTGAAACTACTATGGTGGATTGTGCGGCTAGGCGATGAGGTCAACGCACTGCCCGCATGCACACTCGCACACACATACACAAACAAACCATGGATGGGCAGTATTTGAAATATGTATTTAAAATATTTTGAGTTGTGTTTTATTTATAATTTCATTTGTCTACTCTATTTGTCAATTGAATTCATATACTGAAAATTTAGTATTTTAAATGTTTGTCTTACAAATACTGTCCAGATACAATTTTGGGTACTGTTTTTTGGAATCAAATGCAATGATATCCACTTTTTGCAATATAGCCATATGCAAAGAACATGAAACTTGTTGCACTTTGCTCATAATAAACATGGAAGTAGAGCAAGGAATTAACAGGATAGGCACAAATATTAACTTTTTGGTTAATTTATAATTTTTTAGTTGTCAGATTAACATGTTGTTTTTAAAGGCTTTATTGCTTCAAATGAGCCTTTCAGATTAAACTTGTACTGAATACATTGTGTTTCTTGACATTGTACCCACCTTATGACATCTTATGACAAATTTTAGTTTTAGAGCTGCATCCTTTTTTTTAAAGGGGCACTCAAGTAGGATTTTGAGATTGTCCATTTATTGTCATAACATGGTCTATGGGCTCTAAGCATCCTAAAATACCCGGTATTGCATTCAAGGGTGGCTAATTTCCCTATTAAAAGTTCAATCAAAGATCATGCCACTCCCCCCTTTCTGCGCCATGGCGCAGAACACCAGGGGTGCCACCGGACGGGAAGGCAGCAGAGGAGGGCACATTACAGTCAATCATAAATGACGGCTTCCCGACAGACTGAAGTTTCGAATATGTGGGCATTCCAAAAATCAGTTCGCCGGGAAGCCAACACTTGTGATTGGCTGACGCTTGCCCTCCCCTACTGCCTCTCCGTCCGGTGGCGCCCCTGGTGTTCTGTGCCACGGCGTAGAATGAGAGGCACGGCATGATCTTTGATTAGATGTCTCTTCCTGCAATACACCCGGTATATGAGACACTAGCTCTCTGCATGTCATGAGGGGGGTTTTATGCTCTTGAAACCTGGATGTGCAGCTATTGTTAGGCTACTAATGGACATCCATGGAAACAAAACATCTTCAAAGCTGACATATATAAAATGCTATGCACAAAGCTTTCTGGGGTTCAAATTTTTCCGTCCATGTTTTCAAGAACCTGTCAGATGTGTGGCAGGCATGTGAATGAGCATGTTTTGGCACCTTTCTTTCTCATAGACTCCAAGGAGTCCTCGGGGACTTTTGGAAGGCCAAACTTTCGGGAGAGTGGCCCTCATCGAGTCTGGCCTCACGGGCCAGGAGACGCCGCTCCAAGAAGGTAAACTTTTTGCACTTCTTTTTAACACAGAATGTGTTTATGGGCTGGACTTCATGCAGAAAGTGTCATGCTCGAGGGTAAAGAAAAGCCATTACATGCATACCAAGGCAACATAAAGCCTTCAAAGTCCATATCAGGGAATGCATGAGCATGCTCAGTCATTTTATCATAATTAGTGAGATTTGCTATGCTGAGTAGCGGAAATCGAACCCTGGACATTGCAATCCGCAACCCGACACCTCTGCTTGAGGCTACTATGAATAGGCAACCAGGACCGCGAGCAGTTAGACTAAGGCCGTGTTCCAAAATTTACTCGATCTTACTCCAGGGTAAGGGTTTTGTGCCCTTGGCGTTCTAAAACCTGCCGGCGTCCAGCGTTTTTTAATCTGTGCTGTCACGTGACACGATCCGCCGGAGTAACTCGGATCCATTTGGGTAAGATTTGGAACACAGCCTAAGTGTGACTCTGGGAGCCTGTAGTAGTAGGTGACTGTCGGTGAATGCAATTGTCTTGTGAACTTGATGAAGTGCAGCTTCCCAATGGGATCTCACAATGTCATGGGTCTTGAACTAACTTAAACTTGCCTTGATCATTCTGACAAACCTGGGGAGTTCCTACATGAACGTGTCATGCGTGCAACCCATTTGAAATCTGAACGACTGTTCTGGGGACATTTTTTCCACGTGATATTGCTGATGTTTACAAGATATTTGTTGAGCGCTCTGAGGCTGCCAGGCAGTTTCTTTCAAGGCTATCGATGGGACTCCAGGGCATCCTATAGACCTTTGCAGAAATCGCCTCCTGCGCGCTGCCATCTTTCTCTGCTGGGCTGTGGAACGCCCTCCAAGCATGCGCTGTTGATCTGATGTGCAGTATATCGGACGCTGCGCATGCGTCCACAGCTCAGTGACTCAGCATTTTTTGCCCGGTCGTTTCGTTCGAGACTGCCGCTGGAAAGGTCTATACTTGTCTGTAGGATGACATACTGTTAGGGTTGTTCTGTCCTACACACCAAAGAACCAACCATTTGCTCTCACTGCCCCCTCTTTGTTTTACTCTCACTTTTTGGTTTCATTGAAGCTTTATTTACGCAGGACAGATGCCAATCAATGCTAATTTTATTGTAATCAACTACTAAATTTGTATTTGCGATCCCAAGTCCTGTCAGAAATGGCCAGTTTATGATACAGACTTTTCCAATAATCGCCTTCGCCCATCTTCTGCTGAACTGTGTAATGCGTTCTGCGCATGCAAACTAGCTTTTTTCTGCAGAATATCAGGCTTTGTGCGTGAGTCCACAGCTAACTGGCTCAGCATTTTTCACTTGACCTATGAGCAGTGCAAAGGTAGACAGCGTGCAGCTGCTCTTAAATTCTTTGTTGCACTTAGGGAGCACCTAGCCCCTTTGAAGGACAGCTAGGAATGGGAACCGTCGAGAGAGTTTTATTGCTGAAGAAAACCAGTCTGAGATGCTGCGCTGTCCACGCTGTCCTCTTTTAGAGTTTGTTATTATAAATCGCCACGTTTTCTCCTCCTCACAGGACGCACACCCCTCTGCGCGAAAGTGTCTCTCTCAAGCACCACTGGTACAGTACAGACGAAGCGAGCAGCGAACAGGAAACCACGACATGCTCATCTTCCTGGGGCTTGACAAGGACACAGCTGCCCTCGGCCTCCGACCGGAGTGGAGCTCAATGCCCGTCACCATCAATGGGACGAGCACCGCGTTTCGTATAGACGTCCACAGCTCCAAGCAGACGGACATCATCTGTGCTCACAGCCTCAAGCAGATGGATGTTATCTGTGCTCACAGCCCTGAGCAGATGGACGTCGTCTGCTACCAAACATATTTAGTCTGCTAACAGTCAGATGTCGTCTGCTAACAGAGGGATGTTGTCTGCTAACAGAGGGATGTTGTCTGCTAACAGACGAACGAACGTCGTCTGCTAGCAGTCTGACGTCGTCTGCCAAAAGTCGGACCTTGTCTTCTAGCAAACGGACGTCGCCTGCTAACAAACAAACATTGTCTGCTAACAGACGTGCACACAGCTCTCTCTGTTTCCCGTTTCTGGGACTTTGTGGGCAGCTTTAAAAAGCCCCTTTTTTCAGGAGACATAGCCTCCCGCCACTTTGAGACGCTGCCATTGGCGATTTGCGTCGCTTTTGTCGTTGAGGTGGGAGGCGGGTTTGGGGGGGTTATGGAGCCTAGTGCTCCAGAAGGGCATTTGATTTTGAAGAAAAGGTTTGCTACATTTGAGGCAGCACCCAAATGTTTGTTTTTATGTTTGTGGTTTTTATTTGTTACGGTGTTCCTCAGTCGCTAACTTTGACGTCAAGTCTGCACTTTCGATGGTTCCCCCGATCACTCGTGGGCCTTTATTTAACATGTTTGATGAGCGCTCCTTCCTTCCTCAGTCACCTTTGGTGTTCCCTTTTGCAAAGGGTTACTATTTTATCGCAGCGTTCCGCAAGGAACTCGGCGTGAAGCTCGTTGGGCAAATACATTTACGGCGTCATTTTTGTTTGTTAATCTCTACGGCAACATATCCGGCCGTCGCACGCACAGGGTCTCTTTGCTATATCCTCACCGCTTTGACGTTAGTTCAGGTCGAGTGGCACACAGTCAGTTCAAACGTCCTTTCCGGGAAGGAGCATGCCCTTTTCTCGCACGTGCCTCAAGGCTGTAACCTCGCAGGTTAAGAATAGCAGGACAAAGCTCTCTGCTCACCCTGATTGGTGGTTTCCTTCTCTCTAGCATTCACTATGCTAATATGGAAAGAGCGGAGGGCTTTGTGGGGGGGGGGGGGGGGGAGAAGTCTGTCCTGCCTTTCTTAACCTGCAACAGGCTGTAGGGACCTCAATCCCAGAGGCTCACAAATGCACCTGAAATGTTTCCTGCCCTCACCTGGCCACAGTGCCTTCGTCGAGCCGACCCGACCGGACGGGTGGCTTGAAGCCAAGATAGTCAGACCGTTACATGTGGCCAAAGGCCTTTGAACTATTGGTTGGTCAAATTCGGCTGGCCACACCTTTGCCTGGCGAGACCATTGCCTGTTCGGTTATCGGAGCCTCTACTGGTGGAATGCTCGATTGGCCGATCATGCCGTCGGCTGCCCAACACCTCGGAACTTTGTCTACTTCCTGCCAATCAGCACCCCGGTGGTTTTTAATCCGCGACGTCGTCGACAGCGTGTGCGCGAGCAGACGTGCTTTGCGGCGACACGCATGCCAAAAAGAATTTCACCTTGTTACTTTCACGGTCGAAGTTTGTCGACATGCACGCTAGTCAGGTGAAACTCGCACGAAAGCTGCCCTTTTTGAAAGGAGAAAAAAAAATTATATATATATGCGCGGTTTTATTTTGACGAGCCGACGTGAAGATTGTTGCACCGTTTTTTCCTTTTTTTTCCCAAAATGCTTGTTTGTAGGAACTAATGTGTGTAAATAAACACTGACGTTAGCGAGAGTTTGTGGAATTTGTCTATATCTCAATGTGGCACATGGCATTGTACAAGGTCTCGTCCCTACTGCAAGATCTTATTTGTATAAGACATTTCTTGGTCCAATGAATGCATATGATCAAATAAGATCATATAAGAGCGATATAAGATTTTATAAGAAGTTATAAGAAACGTTATGTTTCTTCTATCTTTTTTATGAAATCTTAAATGCTCTTATACGGTTCTTATATGATCTTATTTATCATATGCGTTTATTGGACCAGGAAATTTCTTATACAAAATATTTTTCACTAAGGGTATCTGTGTCCGAGGTGGAATTCTCTCTACTCGCACTGCTTTTTTTCTCTTTTATTTTTCGTGGGTTAAAAATAATTAAAAAAAATACTTGAAATAAATAAAATATTTTTGACGGGTTAAAGGGACACTGAGCTCGCCAAGTTTTTAATTTAAACATGACCTATAAGAGTCGAGGTACTCTGAACCAGGGTGTCGAACCGGAACCGAACCGGACCGAAAACCGGAACAGAACCGTTATTTTTAGCCGAACCGGAACTGAACCGAACCGAAATTTTCGCCGCCATCTTGGAACTGAACCGGAACCGAACCGAAAAAAAAATATAACGGTAACCGGTTCAAGGCAATTTTTTTCTTATTTTTTGTTAGTACCACAAAATGAACATATAGGAATAAAAAATTGGCGGCTGTATTTCTATTGATCAAATTGCCATATACAGAATTGCAACGTATGGTAAATTGTGGGTTTTCGTGGCGCTTTTGTATTGGCACTATGATTAACCATGTGTCACGTTGTCACGTGACGTCATGGTGTCAATACATGTTGTCAAGTAATGTCACGTGACCTCGTGACGTCACGTGACTCACTGCGTCACCTCGATTTAATTTGAGGAAGTCACTAGATGTATTAGCCTTGTTGACAGCGTGACATAACATGACATCACGATTTTGCAGCGAGTCACGTGACACCGTGACGTAAGCGATGTTCATAACAGCTAGTCGAGTGCACGGGTTCTTGACTGTCAGCATCGTCAAACATTCGGGTAATGGCTCATGTCAATTAAATAGGATAATAGCCCAACTCTAACAGTATCTGAACCTCAGCCCAAGCTTTTGCTTTCCAAACCCTAGCCACCTAGGGCATGACTAGGATGAACACTGCCGGTATATAAGAAGCGTCAGATCACGCTGCCGCTTGTTCAAATTGCGAGTTGAGGAGGGGATGGACAGCTGTCTCTTTCCTTTATTTTTTCGGAATGTGCTATTGCGCGGAAAGGAAAAGTAATGGATGTTTTCGCAAGCTATAAACGTCAGGGGTTACTTCTTAACAGTATTTATTGAAAGTACAAAAAAAAATGTTGCAACTAGACCAATTTTACATTATTGAGGCACCCAAACATTTTTTGGTTGTTGCTGAACTGCATCGGAAAGATGTCCGTGAGAATAGAAGTATTGAAATCACTAAATACGACTTATTAATGTGAAGTTCCATAGAACTACATGTGTGTACGAAAGGAATACTTAAAAAAAGATTTCAGCCACCTCAGAGGGACAGCCGAACAATGGCAGTCGCTGTAAGTCTCATACGAGCGTCGTTCTCAAGTTATTGCGCAAGTTTCGACCCCCTCTGTACTTTACTTAAACAAGCTATAAAGAGGATTTCTATACATCACTAAATTCTACTCAGGATCACTCCCTAACGTTGATAACTGATTGAACATGGCTTTGTTTTGTTTTTTTTTCTAGGCAATGGCAGTCGCCAAAAATTTAGATAAATATGAGCATCGTTCAGTCGCTCAACTCGGAGCCAGGAGCGGCCACGTGGCCCGGTGCGTGTTTTATGCCGCCAAGGTTAATCATACCCCCGCGCTGGGGCTTTAAAGGAAGAAAACGCGTGCTGGAGCTCCAGGCATTGTTAGAGTTCGACTATTCTTATTACCGCACTGGTTGGACACGAGCCACTACCCAAGCGTCGGCCAAGGCATTGACTGTTACGAGCCGATGTTCAGTGCTCACGCAGTTCTTGTGTCCAATCCATGAGCCGCGCTCGACTGTCGTCAGGCGGGTGGGTTTGATCCCACAATTATGTCATCAATCTTTGCGAAGGCAAGAAAGAAAGAAATAGTGTCGTTTAATCCTCGCAATTTCACCGCGACAAAGAAGCTTCTGAATCAGTGGCGGCCTGTGCGAGTATACTTGGGCCAGACTAGGACCAGTTCGCCTGGGAAAAGTCGTGAACATTCCAACCCGATATCGTTCTATGACCCCTTTAAACTTCACGGGGTGCAAAATAAAATCAGTGAAGGGTTGCTGTTAACAAGTGACTACTAAAATTGTCGAATTAGCACATACGAACGGAGGAGGCATTTTCTCAGGAATACCAAATACTTTACTAGGTGGAATACATTCCACTCCTCTCAAATACAATAGCTTCGGCGCGGACAGGTTTTCTGGGCTTGGCGAGAGCCATCTATCGTCGTGGAGGTCTCGGCTACCGGGCGGTAAATATACTTCGTTTCACCTTATGCGAGCGAAGGCAAAGCTGGGAGCGCGAGCGCGAAAGCTCCGCGCGTTCAGGCTTTGCTCGAGCGCGCGAGCTGGGCAGAAACGCAAAAAGCGCTGCTCTCGCGCTTTTAGCTTTGCCTTCGCTCGCAGATGAGGTGAACCGAAGTATAGACGCTTTCAGCGCGCGCCAGATCGAGCCGCCATGGCTGACCTTCTCTTGTCTTACCGAGATGCCTAGCCACTGAAGCGGGCGTTGTCGAGCCTCCAAAAAGGCCTTGGCTGGGGAGGAGGACGCAGTAGAATCTAAAATGGCAATAACCTGTCCCGCTGTGGTAATGATGAAGTGAAGCGAACGAAATAATCGGGAACAAAAACTGAAGGTCGGTTATGGCGGCGCCCATGCCCAGCTGCCTGAAAGAGTCTATAGCTCAGTGCTGCGCCAAATACTTTGCTGCGCTGTGCCGCCGTAATCTTCCCAAGGGTTGCACGTTGCACGTGCCTCGTGCATCGACGCGCCTCGCGGAGACGACACCGCCGCGGCCGCCGCGAACATCCACGTGCACATGCGCGTGGACTGACGCGGACCTCCACACCGTCAGCGGCAATGTAGGCGTTCTGTCTAATGCAAATGAGCAGAGTGGAATGTATTCCCCCTAGTAAAGTATTTGGGAATACTCAGAGAGAGTTCGGCGGTTCTTTGATCCAGCCGCCAGTCTGGCAGCACTGATCAAACAGTCTGGCAACTGTGCGCATCCGCCATGATGTGCCTTGCCGTCTAGCTTGATTGCACCTTTGCATTTAATTGCATTATAATTGTAACCTTAAATTGCAAGCTTCACCCTTGTTTGGTGTGAGGCTGGTGGCGGCTGATAAAACCCGTTTGCCCTATGACTCGAGCCGGCAGTCGGCTCGCTAGAGTCCATGGAGCGAGAGACGACGATGAAAATGATCGTTCTGCGCTGCGCTCTGCCAGACATGAAAAAGAAATGGGGGGCTGCAGTGCCGTTGGGTGCTCGAACAACGCGAAAAAGGGGTTCAGGATGTACCGGTTCCCTCGAGGAAAAGAAAACCGCGCAAGGCACAAGATCTGGGAAACCAAGAAGGGCTGACTGGAAGCCGAGTTCTCGATTGTGCGAGGTAAGTTTATGATTAACGTATGATTAACGTAACAAAATGCTTGATTTTTCGACTTTCTCCTTACGCCAACAAAAGCGCAAACGGCAAAACCCACACGCGTATACATCGCATGTCAATGGGGACCCACTCGCCGGGAGGCACATCATGGCGGAAGCGGCGCCCGCTGAGTCCGCTAGACCTAGCGGGCCGTAAGCCCCTCCCACCCGCCGAACTCTCCCAGTATAAAAGGCTCTGGGAATACAATCAGGCTTTCCACTCTGCTGAAGAAGGAAGACCAGCGAATCTGTACTCTGGTGGGAATGAAGTAATGGCCGGTCGCGAGTCGGCAAGCCAGAGTGGAAAGGCTGTAGAGGTTGCCGCCACCTATGCGTAACGGTGGCAACCAGACAACCGGCAAGCCGGTTGTCTGGTTGCCGTCGTCACTTATAAATGTCGGTAGCTGTCCAGAGTTTAGTGTCGTCATTTGTTTGCTGACGGACACGATACTGGGGCAAGTAGCCCTTAACAGCTCCGCTGTAAAAAGAAGTGTGTGTGTGCGTGTGCGCGCGTGCGTGTGTGTGTGTGTGGGGGGGGGGGGGGGGAGGCGGTTAATTTTAAAAATTCAGTGTGTTGTAAAGGTTCCTCTTCCCCGCACCTTTGGCGCAGACCAAAAAGCGTGACCCCGGAAACTACTTTGTGTGCAAAAGGGTCTTGCCAAATAGCACGTTTTTGTCGGTTCAGACGCTCGCGCCGTTCGTCACGACGATGCACTATGAATAGTAATACGTGCTTTTAAAATACTTGGCTTTCACTGAGCTTGAACCTCCTGCAGCATGCACTTTGCACCATCGAATTCGATTTTCTCAGCAAGAAGAAATCACAATGACCACGAGCCTATAGTGTGATGACGTCACGTGCATACCATGTTAAACAGTTCATATTGCTGGTGAAATGTGATGTTTGCAACACTAGCAATAGATGTCCTAATTGTAAAGCTGTGCAGTATTTATAGCAGTCTCGCGATGAGATATGAGAGAAATGTTAGCGCGCATGACTATTCAAGCACAGGGTTCTAAAGTGAGGGCCCAAAACAAGTGCAGGTAAAACCGAATATAACATTAGCCTCCGGAGGCAGTATTTCGCGAAGTTTCGAGCTCATGGAAGTTGATAAAATGTGATTTACACTAAGTTTTTAAGAATATTGTCTGTCCTTTGCCCTATTTATGTAAAATTATAAATCTCATTGTGTGCATTTTTACGCATCTCTTTTTGCAGTAAGGCGTTCTGTAAGGGATTGTTTACAAAAATAACATTAATTATCTCTATTTTTGAACATTTCATGTATTTGACTTCCAATCTATTATGTGAGCATAGAGCCCTTTTTGGCGTACCCTGCAAACCGGTGTTTCACACTGCCAATCAGCGAACAGAAAAACACTTTTACGCAGACTCCACAGCTCGCGTAGTTTCGAGTATCGTCCTTCCGCGTCGGTCTCAAGCGGTTATGGGAACTTTATAAAATACAATTTATTGATTGTTATAAAATATATTTCATTACTAACTGAATATTTGACAACATAAATAAGTGGCCGACCACTCTAAAGCAATGCCCCCCAAATCACCTGAAAAATGTTCTGCCAATCTTTCCCGGCGTTTTTTTCCCTCGACAGGCACGTTGTAAGTGATATGGGACAGCCTTACACACATTCCTGATTTTGAAGCTAATTTAAATAACTATGCGTTCCTCACACGTATAACTTCTCAGGCATATAGAAGTCTGTTATTGCCTCTTTTATGTGGCGAACATTACTTTTATGTGTCTGTGGTCTGGACAAAAACAAAGTAAACAAGGACGCGCGGCGGAACTAACTAACTAGTACGCACGCAAACCATCAGAAAGTGTCCAATTAAGTAGCTGCCATGTCGAGTAGAACGTGAAATACTACTTCGTTTTACTTAACAAACAAGAATTTTGAGGACGCTAAAACTTTGCCTTTAAAAGTGGAAGGCGATAGCCTTAACGGGCATCGTTTGCGTTGCATTCTCATTTGCCACGAAAGCGTGCCTCGCGTGGCCTAGTCAAAAGCGTCTTACTCGCAACCGAAGGGTCGTGGGTTCGAATCGCACCTAAAATTCCTTTTTTTTTTCTTTAAGGCAAAGGAATTACTTTAAAAAGTGAAATTATTTGAGACATACGGCGAACTTTAATTCGCATTACATGTCATGTTTTAATCACTCTCATTCCACGCGTGATGTTACGTTTCATATAAGCATTGTGGGTTGCTTGAAATTCTTGCGCGACGGCATGTAGGTCTTACGTCATCACCCTATCGACCAATCAAGAATTTCTAGTCACGCCACCGACATCGGCTCTTCTGCGACATGAACTCCTTAACGCTATCACGTTAGAGTCATCAATTAGCAAGAGTGATGCTCATTTGCAAATTAAATTGACCGGCATCTCGTCAAGAACAAATCTCAACAGCCAGGCTGTGCCAGCTTCTCCTGTATAAGAAAATGTTCACTTGGACAAGCGCTATTTTGAACCAGAATCGATCGGAGTGCGAAGGTGCGTATAGATTAAGGTGAACAATTGCGGTTACCCTTGCTGCATGATTAGTCGCATGCATGCGGTACTGAGTGTAAACAATGTTTGGTTAGAACAACAAGCATTTTGATTGCCGTTCGGTATTTCTTTTAAAAAATAGTCCGAAAGGAAATATTCTAAAACTTTTGTGACATTTTGAAAATTTCATTGCTTTTAGCTAAGTTGTGTCGTCATCATATACATATATATATTGTGAAGTGTATTTCGTAAACAATATATGGTAATATATATGGCCACGAGGTGCTCATTTTATAATTTTTTTGTGCCAAGACGCCAAGACGAACGCGCCTTTCGTTTGCGGCGGTTCTCGCTGAGCTTCAGAGTGTTTGCCGCTCGGAGCGGGTCGGGTATCGACTAACGATGAAGTCACGCGCAGGCCTTGTCCTCTAGGTGGTGTTGCTGGCCCAGTATACCGCGTCGGCGCGTTAGGTACTGCGCGTGGAGGCTCTTTTCCCGTTTCGCTTTCCCGTTCCCGAGAAGGGTGCTTCTCCTTGCGCAGCGCAGCACTGCCACGAAACAGCAGAGCGAGGAGGCCAGCTTCGTCGAGATACGACTGATACGGCTGCGGGTTATCGAGGATGCGTATTCCGAAAAGCTCGAAGAATAAGTCAACAAGTTTATTTCGGCCCTCTGATTGGCGCTTTTAGAGGCGAAGCTCCTTAGGGTGTATAGCCTTGTCCGTCCGGCGTCCGTGCTCACATCGATTGCCATCCCATCTGTCTTCTTAAAAAAAGAAAAAAAAAAAATGTTTGCGCAATCGACAGGATTCGAACCTGTGCGGGGAGACCCCAATGGATTTCTAGTCCATCGCCTTAAAGGAACAATGAAGACGATTTTATTTAGTTTTTTTAAATGGTGTTTTTATGCTTCTTGGAAACATAGCATGCTGCCCAATTTTTTGTAGACATTTGTGACGCGTATTTTTGTGCCTACGAAAGAAGTAAAGAAACCGAAACTGGACAATCTTCATTCTCGTTTCTGGGCCTCCGAAAACGGAGGTGACGTAGGGAGTGACGTCAAGTGTGAATAGTCGGTATCTATTTAGGTATTTAGGAGATCGAGACTCTGGTTACCGCGGTGGGTTATAGGAGCGCGGTGGCGCGGTCGTTTCGTAGAATCTGTCAACAAGGACGGCAATGCCGCTCTCGCGAGCGAGTTCGAGCTTCCGTTCAGTGACCCAACACAAACGGAACGGGAGTACGCGTGTGGCGGCCTCCACCATCACCCGACGGAGACCGCCCATCCGGTAACGAGCGGCCCGCATGCCGAAGTGCCCATAGTTGCTCGTTGGCCGTTTCGCGTCCAGCGTACCAAAGAAAAAAACAATTACGCTGCTTTATTTACGGTTTAGTAATCATTTCTGGTCCGATTTATACTTTTCATGGTTATTCAAGCGGAAATTAAAACAGTATATCTAAAAATCGCGAACCAAAACGTGACCGAGGGCACGTCTCTCGTTTCGACCAATCGCTGACGCGTCTCTTGTGACGTCGCGCTTCTTGTCCCCGCATTGGTCACGTGAGCTCCGCTTCTCCTGGCTTCCCCCGCAACTCTCAGGGCGTCGCCCCAGTCGATCTCGGTACGATTATTACCGCGACTGTCTAATCGATTTGCGCGGCACACAAGCGCCGGTTTCGGCTGAAATTTGGGCAACGTGGCCTCAGACGTGCCTGGAACCCAGTTCAATCGCCAAAAAGATGTCCGAAATTGCCTTCATTGTCCCTTTAACCACTCGGCCACGACTGCGAGACGAGCAGGGGGCTCCGAGATGTGGTATTAACTCAAGAGCTGGGGATGTCATGAATGAAACGTTGCATGTAGCCGCTCAACGTCCATACAGGAGAGGGCGCTGCGGTCAAATGCGTATATAATCGCGTTAAACTTTGCATGCATTGGCTCAACGTTCAGAGACGAGAGGGCGCTGCGGTCAAATGCTCAAATGCGTATATAACCACGTTCCATACCACACATTCTCTTTCTGACATGGGTGAAAACGAACGAAAACCTCGGCGTGCTGCTTCTCAGCGTCTACGCACACAGCAAGCTGCTCCGGAGACCAGGGCGCGAGAAGCTGCTGGAAAGCACTACCTATGAACAAAATCAGTATTATCAGCACTACCAGAGCTTCGCCCCAATCAACATTATTCTCCACGTGGAGATGCGGTCATTTTTCATGAACGTTACATCGCCTGGTTTTAAGGAAAAGGGGGGGGGGGGGGGGGGGCACGGTATTTGCTTTATACAAGTTAATACTGCTGAGATCAGCACGTGCGGCGCGTGGAAAACCAATCCCTGCATTCTCCTTGATGCTTGGGTGATATAGCAATAGGTCTATTGCGGCGAGGCAGAAAGTGCGTGTGCATCACACAAACACAGCAATGAACGCTCCCTCGTACGCTTTTATGAACATGTGTACACTCTGGACTTTCTGCGGCTATGCAGTCAAAGGTGCGGGAGCGCCGAACGACGATTAAACCTGTGCACGGGCACTCACCCTCTCGTCGAAAACGCCACTGAAAGTTGCCCGCACGAGCATAGTGTCCGCAAGCTGCAACAAGGAAATTGTTCTGCTAAACTTTATTTATTCCAGACTTGTGCCTATCTCAAATACTCTACTCGAGATACTGTATTTCAATTACTTTTGGAAGTAATTGGGTATCTTGCAGATACATTTGATCGTGAGTATTGGCTGGTCTATCTTAATTACATTTCTCAATATCTTGTACTCATATCTCAAATACATTTTTAAATATTTGCAAACAAAAAAAATTGTCGCTGGAATATTTTACGGGAATAATAATCCGCACACCCCAGCACAAAGTTGAACCGATCGCAAACTTGACGCGGAAATGACCAAACAATGATCAGGAAACAAGCGCAAAACCAAAGATGCAGACTCAAAAAGCCAACTGTTGTATTTAAAAATTTCGCAAGTTCTATCTACACTACCTAGATGGCGCCACTGTCCACCATTGCACCCGTGTTTTCAGGGTTGCGTCCCCGTGGCGCTTGACCCCCATGTTTGTTTACCGTTATATAAATGAGTACGCTACCAGCCACCAACCGTGTCGGACGCATCTTTCCTTCCGGGGCCTTCCCGCGCCCCCGGCCCCGCCGGACACCACCGCGTCATGTGAGACCACAGGCCCGCGTGGACTCTGCTCTTCGTTATTTTTACGGGTGACCGCTTTTCTTTTTATTTACAACATTTTGGCGACGAGCGAATTACTACACCAACGAAACAACAAATAGAAATGAATAAAAAGACGATATATAAAAAAACACAACATTTTGGGGATTTTATTTCTGTTTGGGCCTGCTACGACAAGAACCGATAGCCCGACACTTTCATGGGCATAGCAATTGCAACAAGACTGGAAACAAGCTACGAGCAAGATGAGCTCTCAAAATGCAGACAAGGAGTCCTCCGAAAGTTGTACACATTTTTAAAGGGGTTCCTAGAGCTTAGTAAAACAGTGCGTCCAAGGTATTCATTATAAAACCACCAAAAGATGTGATCATCAGCCAAGTGACTATAGGTTGAGAGTTTCCCCTTTTTGCACATTTGTCTAAAAATATATTGTAACATGCATCAGTGATGTATACTCCTTGTAGGCTGCGTAGAATAGCACTGCAATTTTATTTTCTTCGGTTCTGCTGCGTGCAAATTAAGCATTCTAGTATCACTGAAATCGATGCAACTTACGCAATCGGAAGTATCTCCAGAAGTAAATAAATTACATTTCGAGGTACTTGTACTCTACTCAAGTTTGTTTGCGGGGAAAGTAACTTCAGTAGTATTCTAAATACTTTTTGAAGCAGGTATTTAGTAACCTACCTAAGTACTTTTGTCGAGTATCTTGTCCAACACTGGTTTATTCTCATTCGCGCAAAATATTTAATTTCTTTTTTTTTTTTTTTTAACTTTCCTCCGAAAATGTTTGCCTTGGATTTACTTGATATATTTAGAAAATAATAGAGACTTGAATACGCCTTTTCTAAAATGGCCTGCCATGCTGCCACATTTGTTCGAGGCCGTCTGATTTTGGGTAAGCAACTAGGAAGCAAGAGAGCTGCATCCTTGTTTGTCGGGGATCCGAGTTTAGACAAGAATATTGCGTGAATGCTCGATATAAACTCGGGCCAAATCACAAATCTCGCACTAAAAGCGATGTCCAAAATATGGCAGTGGCCAATGCTACTTGGTGGTGTTTTGAAAAGAGTTACCGAAAACCGTCAAAAGAATCTTTCGCGTCAACTTTTAGAGCGCAGCTCTTAGGCACCCGTTTCCGGCTTGAGCGGCGTCGCCGTCGGCGAAACGGTGAGGTTACGTAACCCTCGTGACGTCACTTGACCCCCGTCATGTCACGTGACCTCACGGTTACGCCGACGGCGACGCCGCTCGGAGGTAGAGTAGCAGGCAGGATGAGGGGGGAGGGGTATACCCTTCCCTCAGTACCCTTCCCTCCTCCTCCTCCTCAAGAGCTGCGCTCTAATTCGGTGTTACAGGGAGTTGTGAACGGCGTACGTTTTTTTTTTTTTTTGTCTGGTGAATAGCACACAGGCATAAACAATGCAAAATTTAGCAAACACAACGCTCGACTTTAGAGCAATAACGGTAGATTAAAACGCGTTTAAGGAGTTTCGTTCTGAGTTCCGGCGTAGCGGGCCTCGAATGCACAGTTTGACAGCCTCAGAGCTTGGAGGAATTAGGTGCAAATTGATCCTGGATCTTTTTAATTTACGATACACATTTTCTTACAAGCATACCATGAAAATACGCTTTTTCATTAACAAGTCTCGTATCACACGTATTGGTAATGTCTAAATACTGCCGTGTTGTAAGAGTGCCTTTTTGTTCTTTATTAGGCCGTCAAAGACAAGGGAGCACCCTCGGACAAATGTTGAGGTCTCGTTGATCGCTCAGCCCGCCCTATACGCCATCCATCAAAGAACCAGAGGCCATACTCTTCTGGTCTAAAGAGGGTGCACGTCGTGAAGTACTAGGCAGTGATCTGCGCAAATGGCATAATTTGTCAGCTGAACGGACCCTGCGAAGAGGCACGATGCAGGGGAATTTAACATGCTTTTTTTTGGTTCAATATTAGAATGTGTAAGCTGATCCCAGTGAAGCATATCCAAGCTTCCGCACTGAGCGAAATACTCGTCAAACTATACTGAAACGCATCTAGAAATATTTTAACAAAACGACATTTACTAACAACTGCCATTTTACTTCTCAGATGTTCGTGTGAATATTGCATGTAATCAAATTACGCGGTGTTACTGTTTGCTCCATGCACTGTAAATGTAGCCTGTGGTGCGTGGCCTTCCATTGCACCTATAGAAAACACCTTAACACAAGCGAGGCTGTAACTAGGTAGGAGCTCAAGCCTTAAAACGCACTTTCAAGAACTCTAAACAAAAATATAGAAACGAAAAAGAAATGCACTGAAGCAAAATGGTTTTATGTCATTCCCCAAGGGCCACTGTTAACACGAACACGATATAGACGGTTTTTTTGCAGTATATCTTTGACAGCTATTGAGAGCGCTCATATTTTGTCACTCATATTTGTGCCCCAAGCGAACGCTTTCTTCCGCACCAATAGGTTGATAGCAGCCCCTCAAATTTAAGATGAAAAGATAAAAACACTGTATCCATTGTTCGCGCTAACAGTTCCGCGCAGTGTAAATAAACACCAAGGTGCTCTATCACAAACCGAAGCATACGAACCAAAAAGAGCTCATTTCATTGAGAAAAAAAAATTTTTTTTCGCCCATAATGTGCGAAGAAACGAATGCGATAGCTGTAGCACGGTCGCGCAATGCAGGTGGAATAGCGCACCGTCACGTACCTGAGGAAGGACGTGCGACGTGGCTAATTTTAATAGCCGTCGTGGTTGGCGTCGTAGATGTCACTGACCGCCGCCACTAGTGCTCGGGGATCCGTGAAGTAAGTGGGTAAGCGCGGTGGAAGTTTCTAAAACCATCCAACATTACGCGTAGCAACTGTGGATGCTGCCAAAATGAGATTTCGCATAACGCGAGCAATGTTTGAAAACAAGTCTTTCAAGCAGACGACACGATGATTCGCCCTCCGTTGCGCAATTCTTGGCGGGGCGCCAGGGTTGCCCTCTTCGCATGTCTTCGCTCACTTCGCGCGGCACGACAGACGGGGAGTCCCGACTACCCTCTCCTCGCAACCTGAAAAAAAAAAAAAGTTTTTTTTTTTTTTTTTTTTTTTGCGCGCGTCCACGACAAGTGATGAGGACGAAATCTCCGCAAAGCGTCACCCATAAAGCTGTCGCTTTGAAAAGGAGAGATATAAATGAAGCACTGACTTTCGCTAATGTGCGGTGTCTTGCTGCCTGAAGTAACGGACAAATGATCTGTTCTTTCGCGGACTGCTCGTGTAGAAACATCGCGCCCGCTGGCTTCAACAAGGCAGCACCTGTTCCCACCGTTCAGGGGCCGCGAGGGGATTGCAGCGATTTCCTGAAGCAGCCGGAGGTCAACCGTGAAACGTTTTCTGAAGGATGGCGTCTCAAACGAAGTTTGCGCAAGTATCTTAGTGCAGCGAGGTGAATACCGGCTAAGCGCGTTCTCAAGCATGCTTCCAAATGGCTCGAGCTCCCATTTTGAATGACCTTGCAGAAACACACCATCTGTACTGAACCTTTACTGAGAGTGGAACAGGCTTCCTAAAACGGTGAGGAAAGCGGAGCTCTTGCTCCACTGTCAAATCCCAGAGCGGATCGCGCATGCGCAATGGCGACTTCGCTTTCCGTGGAGAAAACAGTCTACTAAAACTCGATTCCCATAATGCACAACGTGGCATTACGCCGCGATGAGGCGCTTCGAGTTTTGGAATAAGTCTATTCACATTTTGTGAATATACGAGCAATTAAAAAACCTTACCTCATACTTTCACGTCGGCTATAGTCACTCTAAGCAAACACCTTTATTCTGAAGCCTTTCATCCAGGAGCCATAGAGAGCGCGAGTCTCACACCGCGGTACCACCACCGTTGAAAGTTGCGAATAGCCTCACCCTGTATCCGACCCGCTTCCTGAGAGCCCTTGTTCTTTTCGGCAGCAAAATGTAGTCCCTTTTATCGTATATCGCCGAGAGCTTAGCGATCATGGGTATTATCTTCCCTTCTCTTGGTTCTTGATTCGCCTTGCAGTCTCAACGGCTGTGGTGCGATGGTATTAAGATTTTGTGTACGCATAACGAGCGACTTTATTTCCGCGTGCGATTTTCGCGATTTTTTTTTTTTGCCAAGTGTGAGTTTTGGGCGAGAGTACACAATTTCGCGACACTTAGTTATTGTGTAGTGGTTCAGCGTCTTCGAGGCCTATGTTTACCCAGAGACTCAGTATTTATTCGGTAACAATTTTCGATGTCGGTAAGAAAGTCCGTGCTTATGTTAAAAGGAAAAGTTACTTGTAAACATTTTTGTTCTTGTTTTTAACAGGCAAACGATGGAAAATATAACCCACGAACACATTAATATGAATCTATCCCTGCTGCAAGGAAAGGGATTAATTTTCTCACCGAGAATTTTCAAAAATAGCTTATTACTTTTTAGTCCGATAATAGCGCACTAGGTTCTCAAGCTTTGGTGCGGAGATTGAGCGTCCGGTGATGCGCGAGACTTGCTTTCGCATTTA
The DNA here is from genome assembly GCF_016920785.2 of Ixodes scapularis. Classification (NCBI taxonomy): domain Eukaryota; kingdom Metazoa; phylum Arthropoda; class Arachnida; order Ixodida; family Ixodidae; genus Ixodes; species Ixodes scapularis. The sequence continues at coordinate 28,912,222 of NW_024609838.1, forward strand.
AAAGAAAACAAAAGAAAAAGGAAACGTGCCTAGCACATATTAAAAGAAGAGCCGGCACGCGAAGCAGCGTTCCGCGCTGTGTTTTATATTGACAACAAGATGGCGGCTTGACTCTGGTAAGTTGTTTCATCGATCTGGTCGCTGTCATGGCAGCAACGATAGCATCACCCCGTTCTTCTTGTCGGAAAGCTGGTTTTCATCTGAAAGATAAAGGAGAGAACAATGATGAGAGGTACTTGAGTTCTGTACACGGGGTGTTATCTTATATTTGTACAGAACTGTCACAAAAAGTTAATGGGTGATACAGCTTCCCGACGCCCACATTAATGCACGAAGTTAAAAACCAATAAGGAGCTCTGAATAGCGAAGGCCGACAGGTATACAGCGAAGACTGGCACGCGTAGCGAAGGTGGGGATAAAGCAACGTTATGGATATAACGAAACAAAGTCGACGTATAAACTCGTAACACCTGTCCAGGCATTTCAAGTATTGGTGTAGACAAATTTGCTCCCCCCCCCCCCCCCCGGCCAAAAAAACAAAACACAAAAAAAAAACAACCACGATTTAGGTTTTTGTTGAATTGGTGTTGGATTCTGATCGCGTTATCTTGGCCATACGGTCGTTCGTCGCGCGCCGCGATTTTCTGAGTGACGTGGGTTGGCTCTCGTTCTCCTCCCTCTTTTACTCTGCCAAGCGGGCTATTGTTCTGGCACTGAACCCGCAGGCTTTCTCCCTAGCCTACGGTATATATTATAGCCCCCAAAGGAGACGGGATAAAAGCAGTATGTAACCGGAGATTAACTCCCGTCACGGCGTGGAATACAGAAGAGGAGCAATGACCTGCTGCGGGTCCTGTGGGGCTGTAAGAGGGCTTGCTTGACGCTCTGCGCCAGGGGAAAGTGCTTCTCCGAGCAGGCCCCCTCGTAATCGTCCCTGTCCACCTGGACGAGCATCACGCAGAAACCGGGGTACCTCTCCAGAGCCTTCCGGACCTGTGTGTTGAGAAGGAACGAGAGAGATGGCAGGACTGCCCATACAAATTCCAGTTATGTTAGAGCGCAACTCTTAGGCGCCCGTTTCCGGGTTTCGCGGCGTCGCCGTCGGCAGAAAAGTGACGTCACGTGACCTCAACAAAATTCAATTCCCCGCTAAATTTATCGGGGAAAATGACGTCACATGACTTGGTGTCACGTCACCTATGAACAAATTCAGTATCTCCGCTAGATTTAGCGGAAAAATAGACAACACGTGACCTCAACAGCCATTCAGTTCCCCTCTAAATTTAGCGGAAAAAATGACGTCATGTGACCTCACTACCAATTCAGTTTCCCCGATAAATTTAGGGGGAATGGAATTGCTGTTGACGTTAATTTGTCAGCTAAATTTATTGGGAAAGCTGTGGGAGGAGGGGGAGGGGAACGTACGGAGGAGAAGGATGGAAGGAGGAGGAAGAGTAAGGGAGGAAAGAAGGAGGGAGGGAGGAGTCCTCAAGAGCTGCGCTCTAATTTCACGTTACAGGGATTTGTAAACGCCTTTCATTTTTTCGTCTATCCAGCAGACCGTCGTATGCAGAATTGCCTTTTATGGGGAACGCAGCAGACGCTATAGTCACAATTAGACTTCCAGGCGCGCGACGCCGAGGTAAGGCCAAAATGAAAGCTAGCTGTATACCAGCCATTGAGGATGAAAGTGTCTTATAATGCAGCGACCGCCAGGGATTTGTTCCGAAGCGATCTACGCTCGCAGGCAAGGGCACCGCCATGTTTGCCGACGGTGTTTCTCAAATCCTCTGTCAGAGAAGCGAGCGCCAACACTTGAAGATTGTTTTGCAAGAAATTGACTTCCCCCTGAAATTGAGTGCAACTTGCGCCATCTAGGTGACTGGTTTCTACTGAAAGCATCCGCCGTACCAGGCGGACGTTTTCAGTGGCCACCGGTCTCCTAGAGGGCGCAAGTTGCGATCCATTTCAGGTGGAAGTAATTCTTACGTAAATGCGGTTTGGGTTCGGCAAATGCGTGGTGGTAAGCCCCTATTTTTAGGGGCCTCCAAGGGTCGCTACATTATCATGTAATGATTAATTTGGAAAGGTGGGTATAGGCCATAGGGTTCACCTTGGATGCGATGGTCTTTTCTGTGTCGTAGCCGACCCAAGTTTTGCCCTTGTGGGCGTAGAAGCCCAACGCTGGAGCGATGTATTTCACTTCATCCCAGTCTCGCTTGCAGATCTTTTGAAAGATCAAAGTGAGACAAAAAATCAGCACATCAACTTTGTGGAGCTTTGGTGACGCGCCCCGCATGTCAAATCAACTTGGAGCCTTAATTCGATAACGTATTTCTCAAATAAAGAAGGTGCCATGTACGTTGCTGCTGTCTATATATGCACTGTGTATTTATGGCGGACATTAGGAATCGAGTTTTAGAAAAGCGGGCCCCAACGCCTTGGTGGTTCAAGTTAGTGGTCGCATAGGCCCATATCACTGGCGACGCCTTAATGTGCAGAAAGCAGCAGCAAAACATCACCTGTAACGTCTAAACCTAGTTCTTGTAGCTTAGTCCCCAGAAAAATGCCAAAATCGCGCATGTTCGACAAGCGCTCGAGCAACTTCAACTCGTCGCGGCAAAACGAACACACCCCACCTTTCGTCTGCTCGCTTTTTTAATGCGAAAGCATTAACTGTCTTATGGAGCGAGCCGCGCCAGACGGCTTTCTCCAAGTGAGGCCAGCTCCCTGCTACGAAACCACGCGAAAAGCTATAGCCAACAGCACCTAAATTCCCCGATCCCAAAGGAGCGGAGTAGCTGATGGAGTTTCGGCTCCGGTCCCATTGTCTGGCGCGCGTCGACGAGGCTCCCATTGGCCGCTGCGTGTCGGTTTCAACGGCCGCTCACCCCATGCGTGTCCTTCAGCGCGCCGTTGACACAGAGCGTCCAAGGTCAGCGCGCCGAGGAGAGCGCGCGTTCTGACCGGCGACGAAAAGTACGCAGCACACGAAATAAGGGAGTGGACGAGCAGCTTGCATGCTTTCGCATTCACAACTCATAAAAAGTGCTTAGGTGTATCTCGAGCCTTTTCTGGTCTTCTGTCGCTCTTTCTTGTTCTTTCTCTCGGGACCACTGATGCTAGCGCACAGGATTCGACGCGTTCTGCTCTTGTATTCACCACCCTGGCGCCGACCGACGGGCATTGGACTGCCTCCAGGTATGGACCCCTTTGAAAAAGTATCTCGACAGTGAAGAAAAGCTAGATTTTGCTGGGTACACTGGGCAGCGGACGCCATCTTAAAGGATGCTCCCGGTTTGTCTACCTCGCCCCAGTACGAGTTTCGTTGTGTGGCCAAGAGATCGTGGGTGCAATGTAAGTGCCGTTTCTTTGTTACGCGCTGGGAAATTCTTTCTTTTTCTGCTTCGACTAAGAGAGTGTTACCATTAATTTATTAAAAGTGAGAATGGATTAGTTCCCTGAGCGCCTTTTATAGTGTTTCGATGATGCGCTCGCGGCCACCTTGTCGTGAAAGATAAGTGAGTAGATAACAGACATAATAAAACATAGAAAGGGCGAAACACAGATGCTGTGCTTTATTATTTATGTTATCTAGAATATACCTTTTTCGCGTACTCTCGCCTTTTGCCACCGGCAGGCATATCCTGTATGGGCGACGAAAAAACAATAAAACATTTCAGCTGCAAGTACTAAATAAATAACGGAGAGACAAAATGGGAATTTGCGACGGTTACGCTTATATCCTAAATGCATTCTATTGGCATGACGATGGCAAAACAATGTTTTCGTCCACAATGGAAGTGACAATTTTCAAGATGGCGGCGCCCTTGTGAAACAGTTCTATAATTTATAGCACCACGCTCGAGAGTCGTTAGGAATATAAGTGAATGTTCGTGCGTATGAGAGTTGAAAGGCTTGCTGTTGCATCATCCTGTCATTTTAGAGTCAACACTTTCAGTTTCTGTTTCAAACTGAAATAAACGTCGATTGACTGATTGATTGGTTGATTGATTGGCTGATTTTCCCGATCAGTCGCGAGCTTATGTAACACATAGTGCGCAGTTATCGGCGATCTGGTGACTACGGGCGACGCGGTATCCTTCAAGATGGCGTCCAGGCCAGTTGCCTTTCCGTGCGATAGATGGCGCTTTCATTATGAGGAGGACATTTCACGGAAAAATAAACAAAAGGATTGAAATTTTGTTTATTTTTGAGACCGTTGCAAATGCAGACTTTTGAGGGGTTAAATCAGTGTACTTAGCCGAACACGAGCAACATTGTCAGTGTCGGTGGCTCATTCAGTCCGAGGGGAAGGGGGGGGGGGGGGGGGGGGGGGCCGAAATTCCGAGCCGGAAGTGCCTCACGTAGAACCGCGCTCTAGTGAGGTCTATTTCCGTTGCATACGCTGCCGTAATGCACCCTTTCAAATAAGACGTGGTCGCGTCAAAATAAATAAATAAATAAATAAATAAATAAAACGCAAGAATATGGAGCATTTACTGCGGGCGCTTGCAAGCCCACAAAGAAATCGAGCGCCGTGACGATGCACTTTAGGCACTGCTTGATTGGCGGATAGTAGCGTGGGCTGCGGTTGGGTCCTAAAGTGACACGGAGTAAATAAGTGGCTCAACAGTGGTTCCTACGGTTCACCTCAGAGTACGAGGCGTCTTTCGTGTGCTTGGCCGGGGCTCCGAGTCCGTGCTGGGTCGCGTCTTCCAGCTCGAACTGGTTGCCGCCGAGCGTCAGAGTGAAGCAGACCCGGGATTTGGGTTCCTTGGCTGCCAACTGGGCGAGCCTCTCCACTTCGTAGTTCTGAAAGGTGGCCAAATCCGGATTGGGGACACTGTAGCCTGCCTAGATGACAGAGTGCGTTCAACTGCATGATCGGGGTCACGTGATGTACGGGGCCGCGTTCGCCATGTCAACAATAGCGTGAAACGATCAAAACCGTAATCACAAATTGTATTTGCACTTATATAATCGAAATTGTATCAATAATAAGTCGAAGCAATAAGGAAGAGTAAACAAAACGTCAATTCAGCTAAAATAAAGTTGAGCGCATCACTAATAATTCGAGCTTACTAAAGAGTAATCAAGGAATCGTGCGACTAGTAACTCAAATTAATCGAACTAGGTATCAAAATATCAGTTGTCTCGAACAAAATCTAATCGTATAAACAATTAAGTTATCAAAAGTGTAATGTCGGGGTTACAAGGTTCTCCTTGAACTCATTGTCATGCAGCATTCAAAGCACGAATCTCGTAGTGACGGATCAGGTTCGGATCTCTATACAGACTGTCTTTTGTCGCTGTATAAACAGTGTGACCTCGACTTAAGCGAAACACGACCACCGAAGACAAATAGGTGCACGTATATATTGTGGATTGAATTGACTGACCCGGGAATTAAATTGGGTAGCACTGGAAATAAATTGGATGGCGTTTGAATTCATTGGATGTCACTTAAATTAACATAACCATCGTTTGGATTAAATTGAGCGGGAAAACCTGCTAGGGTTGTGTGTTTTCGGTGTCTATTTTCCTTCCACAGATTTAGGGTTTTCGGCGTAAAGTTTTGGTGTAGAACGAGGCATAGGGGATCGTGGGGCTTGTGTTGAAGAAAACAGCACTCGGGTATGGGATTCCTTTAGATCCAGTGAACATGCGAGCGAGACCCGAATGCTTGTAAAACGCCCCCGTAGCGATAACAAGAATGAATAGGAGATGAGATGTGCGGTTTTGAAGCAAGAAGCAGCCTCGCGGACTGTTTAGTGTGAACTGCCTTCCCGGTCAACAAACAATAAAGCTTTAGAGTGTAAAGAAAAACAACTCCTTGAAGCTCGTGTTTTTTTTTTTTGTTTTTTATTCAAGGACAGCTCTAATTTGAGCTGTGCAATTTTTTCTCCGATTTTCGATAAAACCGCTTCGGAGATTCATTTTCGGGGTTAATTAACAATTCCCGAAAACACGGAACCCCTTGTGATACCCCGGGCAGGTTTGTCGACGCGTACTTACGAAAAAGAAGGTGGAGGTGTTGTTTTCGTACTTGCCGTACGGATTCACCAAGGTCGTCCGTGCGTCGGTGTGCCTTACCCTGCTCGTCTGGAAGCTGGCGAAGTCCACCGTCCTACGGGAACCGTGTCAGGAATTGCAGATATGTTCGTCGCAAAAAATAAAACGAAAGCGAAAACAAAGATTGCAGTTGTATTTCGATCTAGCGATCGAATCGTCATATACGCAGGATTCCGTTTTATGAGGAACGGGGCGGACCGTAACTTCAGTCCACAAACTGTATTACGGTATGCCCCAGTCTCAGCCTTTCAAGCACGCGACGCAATGTCTATCGGCGACTTCTCGACGGCACGCGGTTGCAACGCGGTTGCACAGAAGCGGTCACGGTGTACGTTTGCTCGCCAGTTTTCTCGAACGAACCAGATATTCACAGCGCCTGATGGCCAAAAGAAGAGGCCGTGAAAATAGGTTCAAAAGCACGGGATGAGAATCACCAACACACGTGGACAGTTTCGTGTGACATTTCCGACGAGAGGAGGAGCGTTGAAACGACAAAACGGTGCCGATTACTAGAAGGTCAGAACCACTGCACAATACGGCGGAACAACTGACATCGTGGAACGTGCAAGTCATTCCATAAGATAGCGAACGTCAAAGCGCGGTCAACGCTAAAAGCCAAAAAAAACATAAAAAAAAACAGCGTCGAAAGTGTGACGCTATTGTGATCATTGCCCCTTTCTGTTTTTGCCTGCTAATCTAACAAAACGCCTGAAGTGTGCCTTGACGTTGCAGTTTCATTTATTTCTCTATTTTATTTTCAGAAAACCCTGCAGCGCCAAAACATTACAATAGAAAAGCGGGAAATGTAAAAAAAAAAAAAAGAATCACAAATAACACACAACAGAACACAATTATGATAATCAACGAGGCAAATGAAATTTCGCACATTTCAGCACACAACAGCAAAATATAAGGTTTGTACAAATATTACAAATAACGCACATCACATCGACGACTCGCAACAGCCAGAAAAAAGCAAGTTCATAACGTATTGATCATTCTTGGTCCGCCATTGTGCAGGGATTCCCCAGCTGTCCGCAAAGGGCAGTCTTTCGAAAGTGCTTCATGGCGAAGGACCAGAGGAACACACAGACAGACCAGGCGCTGACCAACAACTGAATGTTTTTGGAAAAAATATGAAAGCCGCGAAACCCCTGAATGATGTATTACACCGGCCTCAACCAACACTAGACTCCTACACTCTTTCCGAAACAGGGAAACGGAGAGCGCACTGCCACACATCCTTACATCGTGACATGTCGAATGCTTCAGTAATGTCCCTCGCTTACTTGTTTTTGTGGCGCGTCATTACCAACAACAAAGGAACGAGGGAGATTAGTGAAGCATTTAACATATCCCGATCCACAGGAAGGCACGTGTGCCAGCGCGCCCTCTGTTGCCCTGTTTCAGAAGGAGGTTGAGCATCTTTGCCAATGGGAGCTTAGTGCGTGACGCCATGGTTTATTTTAAAATTTCGCGGCTTTCGCGTTTTTTTTTTAAAGCGCAGCTCTTAGGGGCCCGTTTCCAGCCTGAGCGGCGTCGGCGTCGCCGTTGGCGTCGCCGTCGCCGTCGGCGTAACCGCGCCCCTCCCTCTCCTCCTCCTCCCCCTCCTCCTCCCCTCCTCCTCCTCCCCTCCTCCTCCCCTCCTCCTCCTCCCCCTCCTTCTCCTCCTCCTCCCCTCATTGTGTAGTATGGTCCGGGCGGGTCACGTGACCTCGGGGGGAGGGGGTCACATGACCCGTTTCCAGCCTGTGCGGCGTCGGCGTCGGCTTCGCCCCACCCCCTCCTCCTCCTCCCCCTCCGCTCCTCCTCCTCCCCCCTCCTCCCCCGCCCGGTAAAGGTGGTAAAGGAAAGGGAGAGGGAGCAGGAGGGGAGGAGGACTAGCAGGCATGATCACGAGGGAGGAGGAGGAATATACCCTCCACTCCTCCTCCTCAAGAGCTGCGCTCCAATTCGGCGTTACAGGAAGTTGTAAACGGCTTTCACTTTTTTTTTTTTCTAATAAAAAATTCAGCTTTCAGTTAGCGCCTGTCCTCTGGTCCGTCGTCATTTTGCACTGTTTTCTCGTTTCAGTCGTATTGACACTGGTGAATTTCTCATCTTCAGCGCAGACAGCAGACGCCCGTCGGGACAAACTGCATTCCCGCTGTTCTAAACGTGCACACAATACAATTACTCCCCTTTGAAATAAGTGGGGTCGTTGAGCGGCCGATTTCTCACCGCAGGATGGCGAGGAGATCTTGCTCCACCGTTTTCTGGGTACGATCGACGCCGATGGTGATCAGGTACCGGTCTCTGAAAGAGGCGCGAAGAGCCTGCGAGACACGAAGCTCATGCTGTCGGCGCTACGAAAACCGTGCTGCAAAAAACCCTGTTTAAAAGCCCGCCAAGAAAACATGTCGGTTGGCATTTCTAGGCTAGGTGGCGCAAGCTACCTCCCGTCACAAAGCGTACAGCCGTTAGCACCCGTCCATCCGTCCACATCGTTGGGCACGAAGCGTGTGATTGGATCCGAGCCCTCGCCGAACGCAGCACTATTTTTCGATACGAGCTGAGCCAACAACACCTAGAATATTCGTAGCCTGTGCACGAGAACTTTGACGTCATCAGAGTTAGGTCGAACGAAGACGCAGATTGGGCACGAGTCTGACGTCAGCGTTCGGCTGGGCCTCAAGACCAATCAACGCGTCGAAGGACGCTCCGCATCGGGCTCGGGTCCAATTGCTGAGTTGGCGCCATTCGCCAGTAATAACGTTCCATTAAAAAAAAAAAAAAAAAAAAAAAAAAAAAAATCCGCAAAGTTTGGTGTTTTTTTGATTTTTTGCTTTTTTATGCTGCCCGCTATGTTTTATTTTCACGTAACTGAGCTGGAAAAGAATCGGAAGGCTCTAGAAGTCAAAAAGTTCGTGCCAGTAGTCCTACTTTTTTTTGGCTATATTTATTTTTTATTGTAGTTATGGTTAAGCTATTTACTTTAGTTTTTGTCGCCCAACCCAACTAAGTCACATTTCAACGTGGCAACCGTCACCCTAAAAACCGTAATAAAAAAAAGCCTCCCTTTTCGCGAAATTTCACTAACCTCCCCTTTACCTGTGTTGAATTAAGATATACGTAGGTGGATTCTTACATAAACTTTATGTTATGTTATTAAGGCGTTCGCGTTTCAAAAGCCAAAATCATCGCTTCCTTCTGCATGTGACATACAAATCATCTTAGAACTACTTCGCCCGTCGCACGAGTATTGCTCAAAACAGGCTTTTTTTTCTCTTGAAGTGGCAATCAGTATTTATTTATTAATTCATTGCTTCAGGTTACCTTGTAGCGCCTAAGAAGTCATTTTTGCGAGAAAGGAATGTGAATACACGAGAAAATGTACAAAAGCACAAGGCACGATAACATGAGAGCGCAAAACAAATTTGTAGCGATTACATGGTACTCAATTGAACAGTGGCATGATCATGAGAACACTCGCGTAAGTTTAAAAATTCTGCACTAAAGATATTATCAACGAACAAATTTGTAGATGTGATGTTGAACGTTTCTTCTGGTAGGGAGTTCCAGTCGGTCATTGTAGATGGAAAGAAAGAGGTTTTAAATACATCCGTTCTATACAAGTACTCTCTCACTTTTCCGAGTGATCTGTCTTTCCTGATGTGAAGTGGGGAGGCAGCACATAGTTCTTAGGTAATTGTGAAAGATGCTATGATAGAATTTCAATCGCACAGACCTCCCTCTGGGGGTTAGTGAGATTAAATTCAGCTTTCTTTTTATCTGGCTAACACTCGATCTAAAGTTGTAATTACTTGCTATAAACCTAGCTGCTCTGTTTTGTATTGATTCCCAAAATATGCGTGGCTGGGGTACAGGAAAACACTTGCGTACTCTAAGATAGGTCTAATATACGTAATATATAATCGCTCTTAATATTCATAGGGAAACCTCTCAAGTTTCTTTTAATAAAGTCAAAGGAGCGATGGAACAATTTTTGTACTGTGCACAACTATACCGCTTAAAACGGATCCCTAACATTAATGACCTATGAAACATGCGTTCGTTTTTCACCCCACGCAATAGAAGTCCCAGAAAAAAATTAAAGAAAATTGAGCAGCGTTCACCCCCTCAACTCGCAGCCAGAACAAGCGGTCACGTGATCTGGAGCCGATTATATGCCGCCAGTGTTGATCATAGCCACGCGCTGGGGTTGGCAAAGCGCAGGACACGCGCTGAGTTCCAGACATTGTTATGGCTCGGCTGTTCTCGTCGTTACAGCGATTGGACACGGGTCACAACCCGAATGCTTCTCGAGCTAGCAATTGTCACGAGCCCAAGTCGAGTGCCCACGCAATGCTCAGGTCCAATCTATGAACCGCATTCAAATGTCGTCACTTGGGTGTACTGCGATCCCCGAGTTACGTCATCAAATTTTGCAAAGGAGAGATTGAATGAAAATGATCGCTTTTGTCCTTGAAATTACACCGCAACAAAGGAGTTTCTTGGCCAATGGCGTTGCGTGTGAGTATCCTTGAGTCCCAGGTGTGCCAGTAAGCTCGTGTAGAGAGAACAACATCCCATTTGAATATCGTTGCACAGCTCCTTTAAGCATCCGAGTCGCTTTTGCGGTTATGTAGTCCACGTGTTTTGTGCAGGTGCGAATTTCTGAAATATATACGCCGAACTATTTCACACCTGATACTGTCGCCAAAGAATTTCCGCTCATGTCATATGTACATAAGACAGGCTTGCTGTTGGGCGTAAAACGTATGTATGCGAGAACATAACCTATATTTAACTTCATGCCCCATGTTTAAGCGCATGAAGCATGAAGGTACGTTTAAGAGCATGAAGTATGAAGCATGAAGCTACGGAGCATGAAGTTAAACCTATGTTTAACTTCGTGCTCCGTATCTCAGCACCAGGCTGCGATACGGCGGATGTCATCTTCTAATGCCCAATTCAGGCGGCCATTTTTCGAACTTCAAAATACTGCCGCGCTGAGGGCCGAGCAAACAACGCTCAGTCACGGAATTCTAGAAGATTCCCGTTTATTCTTACTCGGGGCGTAATTTTTATCATTTCGTCTTTCTTTCTTGTTCTCGAAAGAGCCTGTTCATTCTCGCCCCGAGCCCGCGACGCTCGAAGCTTCTTTGCCGAATATTCCAGGTGCCGACACACTCCAGATAAGGAGCGGCCTGCGACCTCGTCGAGTCTCGCTCGCTGTTACGCCGCCGAATCGCCGCCCGTTCCAGCCACCGAAGCGGTTGAAGCACGCCAGCGATCGGGCTACCGCAACTAACCGCGAATCTGCTTTTCTGTGAATTTTGAGTGTCGGTTAATCTTTTATAATCGTGTAGAGAAAGAATAGCAACGTCTGGGACTCCCAAAAGAGTGTCACGTTGAATGCGGAGTTCCTCCCTTCCCTCTTCTCTTGTGCTGGCCGTAGAGCTGTCGGGATGACATCAGGTTCAAAGCGTGTATAGTTCTAAAAGAGACAGTTACCGTCACTACCTGTCAAGGTTCCTGACGGGCATTACAAACGAGTCTTTAGCGACATCCACCAGGCGCTCTTTGCTAATCGTTTAATTCGTTTTAAAATTCCTTTTCGTGTCCGTTTTTTTAAACAAGATATTGATGTGTCCGGTGTGATACTTCTCTTTTGAACGCGTATAGACCAAGAAATAAGCGCCGAAATTTTGTTGTAGTATCCCTTTAACATCTCAGCTCTACCACCTATATCCGCCGCACGCAAGTATGTCCGGTATCCGCCTTGGCATTTTAAATGGTCACAATGAACCGATCTCAATAAGCGTTCTGCGCGTGCGTGACGTCGCCGAAATACGTGATGCCACACGTGCATGATTCTGCCACCGACCAACACGACCTAGAATAATCAAAGCCTGCTTTGACGTCTTCACAGCGAAATCGAGCGAAGACGCAGATTACACATGACGCGTTGATTGGACCCGACGCACAGCAGAGCGCTGACGTCAGCGCTCGGTTGGGCATCGTCTCCAATCAACGCGGTGCAGGACCCATCGGCATCCGACCGGTATGACGTTCCATGGAGTAAGTTCGCAGGCCTTGATCATTCTCTGACGTCACGCCACCGCGGTGGCGCTGCTCAGCTGCTGTCGGTACTGCGCATGCGCAGAAGCTTCCTCTCACTCGAATACGGTTCCTGCGCACGCGCGGGCTTGTTTGTAAACAGCGTGTTACTGAAAACGAGTAGAGAGGAGAATGCCTTCTCTCTTCTCACCCCGGAACGTCGTCTGCTCCGAATGGGCGTTTGGTACTGCAGGCAGTACCAAACGCCTGTTCGGCGTGCAAACACGACTGAAAATTGCGTCGCTTTCTGCACTACTAGCCGCATATACACCGATCTAGATGTGCAAGTTAATGTACAGTGTTATACCCGATAACGAGACTAACCGGGGCACAATCCTGCTGTCACCTGCCACGCAATAAAAAAAAAAAAAAAGAGTGAGTACAACCCCGTAGACAATGTGATTGGTCCGTCATAGCTACGACGAAAAGTGAATACGGTTGCAGTAGCCTTTTTGCTAGATAGTGTTCGTACTGACTTAGGCCTTTACCAAGTATGTGTGGGAAATCTCGATTTAAAAAAAAAAAAAATAAAGGAAAACGTGCCGACCAAGTATGAAACAACAAGAACAACAATAAACAACGAAAACCTTACGACGCAGGTGCGCCTGCAGCGGAGTTAGTGCAAAGTTGTTTATTGTAGTTTATAAAAAATAAAGTAATGCAGCACGGCGCTTCTTTGACTAACAAAATTCTATTACATATGGCTGGGAACACGTCAGAAAAACCTCTCTGGGCTTTACTGTTTTTGACCCCGGGGTAAAAACAAAATGACGTTTGCATGGTGGTGTACAAAAAACAAGCGAGGCTATTTTTGAACTCAAAAGTGTACTATCAGGATTATGTTGTCAGCTGACCCAGTACACGCAGCGGTTGAGGTACAGTAGTGCCGGGGAACGCCATTGGTATTGAAATAACCGAACAGAGGTAAGCTACTTGATTGTTTACTGAAATAAGACAACAGAGCAAAAAAGATTGTTCCTGGAGTAGACATAAATGTTCTAGAGACTCTAACCACTTCACATCGGCAGCAGCGAGCGAGCGCTAGATGTTCGGCACAGCCCACGGATACTACACAAAAATGGAGAATGGTCGGTTTGGCGCCTGCTATGGGGATCGGGTTGATCAGTCGCGTGTCCTCTCCCTCTTTTACCCCACCAAATTCGCTGAAATGCCCGGATGTAGCGCAACGGCGCCGCCCTTAGAACACTTAGAGGAATGGTCTATATATATAGGTAGCGTTACACCGACAGGCTGCCGATCCGCGATTAAGCCTGCCACAAGATCAGTGGTGACAGTGGTTGATAATGGTGATAATGATAATAGTGATTGCAACGATGGCAGTACTGTAATACTGCTCTCGTTCCGGTTGTTCTGGCTGGCTGGACGGAGGGTAGATGTTAAAGGCTTATACTCTTTAAATCGGGTGGCAGCTTGCGCCACGTAGCCTAATGATGATGATGATGATGTTCATAGTGATTGTGCTGCGCTCACCGTGATGATGCCCAAGACGTTATGGATACTTCTGGGCAACACATCCAGCCCGGACAGATGGAGTCCGTCGACGCCGCTCCTGTCCAGCCAGACCCTCGCGTCCTTAGCCAAGCGCTGGGCACTCCAGCCGGTCCGCAGCATGGCCTCCACGTCCACGGAGAGCAGAAGACGGACGTCGGGCGCGGTCTCGCGCACGTGCAGGAACTTCCGAAAGGCATCTGGGTGCATTTCGGAATAGGAGCCAAATGATATTTCGCTCGTTGAAAGGCACGGAAACAGAGCATCTCTCGGAGACATGGACGTCTCTCAGTTCTATACTTCGTACAGCGCCAAAGCGCACCAACGTGGTGTTCGTGGTGTTTCCGTAACGTGTTTGATCATCGCTGAACCATGTCCCATATCTACAGGGAAGGCCAAATAACTTGCAGTTTTGACGCCGTTTTTTTTTTTTTTTTTGACGCTTACATTAATGGTCTTCCGTTTTCCACCTAATGACGACGTACAAGCGTAATAATGTCGTAAGTCGCCATCCTGGCGCTGTCGCAACAGCGGAGGAGGATATTTGTGACGCGGGTTCTGTTCACTTCTTGTACACGTTACTGAAAAACAAGTAATCGATGACAATTTTATTCACTCTTGGTTAAAAAGTATTCAATTAGATTGCTCGATTACTTGACAAAAAAAAATTGACCGTTACTTGAGAAAAAAATAGCTATTTCTCCGATTACCTGATAGTTTCAAACCTCCCCCGGTTTGAAAAACAGGTCTTTCGTATAGTGTCCGATATTGGTGTAGAATCACAGAACTAGAGACTAATGACCTTCTCAATCTACTGATTTTGGTGGACAGTCTTCCTGTTCAGAGCCTCGGTTTGGGCATTCTTCGGCAAAAAGCTTGTAGAAACAAAGCATTAAGAAAGAAGAGAAATGTGGTAATGGTCACGAGAAATCTTAGTACTTCCAAAAGTAATCATATTGCTCTTGCGATTACTTTATATGAATGCGATCAAAGGATTACAAAACTACACCAAAAATAATCGATTAGAAGTAATTTGAACAAAATGTTCAGTTGGGCTAGTTGTTTCATGACTGGATAGGAGTATCGAAGGACAAGGACAAAGCGAAGAAGTGAAGATTTGATTACTTGTAATGAGTTCCGTGTAAATACGTTCTGCTGTTGGGAAAATGTTTCCTCTCAGTGCTGTGTGAAATGTTAAATGCGAAAGGATTTCTTTGGGTCACCTAACCAATAAAATCGTGTTCCTCCGCCCTTCACAGTCAAATTTACCCGAGGGACCCAAATCAATCTCCCCGCTAATTCTAGCGGGAGGCGTTTCCACGCTAGCGGGACAATTTCAATTGGTGTCTAGTTTCACACAAATGCAATTTACTCGCTACGTTTAGAGGGGAAAGCCTCAATTGGTGTACAATCACAATACAACACTTCAATTTAGGAAGAACTGACCCCTTCCGAAACTCACGTACGGATCATCAGAAGGTCGGAACCACGGCACCACGGCACAACTGACACCGTTGAACGCGCAAGTCGTTCCACAAGACAGCGAGCATCGAAGCGCGGCTAACGCCGACGAGTCAATCAGACCGCGTCGAAAATGCAACTTCACTGCTCTCGTCTCCTCTTTCTGGGCTGTGTTTTAAGGCCAAAGCCATACTTGCACCATTACGCGAAAAAGCGGCGGCATAGTGCCCGATAGATGGTCACACCAATACGTCATCAAGCACGCGCCTCAGACGTAGAACACAAAGAAAAGCACAGCAACGCAGATGCTTTGTCACGGAAGCCGTCGTGAGGCCGACGGGGTTCGCCGCGCCCGCGCAGGGGGAACGCCGTGCGAAAAAGGAAGACCTAGTGCGCTGCTTGCCGGAATGCTTTCGCATTCCTACACACAAGCAGTTTTAAGTGTCTTCTAATCCAACCGAACGGATAAAGTGTGCCGTGACGATTGCGGTTTTTGTCCGCCATTGTGCAGAGATTGCACAGCTGCAGCCAACAGAGAGCATACTCTTTCAAAAAGGGTCTAGAGCTGTCACGAAAATGGCGTCTCGCTGAGGCAAGCCGAAAACGCCGAGCTCGACCAAGCCCACCTATCAAGGCCTGCGAGCATTCTCCCACGGAACTTCGTCACAGTCGGAGAGCGCCAACTCAGCCAATGGACCCGAGCCCGACGCCGAGCGTCTTTCGACGCGCTGATTGGACGCGAGGCCCAGTCGAATGGTGACGCAGCGATCGGGTCCAATCGCCGTCCTCCCTCGATCTGACTGTGACGATGATACCAACATTCTTGTGCGCGCGGGCTCTGATTATTCTATTGGTGGTGTTGGCTCGACTGTTGTCTGAAAATAATTTTTTTGGTTTTTAAGACATGTTTACACATTCACCGTACCGCTGACTAAGCGCTAATTTCGCGCCAAATAATCGCTCTATTTGCGCGCCGATGTATGCGACCCCACCTTTTCTTGCTGACACACATACAATGAAGCGCCAGCGCATTAGTCAGCCGCTCGTGCTGATTTAACTGTGCGCTGAACTTCATGCATGCATGCCTTTACGAATAGAATGGGCGGCGCGTATCGCGTTTTTTTTCTCCTCGTAATCGTCTGAACATGGCGGCAGAAAGTCGTACTAGGGTCGTAGGAGTAGAGGACGTCTTTGTGACGACGGTTCTCGGCGCTTGGGTGGTTGGGCACGCTGGCGTAGATGAAGTGGGTGCACACTCCGTAGGGGTAGACGCCTTCCCTGTAGCTCGGCGTGAACCGGCACAGAAGTTTGGCGTCCGTGGCTGCGAAAAAAAAAAGCGTTTGCGTCCACGGGACTGCCCACTTAAAGGCTACGTTACTAGAACAGCTCAGTTGGGAAACTGCCATAGAGCCTGCTCTGAAAAAGTGGCATCGATCCGTACTTGAGAACCGAGCTAATGACGATCGCAACGCCGCCATTTCTCTCACAGCGGCCACTCGGGGAACTGCACGGCTGCTCGTATTGGTACGTGAGTATCGCATTCGATAGCGTCCATAGAGCATACAGATGCAACCCCCATCTCCCAAGGGGTGGTGCCGCGAATTACTACCGAAGTTAGGACGCGCATACCTGAAATCACTGGTGAGACATGGTTGTATAAAAACAATATTAATTGTGCCACAAAACCATGTAAACTAAAAATTTTAGAAAATATCGCGCGCCTGTCATTCTGAACTAATCTACAAAAAAGTTCCTATACAAAAATAACTTTTTCCGTTTATTCTTATGCAAGAACATGCTGGCTTTTTAAAAGCTGATGGTGGCCAGAGTAAAGAACAACGTTACTAGAACCACTCAGTTGGGAAACTGCCATAAAACCTGCTCTGAAAAAGTGGCACCGATCCGTACTCTTGAACCGAGCTAATGGCGATCACCACGCCGCCATTTCTCCCGCAGCGGCCGCTCGAGGAACTCCACGCGACTTCTATTTTGGCTTTAATTGGCCATTTTGGTGCCGAAACAGATACGGTGGAAGGGATTTCAGGGTGCCTCCCCCGTCTCCCAAGCGGACGCGCCGCGAAATACCACTCAAATTAAGATGCGCCTAGGTTGGGACGCGCTACCTGAAATCACCGCTGAGGAATGGTTCTATAAAAACAATATTAAATATGCCGATAAACCTTGCAAACTAAAGATTTTAGAAAGCATCACACGGCGCGCCCTTCATATTGTACTAAACTTCAATCAAAGTTACTACAAAAAGAGTTTTTTCCGTTGGTTTTTACGCAAAAACATGCTTTCTAGAAGCTCAAGGTGACCACAGTACAGACAAATGATAATGAGTGGCGCTGTTGTCGTATTTAGCGCGGTCTCGGTGGACGCCAGCGGCCCAGGCTTCAACGGTGAGTTTCCCAACTGAGAGTTCTAGTAACGTTGATAAAAAAAAAAAAAAAAAAAAAAAAAAAAGCAAAAAAACATTGAGTTGCCATTTTGGCTCCTCCAGTTTGGGAGTTCTGGTACTCTGGGAGCATTCAGTGACTCTAGCAGTAGCCTAAAGCAAATTTCATGTTTCAACTCGTCGCTAAAGGGTGACGCTGTTATCGTATTTAGCTCGGTCTCGGTGGACGCCAGCGGTCCAGGTTGCAGGGGTGAGTTTCCCAACTGAGTGTTTTAGTAACGTTTCTTAAAGAGAAGCAGTGCCAGCTATAAAAGACAAAGACCTGCGCATTTCCCTCCCCAAAGCGTCATCACTCCTGGGTTCACGCAGCGCCGCCTTGCCCGCGTCAGCGTTGCCGCAAGCGCGTCTTGCGGCATCTCATAACGAGCGCGATGCTATATTGCATATGGCGACGCCAAGACAGACGCATCTGCCGCATTTGCGGCGGCTCTCGTCGAGCTTCGCCGAGTCGCCGCTTGGGGCGGGCCGGGGACTTACGCTTAAATGGTAAAACAAAATGGCTAGGTGGCGTAAGCTACCGCCCGATCCAAAGGGCTCAGCCGGATTCATTCATGCATCCATCCATCTAACGATGACGTCACGCTCATGCCTCATCTTATAGGTGATATTGACTAAAGTGGTTTCTGAGATCGTCAATTTATGGTCACAACTCAATCTACAGACTCTAAGCATTAAAGAAAAAAAAAAGTCATGTTGATTCGCGTCCGATTGCTCTATGAAAAATGGGAAATTCAAAACAGGATTGGTTTCCGTATTTATTATTTTTTTTTTTTATTTGGCGCAGAAATTAGTGGTCGCTCTCGGACGTGCGACAGCCAATCGCGAGTGAGCGCTTCCTGCGCGAAAATCTCGCACATTAGAAAATCGGTCCACCGTTGATCGGCCGTCTTGCCGCGCGGGAAGTGATCGCTCCGGTTCGTTTTGACCAACGAGGTAGAGGGGTTTAGAGCGATAAACCGGGGTTCCGGTCTGCACTCGAAAGTGACCCCCATAAGGAGGCTGCCATTGTACGCAAATTTGACCACACGTCACATGACCAAACCAAATACGTGACGTCACAGGAAAGATGGCAGCGCCCATGGAGCGGCTGGCCCCAGCTGGGCCGGAGCTTGTCGGATGCTTTGTTGGTTGTCGTTCGTCTCGGCGAGTTGATTTCAGACGCGGAAGCCGTCATATGAGGCCGGTCGAAAGCGAGTTCAGAGTTCAGCGTGGTGTTTGACGTAGGTATAATGTGAAAATACGGAGAAACGGTGTGCATTTCGCTGGTGACCGACCGGGATATTGCCACGGATGAGACAATCTGACCTACGTTGCTCGGACCTCGGATTGATTCGGATACCGCTAGGATAAAATTTAAGGCGACGTTTCTGTGCTCTCGTTGACCATCGGAATCTTCGAGGTTTGCAGTGAAGCGTGTGCAATATATTTGGATACACAGTTTAGCGACGGAAATTGCCTGAGTCGTGCTTGGCGGTGTGCAATCGCGGTGCAGCTTCGATCAAATGACCGAGGGCTCACTTCGGTTGTGCGGCGCACCGGAAGGCTGCCTTGAAGCTGGTAGTTCTTGTGCCGTGCTGAATGATGCTGTGCTGCTTACAAATTGTTCCGGCGTAGAAGTGCACTTTCACGGAGCACAGGTGTGCGGCGCACCGAAGAGCTGCCTTCAAGCTGGTAGTTCCTGTGCCATGCTTTAGGTGATGCTGTGCTGCTTCCGAAATTGTTCCGGCGTAGACGTGCACTTCCACGGAGCACAGGTGTTGCAGTTGGTATTGATCTCGCTGATCTGTCGCACGTTTCGTCAACACAAACGTTTCATCCACTCTCGTTACGCGAATTGCAAGCTGTCCGGACATTTCACCGAGCGTGTTACGTACCCAGCTCACGCCGCTTTGTGGCAACAGTCTGCAGTGGCTCATTACCAGAAAAGTGGTCCCACATCCATTTCAGTTCAGTTCGTCCACGGTAGTCGCCAAACCTCGAAGGAGAGGATTTATTCGGACAGAATGCCACTAAAGCACTGCAGCTTCTTCAGTGGTCAGGATAGATTCTCTTCTGCTAGTTTTGTTATATTGTCTCGGATCCTTGTTCCAGTCCTATCTTCTATCAATATTCACTATTCTGGGACACTGCAGGTCATGCTCAGCTGTAATCGTATGTTCAGGTGGAGGTACTGGGCACTTTACCCGTAGCCCTTCACTCTGTGTGAACCCGGCGGCTCTTCAGCCGAGTTACCCGATAATGGGACACGACTGGCGGACTATTCTGCGTCTTTTACCCCTGTCGAACCGTAGGCAAAGTCCTGACCCGAGCCTGGCAAAACAACCGCAAGACGACCGAGTACCACAAGGAGTAACCTCGGAAATACACCACGAAGCACCTGAAATCCGAGCCAGTTGCTGCTACCAGGAAAAACCACCGGAATTCGGTCTCCTGTCAGAAAATCCGAAGCTGACTAAGCCAACAATGACAAACCTGTAGCAGCAAACCGTGTCCCCTCCCACCATTGTTTGCATGCCCGTCGCAAATCACACTCCAACGCTTTTTCACGCAAGCTGTATGAAGACGTCAAGGACTGGATTGAACAATATGACAGTGTCGCCCGCCACATCGGGTGGACAGACAACCAGCTCCTGCAGAACCTATACTTCTCGTGGAAGCAACTGCCGGCGCTGGTCTCAGAACCATGGATCCTCCTTAACGTCATGGGAAGTTTGCAAGATCGAGCTGAAGCGCGCATCCGTCAGCCAACATCAACGAAAGAGAGCCGTATTCTTGATTCTGTCCAGGACACTGCCCCAATGAGAGCGCCACCGCACTCGTAAAGGATGCTTTGCGCTTGATCGAGCGCCCACGCCCACGCCCACGCCGACCTTGATGCTACAGAAGACAAGAACCTAAGAATCCCATGCGCCTCACGTGAGGGACAACACCTTCGGCAGCCTTGTCCGCAACCCCCCAACAACAGTCGAAGTGTTCATATCACTGAGGCTTCCAACATGGAATGTGCACTGCATGCCCGAGCCTGCCACTATGAACAACTTCCCGGCGTCTCGACACTCGAGTTGTCCAGCTACTACTTCGACGCCAGCCTCCCAGGCATCTACGACATCACCCACGACGTTGTCTGGGAGGAGATCAGGAAGCTACTTCCTGCCATCAGTTGCCCGGCTTTTATTTTGATTTCCGAGATTGTTTCGGAACAAGTTTGACAGGTATTTCAACCGAGACTTCTGCGAGCGAAGCGACATCTGACAAACCAAGGGCAACTTACGCCACAATGGCACGACGACCGCCACTGGCTGCCCCTTAGTATTCAATGCCAATTCAATGAGACACTCTAACGCTGAAGCATTCCCGACATTGTGTGTAGAACTGTGCTCAACAAACTACACCGAGGAAAACGTAGGTGATGCGAATGTGCGACCGAAAACCACTTTGCTACCACTGCATGAAGCCTACCATGTCTACCAAAGCAGCCCGTACCAATGACTTGGTCGGCGAGGGTTCGTGCCAAACGACCCTCGATTACGTCTCGAGGAGCGACCACGGGAGATTAAGGATTACCTTCGGCGACCTTTGTCCCTGATGCCGAAGGTGCTGAGTCGAAGATTCTGAATCCCTGATTACCCCAAAGCTCCTCATGTCCATCACCTCAACAAGAGGTAAGCACGACAAAGCAGGTGAGCGGCGATGCAGTGACAGTGGATTTGGTGTCCGTTGTCGTCCAAGTACAACACCTAAAAATTTGCTGACACCAATTTTCTGTGTTCACTCCACGAAGCACACAATTTCCAACTTTGAGGGAGAATGCCCCTGAGTGACTTGAAGGAATAGAATGGTTGGTTGCTCTCAAAAGTGAACTGCAAGCATCACCAGACTTGGATAGCAAACAAAAATTGTTGCCAGCTTTCAAGTCAACGGTACAGCAAAAGGCACAGCCACGTAAGCAATACCTGCCCGAACTTGCTACATTGATGCCGAAAACTACCAGGAAAATTTTCGGATTAGAAGCCAGCCCTGCAGCTTCAGTGCACATGACGTATGATTACAAGACAGCATCAGTCGGTCAAAGTTGCCACTCGACCAAACTGAACACCGACGTGCCAGGAGCGTCATCCGACAACAAGGTCCACAGGTACTACGACTGAACGCCTGACACGAGACTGTCGCAGAAAAAACTCGTTATGGAACCATTTACTAAGAATCAATAATTTTGTAATCAAGTGGAAATAAACATATTTGATACACTAACCAGATAAACATATTTCCGCTTGCCTTCATGCCTTGAGAGTCTACACACCGAGAATTGTGTCCATTGCACGCTCTAGACCTTACGAGGACACTCGCTTCTCTGACCCTTCAATATTAATTAAGGGGTCATACCAGACTGGCAGATTTCTTGCAAGGGGCTGCACTCAATCAACCTTTCCTAAACATGTGGTGCATCCGAAAACCAACTCCAGTGATGTGAAAATGTTATTTATTAATTTATTCCTTCCAGGGGCCTTCGTAGGCATTGCAGAGAGGATACTTAAAACTACACACATGATAATAGCATTAAAGCACACTGCTGTAACTTGTTAATTGGAAAAACAAACACACCTCTGAGCATATAGTTTAATAGTATGTGTTGATGCATTGTTATATAGCATGACACTTCCTATATGTATGACACAATAGACCCTTTGCAGAACCTTATCAAGCAACACAACCGTCACAATTTCTTTTCGGCGCAAAGCACACGAATGGGCCCCAGTTCACGTCGAACGCCAATGCAGCATTCGAGTCCAATAGGTGCTGAGCCGAATTCACAGGGATGGCGGACATAACATTCTTGTCGAACAAATACCCAAAGTATGAAAGCCTGGGGTAATTACAGTAGTAGCTACTGTAATTTGTTTATCAGAATTTGGCAGACGGCAAAGGCTACGGTCTCGGTGAATCAATACACACATTGGAGAGAGGCACATGACAGCATATCACCAGAGTGCTCGTCTGCACAGATTTGTCACACACCTTCGCTCCGTCTCTCTGTTTGGCTCGAGGGGCTGTGGCGGTTGGCCTTTTCCAAGTTACGGTGATGCGAAGTATAGACAGCCCACACTTTTAAAAAGAGTCTATTGAAGAGACCGAAAGGAATGGTAGTCAACATTTTTCAACAAGACTGCTCTCCAGGCAAGGGATGGACGCAAATATGAATCATCTTATCCAGGTAATTAGAACAATTAAATAATTGACCGACTAATACAATGCACTCTTGATGGAAAAGAGTATAGCTGCAATAAATCCTACAAAACAGAAAAAATGCGCAGTTAATCTATGCATGCACCAAAACAGTTGTTCTTATAGCAAGTCGAATAGCTTTGAAGCAGGTGCCTGCAACGATTTATTCTTCCCCATACTCAATAAAACGCCAACCTCGTAGCTGAAAATAAGGGTGCACTTCGCACTCACACACACACACAAAAAAAAGGAAGAAAAGCGATCGAATGTAGAATCGTGGATTAGCACAAAAGGTTAAAATCGCAGGAGCTTCCTCGCTAAAAGTTGCTATGGCTGTTCGGTGACGGAGGGCTGAAACAACTTCCCTTAGGCCCTAACGCGACGTATACATTTCGCGTAGATTCTTAGATAATTCAACGTTCAAACAAAGCTAAGAGAATGCGAAAATTTCATGTTAAAAGCACTCAAAGTTCTATCGATCCTCGGACACATCCCGGAATCCAAGCACCGGGACGGCGAAGCAGAGCTGATGCTGTCTCACAGGCGTTAATATCCAGATGATCCAGAGCGATCTTGCGCAAAAACGGTATAAAGTCTCATTCCTTCATATTTTCACATTATACCTGCGTCAGCGAGCACGAAGAAGCCCGAAGTCGTCGGAAAGCAGCTGCACATCACGGCTACCGCGCACCGAACAAACTCGCATCCGCCAGCTCTGGGCGCTGCCATCTTACCTGTGACGTCACGGCTCTTGGGAGGTCACGTGACGAGTGGTCACATTTGCGTAAAATATGGCGGCAACCGGGGGGGTGCCACTTCCGAACTTCCGGTTTATCACTCTCAGCCCCTCTACCTCGTTGGTTTTGACGTCGTTCCTGCCAGCTCTGGCTACTTTCCTGATTTGTGTGGAACATCGGTCGCGAAACTTAGCTGTTCTGAACCTGTTTGAAAGTCACTCCATACGCTCTGAATAGCTTCATCGTCGTTTGGCTGCAGTTAGAGCTTACAGCATGAAGGTTTATTAGTTGATTTTAGTTCTGTAACGTTTCGCTGTAACCGCGGGCTGTAACAGCCGGTTGTAGCAGCCGGCTGTAACGAAAAAGCGACACTGAAAAGCGTTACGCTCGTAGGGAACCATATAAGAAGTCTTCAGTCCCCCGGCAGGATTTGAATTTCACCACCTTGAGATTGTGAGCCATTTGCTTTGCCGATTGAGCTCTCCAGGTTGGGTGGATTTGCGCAGCGCGCGAATGGCGCGGTCGCGTGCTTCGCGGCCTTTTCGGTCATGTTGCGCAATCTCACGGCGTGTGTCAGTAATTAGAGCGAATCTTTAGTCGGCGGTGCCGTTCCAGACGCCCTTCTCTTCTTGCCTGGAAGGCCTGTCCCACATTCTGTGCTTACCAGTCTTTGGCAGCATGATCAACGACGCTGTTAGGAGTATGCACGATTGCATGTACGACCCCTTGGAAGCCGCCATCTTTCTAATATAGTCGCTGCCAATGCGAGAACGGCAGGGAGAAGTTTCAGTTGTCCCGCCTGCCGCGTAAGGCCACTCATCGGCCAATGGCTGGCCACTTTCTAGCCACTGGCCAAAGACTTTGCCAGCCATGGGCCAATGATTGGCCAACTCTGCGCTGCTTGGGGGGCTTCCTACCGTCGACAACGCTTCGACGTCTCGTGCACTTCGTGCGCGCGCGTGCACAACCAAGGCTTTGGAGGAAGGCTTGACACATGCAGGAGGCCGGATGTTCAAAGGAGATGCACCGCCGTTCTCACGTTGTCAGTGACTGTAGTGTTTATAGATTCTCTCATAGTCATACCTTGTTGAGGCTGCCCACACGGGTGCCAGAATATGTTGCCCCAACAAAGCGGTTTCATCCATGGTGGCCAGGTTAGCTTATGGAGCGTGTTTGTTTTTTGTGCAGCATCTCTTTGTAGAGATGGCTGGCTGGCTGCACTATGTTGTTGTTTGTGGCCCCTTTGTTTGTCATGTTTGTGCAGGCATAAAAATTGATGTGCCTCGTTGTTGTTTGTCTTACGTGGGGGAGAGTCTGATTTTAGTTCATTGTTTTCTCTCTGTTTACAGTGTTCTGTACCGCTTATGGGATTTTATGTTTGATCTTTCATGATCAATTAGTTTTCGTCATCTGAGTCTTTCATTTTGTCTGGACGTGGAGATGGCGGGGGGCTGTCGCCTTGTCAGGCATGTCGATGCCTTTTGTGACGGCCCCCCAGACAGCTGTATTCCTCGACGGTTGTCTAAATAAACTTTGATTTGATTTGAAACTTTGACCCCTAACCCACCCAATCAGGTAACCAAAATGATGCATCCCCCTCGTGCTATTAGATATTTTCGGTTCGCATGGGCGGATAACCAATTGGCTCCTTCACTTCGAACCGCGGGGTACCGCAAGGCTTCGTCCTAGCGCCTCTGCTGTTCAACATTGCGCTCGTGCCTTTGGCATGGCGCCTACGGGACATCCCCAACATCAAACTTGTTTTTTACGCAGACGACGTCACACTGTTGTCTACCCACCTACAGGAAGCTCTTGCTGTCCTTCGCGCGTATGCGCAAAGCGCTGGACTCGAAATTCCTCCGCAAAGGTCCTGCTATACACAGGTGACCAACAAGTCGGGCAGGAAGTTGACCTCTAAGACAAACTTTCAATTCCAGATCCATCCAACGATCATACTTGAGACTGAACTGAGGGTGCTTGGGCTTTAAATCCATCATTCTAGCCCTGGTAACAGCTGGCTCTAAAAGGCTAAAAAATCGTCGACAACAACTTTGCACTTCATACGCATAATCGCGTTAATCGGAGCAGCGGTGCCAGGACTGAGGCGGTCCGCCGTCTCATGCGCTCCGTTTTCCAACCACATCTTGTCTACCAGGCCCAGTTCCAATGACTGACCACTCAAGAGTGGCCAAGACTCGATCTAGTCAGTAGAAACACCATGAGAGCATTCGCGGTACTCCCTAGTCTTACCCCGATTCCAACTCTGCAAGAGCACGCTCAGCTCAATACGCTCAAGGAGCTGGTGAACCAGCGTGAACAAGCAAGACTACTCAAAAGCAACCACATTCCGGCGGTAGCAGCTCTTCATTCCCACCTCTACAGAGGGCCTGCCTTGACTACGACGCTGGACGGCATCCCTTCGTGGTGTTATATTGATATTACCACTAACAAGACAACGAAGCTACGTCGACGTGACCAGACAGCTCCTCAACACATGAGACCGCAATCCCTCAGGACCAATGTGTGGTCTGCGCGGACGTGGCAGTTCCGCCGAGGGGAGGACGGTCGCCTTTGGGCCTATCACTCCCCGAGATTGAAGCCAGCTGCAACTACAAGGCGGAAACACCGGACTCATTGTTGCTAGAGCTACAAGCCATACACGACGTGATCAAACCTGTCATCAGTATGCCCGGCGTCAAAGAAGTATACATTTACACCGACTCCAGTTACCCGAGGCTACAAATATGCCAGCAGACGTACACAAGACGTCAACCATAAAAAAAAAGTTCACTTGGTGCAGGGGCATAGCCAGGACCACGCCAACCTCTTGGCTGACCTTTATGCCCACCACACACAGCCCTCACTTGACCTCCCACCCCGCTGCCTTCCCTTCTGATCCCCAGTCTGACCTCATAACCCCAAAATTCCTCCTCCGACGGGACACACGCGCTTAATTACCCCGTGTGTCTGCTCCCTTCCCTGTAACCTTTCCCGGGTGGAGGAAGTCTCTCCCCGGACGCTCCGGGCTGGGCCGGAGCTGCCCTCAAACCTTCCGTCACCTGGTCCTGGAGACCTGCCGTAAGGAATCTGCCGTGAGTGTACGGTCCCTGTGGCTACGGCGGATGTTCGTCATCTGCTTTGGCTCTGCTTCGGGACCAACACAACCCGTGAGCAGATACCCAGCGAGGCCGGACTATGGGCCATCCACACGGTAACTAAACCCGATGGGGTGAACGGCGACAAGTTCTACAAGTCGCTCCTGCATGCAGTTCTTGCTCGACGGTGGACTTCACTAATTTCTTTGAGGCTTCCCTTATTACGCCGCGTGGCAGATCATACGAATAAATAAATAAAAACAACCGTTTAATTGCCCGCTTATATTATGCTCCGTGTAACTTACCCGGTGAAAGTGCAGCCGGGGCGTATTCTGAAACGAACAAATTAATTTCTTATTCTGATGCGAAAGACGCAGAGTCGTCCTCAACATGGTATATAAAACGCTGCAGACCTGTGGCGGTGCTTTGGCAGACCACGAATTTACAGCATCATCCACATCGAGGCCCCAATAGACTCCTTTCAAAACCGGAGCGAAAGTTCGTCTGCTTCTTACATAGAGGTGGCTATGATGTCAGAATGCCGAATTCTTATTTGATGACTGAAAAAAAAAAGAAATAGTGGGTAGGCTGCAAGGCACCTACGATTGTGGTCTACCCTATCCTTTCAATCAAAGTCAGTCAGAGCACGGCGTCGTCCTGACGTCACTGCCAGTCCTGTGCAAGAAGCAGACAACTTGCTCTCCACATAGAGACCAAAAGTGTTGGTCATCCCCTCGCCCCTCTTCACCAATTCTCCTCTCTCTCCCCCTCTCTCCCCCTCTCCAGTTTTCTAACTATCACCAGGTGGTCTGGGAGTCGACAAGATGACCGCCGAGAAATCGAGCAAAAAAAGAACACCCCTCAGATGTGTTAGTTAGTTTCACTTCATTATGTTTTTCCTGGATAATTTCTTTCAATCTTCTAACATCTTTTTTGTGACTGTAATTCGTTCTCCATTCTCCAATCCTCACGTCCAAAACCCAGCGCACACGCCATATCCGTCACCCCCCTCAGGGAGGGCGGCGTGAAGTCTCGTGCACTTCAAAACCAAATGTTCTAGCGTCTCACTCTCACTATGGCATACGGCACATAATGTGTCTATCTCTTCAAATTTAGCCTTACACGTCTTTGTTTTTAACACTCCTGTTCTCGCTTTGAACAGCAAAGATCTTCCACGTGAATTACCCAACACCTTTTCGTTTCTTATGTCCTGTTTTTGTGACCTGTACATCGTTAAAGCTCAATTTTTCTTGCATTCTTCCCTCCCACATTTTCTTTTCTGCCTCTTTCACTCCCTTTTTCACTTAACTGACCTGCTCAGCCCCATGTGCAGGTGTTTAAATGTCGGCTTTCGGGTTCGGTTTCTCCATTTTCTGTTTAAACTTTATATGCATAAATACTTAAGTACTTTCCGTGGCCACCGGGCATCATCCAATGCAATTAATATTCCTTAAAAAAATATATAGTTGTTTTTGATGACGCTGAGCAAGTTTCTAATTGGAATCATATGTCTATTTTGAATAATTAAAAAGTTAAGTAACGAATTTACTTAATTATCCGATTAATCGTTACGATTAGCCCCCTATACTATGTCCCCTGGCCGTATAACTCACCTGCGCAAACCGCATAAGTGTAACTTTTACGGCGTTGTTTAAACAAATCTGTTAAGTTAAAAAAAAAAGGAAAAAAAAAACACCCTTAATACCGGGTGTTTCAGCGAAGACACAAACATTTCTATGGACCGCATTACCCGTTCTAGAGGACGTCAGAAAATGCGCGATACTTATTAATTATTCCGGTAATTAAGAAAAATGACTAATTACCTTTTTAATTATTGAAAATAGACATAAGGTTTCGATTAGAAACTTGATGAGCGCCATCGGAAACCACAAAATCAAATTTTCAGAAAAACTTTGAGCGCGTGAGAAGCGTAGTATAGTGCGCTAAAGCTACCAGTCGTGGAGCGGGCACAAGGCTAGCGTTGCGATAAGTCGCCCGAACGATTTTTCCGTCGCTTATCAGAGCCCCAGTCTTGTACCTGCTCCACGAGTGGTAACTTTAGCGCACTACTACGCTTCCCACGGGCTCGAACTCTTTTTGAAAATTACAGATTTTGTGTTTTTCGATGGCACTCAGCAAATTCCTAATTGAAACCTTATGTATATTCCAATAATTAGTTGTTTTTCCTAATTAGTGAACTAATTAGTAAGTATCGCGCATTTTCTGATGTCCGCCACCTCGAATAATCCGGTTCCGAGAAGATTTTTCACCTTAAATACAGTAATTTTAGGAATGTTTTTCAGTCTTCGCTGAAGCATCCGGTATATTTATCAAATAGATAAGATTTATTTGAGTTAAATTTTAGTTATTTGATTTAAATTAGTTTAATTTTATTCATATCACTTTAGCTCAAAACTCGTGTCTCTGTATCACTACATGCATTTTTAAACATAGATTAATTTATCAACCCGTCTGATCACTGATTACAATGCAGAAAAATAATTACCGTAAATTTGAAGTACAGTTGAATCAACAACTTTTTACTGATGTAACCCCAGCCATACTAGAACAAATACAGCTGAATTTTTCTAGTTAGCTAAAATGACTATTTGCTTTTTTTCGCGTTCTGATTTGCTCGCAATAACACTTTACCTTTCTAGATTTTACTTTTTTTTTCTTTCACGGTCTGGCTGACTTGCAATAGTATATTACGTAACTGACGACCGAAATGGAAAGTAGGAAGAAAGCTTAATGATCCGATTTGCTCAGAAGATAAAATGCATTTTGCTCGTCTTCAGCCTGATATAAATCTTCTTTGCTGGACGATTTTTTTATTAAATACGAAACAACTGGTTTGATTTAAATCATAATTTAAAGCATGATTCAAATCACTTTGATGTTTATTCTCCACCCTGCATCGTACCTATGAGCCAGTTTGCGTAAAGGAAAGACTGGCCCATTTATTTTCCCCCTGGCCAGCAGACTCTGCCAGGTTTGCCTACTTGGACTCGTTAAATATAGAATTCTGCCATTCTGGAGTCGTAGTCCCGCGGCAGTTCTGAAACAAATACCTGGAGTTTTCTGAGTTTGGCACTCTAGAAACATTATGTGGCTCATTCGTACATATTCCAGACCCATAGCCCGGGAAAAACAGTGCTTTTGCGATTACATTCATTTGGCACAAATAGTGAAGCCAAGTACCACGAACGTGCGGTTGCTCCTAAGATCCAGCTTCGTTCTTTGGCTAGGTGCTCAGCATTTTGTGAAGCCCAGATAAAAGCGTGGCCGCGAGGCCCAACACTGATTGGTTGACGGGTGGGAGAGGAGGAGAGAGGTGCTCGACGCTGATTGCTTAACGGGGAGGTCATGTGACCAGAGAGGCAGGGGAGGGGGAGCTCGACCATCTGTGCGCACTGAGGGAGAAGAACTCGCAATTGAGTATGGAAGGCTGGGGAAGATCGCCAGGATTATCAGCCCGATTAGCGGTAGTATCACTTTATTCTAGTAACAACTACCAAGCGTACACATAGTACGCGTTAAACTCCGATGAAGAGCGCCGTGAACGTAGGCGTCTGGAAACTCAGAGCATCACTAAACGTTTCTGACATGCTGGAGCATTTCACGTATCCAACACAATTGCGTAGCCATTGGTAGTACATTTTTGTTGTTGTTTTGTTGCTGTCTGGACACAGTAATTAGAGCGCTCTAAAGAAGCTGTGAACCTCAAATCAGGTATTATTTCGTCACAAGTTTCGATGCTAACAAGAATGAACATATCAGTTCAGTCGGAAATTCCGAGGTTTCTTACGCGAGCGAGAGTTTTCTTCGAACGCTCGCTTGATGTCATGGATTTCTTCCTCGTCTGAAAGAAAGGTAGGCCAAACGAAGCTTGGATCATTGTTCCAACGCAAATCCCCGTGAATCCGAGGGAATTGCCTACATATCATCCACTCACCTTTCACTGCCGTGGGAATGCCTTTATCGTGCGACTTGTACCGGACTGGGGGACAGAGAAATTCAGGTGTTGCATAGTTACCACAGTAATCGCTTTCTATTTGTCCCTTCCGTATATCATACACTTGCCAGTGCTATCCAAGGATCTAATGTTTCCTTCGCAAGAAATTGGTTTCACACCCTATTAATTTCATATTTCAAGCCCAATGCGGGCACTGAGTTAATTACATGTTGTGAGACTCTAGGAGAAAACCTGCAAGCAGACATGGGAGAGCTAGAATTTTGATTGTTCCCTTTTATAAGTGGGCCAGTTTTTCCTCTTTTATCGGCAGGACACCTATCCCTAAAAGAGGGACAAGAAACTCGTAAAATATAGGTGGTGGTTACGCGATGGTGTATTGGTGCACAAAGGCACAGTGCAATGGTGCACCATGGCACAATGCGTCAAAAGCAAAGGACGGGGTTGGCCTAGCTGTAAATGCTGATAAAAGGGAGTGTGATTGTTCGGGGGGGGGGGGGGGGGGGGGGGGGGCACACATCCTCGTCTCTACATAAAGCACGAGACACCACCCGTTCCTCCTGGCGCAAGAACCTCGTAGGTTGTAGTGGAGGCGGTGGTGGTATACTGGTGTACATTTCCAAGGGCAGAGGTCAATGGTGTTCAGCTATCATTGCTGACTGTCGGAAAAGTGACAGTACTGGAAACAGAGTTCTTTCTCCACACAGAAAATACATCACTTGTTCCTCCTGGGCCGATGACCTTTTAGGTGGTGGTAGTGAGACAATAGGGAATTGTAGTATACCGTTTTTCTCCTCCGCTACGGTGTCCGCCAAGAAAACGCCGCAGCTGCGCATGCGCGCCGCCAGCCTTATCTGCGTAATTCAAGATCTTGTGGTGGATTACGGAGCGCTATCCGGGTGCTTAGCGGGAAGCAGAAACGGTCTACTAGAATTCCCCAATTAGGGTTTTGTGTTTTCGGTAAATACCGATAAACCCCGAAACTTAAACTCCTCGAGACAGTTTTATCACAATCGGGGAAAACCGGAAAACCCCGGAATTAGACCTGCCTTTAAATAATAAAAAAAAAACAACAAAAAAAACAGAAGCTTTACGGGAAGAAAACTTTTATGTACAACTTGATTTTCCATTGACCCGGCAAACTGTCCGTACTGAATTGCGTTCGAGGCTCCTTATTTCTTCGGAACCACATACCTGATCGCGTTTCCTTCTCGTGTGGGTACGCTGTCATTTTGCAAGTGTTTGCGTCACGGATGTTTCCTAGACGCGAAATCACATGTCCGCGTCCTATTTTCTTCGAGCTAAACCACAATAAGCTCCGATTTGTAAAAAAAAAAAAAAGAAAAAAGAAAGACGTTCACAACTCTTTGTAATGTCGAATTAAAGCGCAGCTCTTGAGGAGGAGGAGGAGGGGAGGGTACGGAGAGGAGGGTATGCCCCTCCTCCTCCTCCGTACCCCTCCTCCTCCCCTCCTCTCCTCCTCCCCATCCTGCTCCATTTTCCCCTCCACCTCCCTTCCTCCACCTCTCCTCCCTCCCCCTCGTGACGTCACTCGTGACCCTAGTGACCCTTGTGACGTCGCTCGTAAAGGCTTCGTGAAGGTCGTGACTGTCACAGTAAAAGCCACGTGAAGGTCGTGACCTTCACGACCTTAGTCGTGACCTTCTTGAGTGACCTTTGTGACGTCACTCGTTACCCTAGTGACCCTCGTGACGTCACTCGTAACGTCACACGTGACGTCACGTGTGACGTCGTTATGAGAACTCCCCATATTGCAACGTGCGGTTACAAGTGACGTCGGTCGCGACCCTAGTGACCCTCGTGACGTCACACGTGACGTCCCGTGTGACGTCATTCTGGGAAACGTCCTATAATGCAACGCGCGGTTACGCCGACGGCGACGCCGCCGTCGGCAAGCCGGTAACGGGCGCTTAAGAGCTGCGCTCTAAACTTGGTACCGAAAAACGCTGAATTTTTAGGAACAAATAAACACCCCCAAAATACCCAAAACTCGAAGAAAAATAAACACCGAAAACAAAGAGCCCTAGGTATAAGGACATATATGTCGTCAAGGACAAAGGACGAAGATGACTTAGCTGTCCATGTTGACAATGGGAAAATGACTGTTTTGGGGACACATATCTTTGTTCATACAAGAAGGACGATATACCACTTGTTCCTTTTGGGACAAGAACCTTGTAGGCGCGCTAGTGCTGGTATAATGGTGTATATCGTCAGGAATAGGTGACGATAATGGCCAGTTGTCCTTGCTGACAATGGGAAAAGTGACTGTCATAGGTACACCACTTTTTGTAGCTACAATAAAGATGAGACACCACTTAATTCTCATGGGACAAGAACCTTGTAAGTGATGGTAGTGACATTATCGTGTATGTCGTCCACAGCACAGGTTGATGATGGCCTATAGCTGTCATTGCTGACAATGAAGGAAGTGACTGTTATGGGGATACAGTTCCTTATTTATACAAGAGAGACGACCGGACACCGCTTGTATACTGTTGGAACAGGATGTCTTCTCCGTGGTGTCGAAAGTGGAGTATGGCTTCAAGAGCGGAAGACAGGGCTAGTTCAGATTTTTCAATGCTTAGGCCCGCTTCAGACAGAGCAATTTCACCCAGCAACTTGACGTCGCAACACCAGCAACACGGGCCGCCCGCGTTCACACGCAGCAACCGAATTGCTCCGACTTGCCATCATCATCATTAAATTTGATTTTTCTTGCACTATTTAGACGCCCAGCTACGCGCTAAAAACGCGTTCTTATATCTTTGAACGGCGTAAAGAATACTAACTAATTTTTCTGGAAATGTTTATTTCCAAAAACGATTCATTTCAAACCAGAACTAAGTCTTTAGCTGTCATCATCACCACCACAGGGGTGTCACGTGAAAATATCGCGTCTCTGATTGGCTGCGGCCGCTTCAACCGTCTTCGAATTGCTCCGAGTTGCTCGCTTGTTCGAGCCGGACCCGATCTCAGCAATTTGCGTCGATCTAGGGAAAGCTAGGAAACAACCCGCCAGCAACCTCGAAATTGCTGGAAAAGTTGCCCCGTCTGAAGCGGGCCTTACAAATGCGAACTTCGTTTGATGCAATTCCTTCTTGTATGAACAAGGCTCATTGTATCTACAAGAGGGGCAAGTCCCTTCGATTTTAAAACAAGCTGAGGGCCGCCACTGGCCCTTATGGATTACAAACGATTTTGAAAGCGATAGTATTACCTAAATGCAAACTGTAACGCTATTCGTTTGCTGAATTATTGTAGCTATAAGTATAACTAGGGCTCCGTGTTTTCGGATAAATCCGAAAAACTCCGAAAAACACCCGCCGGTAAAATTTTTGGCAATTCGGATTTATCCGATAAACTCCGAATTGTTATGTGCCCAGCCACCCCCCCCCCCCCTCCCCCTCCCCCTCTTCTTTTTTTTTTTTTTACATTTTCGGCAGCGCAGGCTCAATGGTCCTGGGAAAATGACACCATAATTATCTTTCAAGCTTCGGACCGTTGTCAAAAGGGGGTCTTACGGCTTGTCTCGTCAAGGTTGGTTCAGGGAAACAGGTCATCGTACCATTCGTGTCACGACAAAAGCCACTCTTTTGGTTTCCAGTTTGGGCCATGGGAGTTGGGATTTAGAGATGGGAGATGGTATGTTTCTGGGGGTAACAGTGAAAGCTATGAACCATAGAGATTGTATAAAATAGGGAAGAGGGGCTGTTGAATCTTCTCTATTACATCCACCTCGCGCGGCAGCGGGATAGATTGATGGGATGACTACGAGCTTCCTTGTGGCTATCTCTGGCAGTTTATTGATTTTAAGGTATCGACGTTTATCAAAGCAACATTTGTGTGCGACTTTTGTCGTGGGACAAATTAGTGCTGTCAATGACTACCAATGTCAAATTCAACTGAAGAAATCCTAATTGATGCAAGCGCGTTTTATTTTTTATCTGGCATACGTTTGCATCCGGTTATTATTTATTATTTTTAATAAAAAACACTGCGAAATTTATTTCCGAATTTCGGAAAATTGGGGATATATGAAAAGTAAACTCCGATAAACACCGACTTTTCGCTAAAAAATAAACTCCGAAATAACCCTCCGAATTTTTACGAAAAATAAACTCCGAAAACACGGAGCCCTAAGTATAACACATTCAGTTTACTCCAGTGGAACTCGCAACTGAAACTCGTTCAAGTGGCAAGGAGGAACAAGAAGCAGGCTTTCGTTCCTGCCATGAAGATCGTGCACAACCCTGGATTAAAGGCTCGTTCACACAGACCCGTTTTCTGACGTTACCTTACGAAAAGTCACAGGGAAATCTGTGCATCGTATTAAGCGTGGCTACCAATTCAAGGAGATAGCCTGGCACGCGACATTCAAGACACGAGTGTTTCGGTGACGACGAGTTAGGACGGTGAGTTACCGTGGCAACCAAAGACACAAGGCTCGTCGTAACTAGTGCACACTAAATAAGCTACGCTTCAGAGTAACGACACTTGGCCATATTGTGAATTAAAATCATGGTTGCCAGTTATCTGAAGCTTTATCTGAAATCACAGGAAAGGCTTTTCCGCCCTCCACAAATGTTTAAACCGTTCGCGACAGAGCAAAGCAATATTACGTGACCTTCCTAACACCGAATCTAATGCTGAGGAAGTCGCACTTTTGAATCATGACGATCGGCCGTTGCGTCTGTTCTGCATACGAGCCAAAATGGCGGCGCCCACAACAATGTCCAGGAACGGAGTGCCGATACTCTAAGCGCAGCTTATTTAGTGGCTCCACCCCTGGTTATAGTGATTCTGAACCAACAGATGGCCGTGGGATCGCCCTCCAGGCCTGTACATCAATGCGAGAAATTGTGTGTGGTGGCGCTTCGATACAGTTGGATATTCTTCTATATCCAGAATTTGACATCCCTCGTCCCTTGCTTGGTTTTCTCTGCACGAGCTTTCTTCGGAACGCGCACGGCTGCGCCAGTTCTCGTGCAAGGGGGCCAGTTGCCACGCTCCGAGCTCACGTCTCCAGCAAATCTAGGCAGAACAAAACGCGAAAATCGTCCTGAGCCAAATGGCGAGATACGTGCACAACGAAACTACCGACGCATTGAAAAATATAAAATTGCCTGTGCGCCGTTATCGGAGATTTCAGAGGCCAATGACACATATCACAATGTGATCAGATTTATACCGATACGAATGAAGGTGACGAGAGGACGAACAGTGAACTGAAAAATAAAGGTTTAATCGCCGAACTTGTTCCAAAAAAAAAAAAGTAAATAAAGAGCGTCGATGCAGCAGAAAAGCAGGCGGCGATTCGGCAGCGTAACAAAGAGCGAGAGCGATACTGACTCGACAAGGTTGCTGGCAGCTGCTTATCTAGAGTGTGTCACATCACCATCTCGAAAGTTCGACAAAGAAGGTTCGAGCGTCGCGCGTTCGGGGCGAGGATGAACTGGCACTTTCGAGGACGAGAAAACAGGGCGAAAGTTCCGTCTGGCGCAAGTATGAACGCGAATCTTCCAGAAGTCCGTGACCGAGCGTTGCTTTCTCGGCTCTGCGGTCGGCAATATGACGGGCCGGCCCTTTTATCGTGCTTGTGTTTGGATCTTTGTGGATTTCCAGCAAAACATAATGACGTCATAGTCTGGTTTCCAAAATTCTAGCTTGAGGAATTAACTACCTAAAAGAAAAGACTATTTTTTGGGCGGTCAGGAGTCTCATTTAGGTAGCTGGATGTTTATTTTGACCCAAACCACGAGACTGGAAAACACAAAAAATAACACTCAGGTTTAGATGTTGAATTTGGTAAACCCAAAGTAGGACTGGTTCGGGGGTCATAATAAAAAATGCCGAGGTTAAAAATAAACTCACAGTAATAAAGAATAATTATTAATTTTAATACGAATTCGGTGATAAATGCAATGACTGACCAGGCAAAGATTCTGGGTCTGTTGATAGCTTTTGCACATAGTTTAAGAAGCTTGCAGGGTGTCACAAAAGAAAAAAAATACAGGGTTTCTTTTTATCGCAAGAATAAACTAGGCATCGCCGAACGCTCATTCTCCGCCCATAGGTAGCGCTAGAGGTACAA
The DNA here is from genome assembly GCF_016920785.2 of Ixodes scapularis. Lineage (NCBI taxonomy): Eukaryota > Metazoa > Arthropoda > Arachnida > Ixodida > Ixodidae > Ixodes > Ixodes scapularis. Next base: position 28,948,970 of record NW_024609838.1, read on the forward strand.
CCAGATGTCAAAGTTTCAGCCCAATACGATACCTTCTTCAAAAATTATAAGTGATTTTCTGAAAAGTTCAATGGGGAAATAGCGGCCGACGGAGTTTTCGAATACATAGGGCTCTATGGCACCAGAAACGAAAAACAGGCAAAAATGGGCTCCATTTTTCCCATTGGAATTTTCAGAAAATCACTTATAAATTTTGAATAAGGTGTCCGTTCGGGATGAAACTTTGGCATCTGGTTGTGACCTAGCGCTACCTTTGGGCGGAGAATGAGCGTTAGGCAATGCGTAGTTTATTGTTGCGGTAAAAAAAAAAGAAACAATCCTGTAAATTGTTTTTGTGACATCCTGTGCCAGTCTTAATTTGGTGATTCATGCGCGCAAGTAGTGGTGTACAAAAATGAAAACGATGCAAATGGGTAGGCTTTGACGTTGTATAAAATATAGTGTAAGCACGCACATGGTACGCTGATTAAGAATGAAACAGCCTTACGTTTTACACTAGCGTTGAGCGTGTCATTGTGTTTGAATACTCATAGTAATTTATTACCCTCAGATTTGGCGTAAGTTGTCTCCTGATTGCTTACAACAGAAAGAAGGAAACATTCTAACTCTGGGTTGGTAAAAAACTCCACTTGCTGCGTCGCCATTTGAGTCCAAGGGCCGCAAATGGCGACGCAGATACATCGAGGGGATTTAGTCCCTACACGCTCTGCAGCGGGAGCTCCGTGCTTTGAACGGAGCTCGCACTCGAGCATTTCTCCACGTGCTCGGATCTGCGGTGCCACAACACACTCGGCCAACGATCCCCCACCGCACTTAAAGGAGCTGTGCAACAATTTTTGTACTGTGCACAAATACCGCTTAAAACGGATCCCTAACGTTAATGACCTATGAAACACGCGTTCGTTTTTTACCCCACGCAATAGAAGTCTCAGAAAAAAATTAAAGAAAAACGAGCATCGTTCACCCCCTCAACTCGCAGCCAGAACAAGCGGCCACGTGATCTGGAGCCGACTATATGCCGCCAGTGTTGATCATAGCCACGCGCTGGGGTTGGCAAAGCACAGGACACGCGCTGAGTTCCAGACATTGTTATGGCTCGGCTGTTGTCGTCGTTGCAGCGATTGGATACGGGTCACAACCCGAATGCTTTTCGAGCTAGCAATTGTCACGAGCCCAAGTCAAGTGCCCACGCAATGCTCGGGTCCAATCTATGAACCGCATTCAAATATCGTCACTTGGGTGTACTGCGATCCCCGAGTTACGTCATCAAATTTTGCAAAGGAGAGATTGAATGAAAATGATCGCTTTTGTCCTAGAAATTACACCGCAACAAAGGAGTTTCTTGGCCAATGGCGTTGCGTGTGAGTATCCTTGAGTCCCAGGTGTGCCAGTAAGCTCGTGGAGAGAGAAAAACATTCCAATTGAATATCGTTGCACAGCTCCTTTAATTTATCCTGTGAGCTAGACCAAATGAGCTACACTTAGAGTATCGGCAATTTTCCCCTCGATATTGTTTTGGGCGCCGCCATGTTGGTGGTTAGTAACAAATCAAATGCAACTGCCGGTCATCATGATTCAAAAGAGCGACTTCCTCAGCAATAGTTTCGGTGTCAGGAAGCTCACGTAATATTGCTTTGCTTTGTCGCCAACTGTTTAAACATTTGTGGAGGACGGAAAAGCGTTTCCTGTGATTTCAAATTACGCTTAATATAACTGACAACCATCATTTTAAGCATCCATATCTGTAAGAAGCGTAGCTTATTTAGTGGGTCTAGTTTAGCCCGACCGCATAGGCACAGAAAGAGAACGAACAGCTTAACTTCGCGCTCTTGGCGCTGCTTCAGTGGCTTCATCAGCCCGTAGCGTTGGTTGCGCTCCGAACTAAGGTAAAGCAAAGCAAACATTCAGATCTTAGGGTTTCACAAGCCAAACCAACAAAAAGCACGTAACACGCCCAAATTAAAAAAATAAATTATTGCGGGTTTATTTTGGCTAACCGTAGATCTTTTGACGTGCAACCGAAATCTCAGATTGGCCTCCGTCGGATTGCGGGAACCTCGGCCGATATTCAAACCCGGCAAATATAAATTCATGGGCCAGGGCGTTGGCTGAGAGGAACTGAGACGTTTTAATGTCATTGCCACTTAAGAGCCACCGAGGTGTTTTTTGAAACAAAATATAGTCGAACCATTCCGACAAGCATAGTTTCATATCGTATATGATTTATGCAAGTGATAAAAGCGTTAAAATGTTTTCGCATACGTGGCGGAATCTGAAGTGGCAGAATGCATTTCATGGCTCCCCTTTCATTTGGATCGCGTCGGGCATATGTACCGGCGCACCGTAGAACGCGCGCAAAAGTAGCTGTGGTGCACCCGCAGCCTCGCGCTTGTTGTTCTCACATCTCTGGCTTGCTCACTGCGGGCATCCAGGCATCTGACACCCTGACATCTGGCGCTTTTTCTGTCTTTCACGTGTCGTTCCAAGCGGCACACGACGGAAAATGCACATCAAGCTGTTCTTGAACACGTGTTGCCATCTGTACTTTATATTAAGAAACTACAAGTCGCCGTAACTGAATGGGAAAAGTTTGAGGTCTTATAACATTCTTAACGTGCAATATATCGATATGGAAGTTCTGGAAAGTGTAATATCGAAGGATGCTTCATAATTTAATGTCTCGTTATTTTGACTAGTTGAAGTGATTCCGTTTTTATAGCGCCATAAAATATTACAATTTTAAACTTTATTTTTTATTTTAAAATATACATTATCTGTACAGTTCGTTGCTTACTTTTTTATTTTATTACATCTAACCGAACGCTCACGTAAAATATCGTGGACGATGGCACGTTATAACTCGAGAGATATTTTTTTCAACATTTGATACTGTGGTCTATTAAAAGCCAAATAATTAACAACTAAAAATAATCGTGATATCAAGACATTAAAGCATTGTTGAAAAACTGCCCTTTAATTTGACACTAACTTTATAATTGTAAGATACATAAAAAGAAAGTTATAGGCCGTCGGAAAAGCACCAAAAGCGTCGTGCACGGTGGGGTTGCACCTTAACGTAAGGAGTTGAGCTCGGTTCAACTTCTCACACAGCACCGTTTTCTTACGTTACGTCTAAGTCACCGAAACATCCGTGTCTCGAATTTCGCGTACCGGGCTATCTCCTTGAATTGGTAGCCACGCTTAATACAAAGCACAGATTTCCCGGTGACTTTTCATAACGTAACGTAAGAAACCGGGTCTGTGTGAACAAGCCTTAAGAAGGAATTGATTTCGTGTCTTCCTTGATATTCCTTCCGATAACACTTTTCCCCGCTTCCGCCACGGCGGCCCCAAGAGCACATGCAGGGTTTGGCCACTTCGGTGGTGATGTGACCGATGGATCCTTTATACGTTCAGCCAATGGAAACCTTACCGTTTTGCTGCGTAAGTCCGGCAAAAGAAAACAGCACTCCCGAGCCGAGCGCCGTGACGCAGACCACCCCCAGCAGGAGTCCATACTGTCTCTTCTTGGTGAAGAACCAGCGCTGCCAGCCCACGGGCTCCACAGATTCACTGCGCACGAGCGAACCACACCGCCCTTCAGGCGGTGACAACCATTCTGAACCTTGGAACAAATGGAGAGCTTGATGTGTACCATATCGTTATGCTCCGGTGTACGATGCTACACTTCGTTTCAGCTGATGTCCAGACTCAGCCGATACGAGAATGGCACCAATCAAGCAGATGATGGAACACGTACAGATGCGTGACGGTGTCTGATTGATCCCATCAGCTCGTAGCGGCCGCTGCGTCCGGACTTGAGGTCAAACGAAGTATTGGCGACGAGATTTTTCGGTGGCGCCTGCTTATGGTTCCTATAGGAGGTATTCACTGGACGCCATATTTGAGGGCGATGTTTAGAGCGCATGCTCAGAACGAGCTTACATTATTAGCCTGCTAAGACCGGCAACCTTGATGGTGCTAAATGCACGCTCCAAAAGGACTGCGGAAGCTCGCCGTCAGCACGCGCTCAGCAGCAGCGCACACGGATATGGCCGCCAGTGAATACTCCCTATAGGGAGTATTCACTGGTGGCCATAGCTGTGTGCGCGACTGCTGAGCGCGTGCTGACGGCGTGCTTCCACAGTTCTTTCGCCACGCGCATTCCGCACCACCAAGATTGCCGGTCTTAGCGGCCTATTAACGTTAGCTCGTTCCGAGCATGCGCTCTAAACATCGCCCTCAAATATGGCGTCCAGTGAATACTGCCTATTTCTGTCGTCACAACCGAGATTATTAATAGCGAGCGACAAGTTCGATGGTGGGCAAAAAAGGCTGTAGACGCCTAGCATTCACGCCTCTCAATCCACACCGTCAGGGGTGACAGTCTGACATTGCTATTATTTCCGTCAATGAAAGCTGAAATCATTGTGAGCCTTTAGCCAATCGTGGATGGTCGATCACAGCGACGCTAATGGTCGCGGACGTCGCCAATAGGCCCGGATGAGAATCACATACTGTGAGCAACCAGTGGGAAATCAAGCGAGGCTGTCGCTAGACCAATCAGATCTCTACATCGCACCCCGTGACTGCGCTCTTCGAGAGTATACGCAGGCGGACACGGAGAAGTCAGCTATAGTCGTTTGGTTGAGCCAGTACGCCTCCCACTCCATTGCTGTACCATTACTTAAAGTTAGAGCCACTATAGACAAGCCACACTCATGCGCATTCACACTGGAAGCGGATCCGCGTTCGCAAAGCGGTTGTATAACGATGCAGTACAATTGCACGCGCACTCTATGACACCAAGTGCTCCTGCAGTTGTACTGGATCTTTATACAACCGCGTTCGCAACCGCTTTGCGAACGCGGATCCGCTTCCAGTGTGAATGTGCCATTAGGTTACCAACCCTCCATTTTCTAGTTACCTTGTGGACGCTGCCATCTTGCTGCCTAGTGCAAAGCGTGCGGTTGTCGATAATTGCAACTTCCTGTGTTTTAGGCATGATGTCAGTTCTTAGGTTACAGATAATAGAAAGGCAGTGACAGCCTCTGCGAACGTAATTGCAATGTTATTCCGTTCATGCCAAACAACCCCTGACCTATACTTTAATTGGAAAGTGAAAACAAGGCGGTCGTAAGAAACACACTGAGCCAATCAGCAATTTGAGAACACTGCATAAATGACTCGTTAAAAAGGATCGGGAACAAACAGCGTCATTTTTCCAAGGAATATGGCGGTCAGTTTCGCTCAATCAAATCGTTCTTTCTGTTTGCCCTCTTTACAAGCTGGTACACCTTTAGTCTCTTAAATATGTCTGCGCCTTTACTTCCCCGCAAAACACGCGAAGAGCCAATCTCTAATTATATACATATATGTAAGACCTGCTTCAGGTTGAAACGTCGATTAAAATCCTCCGGGTTAATTTTACACCGTTACCCTGCATCTCTCTCTCTCTCTCTCTCAATATATATATATATATATATATATGTATATAGGGAAATCAGCTCAGCGCATGATGGGACGGAACATCTGTTTAGACTTCGAAAGGAAGTCTGCGCTGTGGCATTACGCAGTGCAAGGATGACAATTTGCATTGCGTAATGCCACAGCGAAGACTTCATTTTTAAGTCTGAACGGATTTTCAGGTCACAACGGTCTAAACGGAAACTAAAAGCTGCAAAAGGTTGCGATGGAGAGGATATAACTACATTTTTCAAAATAATTGTGATAGTAGGCAACATCACAATTTGAAGAACCGCACCAACATACATGGCTCGTTTTTATGTCTTCCTAGGTCGCCGGGAGGCCTTCAAACGAGACTTTTGACTAATTTCGCGACCATATTATACATAAAATATCGAGTGTTAAGGATAAGACGGAAGCTTAGTCGAGTTGGTGATTCATCTTGAGGTTACAGCGCTCGAGACAAGGACAAAACGAGAGGCACACAAAGAGACAAACAAAAGCGCTGACTTACAACTCATTTACATGTATTCCAAAAGTCTTCTCACAAGCCATTACGATCATGTTGCTAAATATCTCAATTATTTTTCAGATAGCGTTAGGGATGGGCTACTGACACAATTATCTACTAGACTCGCGATCATCCCTGCCTCTATTATTTCTCTGGTGAGCGAGTTCTTACTCATAGCTATTACGGTACTTTTCTCGATATCTGCTCAGCACACGTCACCCCTGTGGTGGATGGCCAGATATCTGTGTGTTGTAATGGTGTTCTCTTAATCGATCGTTTAAACACCGGCCAGTTTGCCTGATATATTTCTTACCATACGAGAGTGGAAGAGAATAAACCATTCCTTCAGAGCAAGGCACAAAGCATGTTCGGAGTTTTTTTTTGTTTGTTTTTTGTGCAGTCGGAATTGACGGTGTGCTGAATGATTTACTTCCTGCAGAGGCTGCAAACCTTGTTTGGTGCTGAAAAGGCGACGCTATGTTAATGCGATATCCTATATTTTTAAGACCGTGTGCTATCTTTTTCTTTTTGTCACTTGCATTTTTAATGCGAAAGCATTAAAAATGCAAGTGACAAGTTTCGTGCTTTGCGCGAATAACGCTTAGCACGAATCCCTGACATTTGTGACCAATGAAACAGGCACCCTATAACCGAGCAGTGGTGTCCCGATGACCGGTGGACCGTCGCCATCCAAGCCTGCGGCTCTAATTATGTTTGGGAGTTTAAAACAGAAAAAAAAAGCTCAAAAGAAGTTTGGGCAGTGCGTACGCCCAACACCGGCGAAGCCTCTCATCCGGGACATTCACTCTTTCTAACGGACCAGCAAGGGAGGAAAGCGCCGGTAGCTTCCTCCCTTTTTCTCTCTCGCCCTCTTTCAGTAAAACGGTCTATATTATAATTTATAAGCTCTTTTCGTTGTCGAATAAATTTCAGCTGTGTTTAAGACTTTGTGTGTGTCCGTCCCTTGGTGCTTCGTCATTCTTGCCGGACAAACACTTTGTGTTTGTCCGGCAGGGATTGCGGGTGTTCAGCAGATTTCGAGAAAAGTACTGTCATAGCTAGGGGTAAGAACCCGCTCGCCAGAGAAATTATAGAGGCTGAGATGATCGCGCCGGCTAGAAGACAACTGTGTTAGTAGCCCATCCCTAGCGCTACCTGAAAAAAAGTATATTTAACGCGATGATCGCAATGGCTTGTGAAAATATTTTTTGATATTTTTTTTAATTATAGCCAATCTAATATTTAAACTCTAGTTTCTTGAAGAGGAAGTAGAAGAATAAACTGTCAGTCAGCGCTTGTCTTTATTTCTTTGTATGTGTCTCTTGTCCTCGTCTCGTGCGCTGTACCCTCAAGCTGTTAAGGATAACGAATGACACTAAAACCCAAAATCAAATGTTTTGCAAAATTTTTACCCGCATCTCCTCTTAAGCCTAATTATTTTTAGCTACTTCCGGTTCATCCATGGCTTACTCTTTTGATGATGCAAGACTTAAGGAGCTCTTCATGACTGAAAAAGAAACAAGCAGAACAATCAACAAAACCTCAGCTGAACTTGGTGAAACCATGCTTCATTACAATTGACTACATGCAATACAGAAACGTTTACACAAGCTTGATAATGGTAACAAAGACCTGGGAGCAAAAATGCGTTGTGAATGGGTTGGATACATGCTATATGTGTGTGCGCGTGTGTGTGACGTCACCCGAGGTAATGAGGTCAAATGACTGACGACAGAGGGAGTCGTAGTACCACGTGACGGCGTGATGTCACGTGACAAACTGATGTCACATGACACTGCGACGTCACATGGCATGATGACGACGTCACGGTATCACGTAATAACGTCATGTGTCATCATGACGTCATGTCAGACATTGATGTCGTCATGATGTTACGCCATATGTCACAGGTTCGTGTCGACGTACGGTTTTTCGTAACAATTTTTACATAGAATTCGGCTGATAAAACACAGTACGTCTTAAACGTTTATCGTATCTCAGGAGCAGAAGAAGAAAAGTATTTGGTTGCGCGCTGACGTGATTTGCCCCGTCATACTTGCAGATCATCGTGACTCAGTATATCTCACAGTCTTCATTTTAAACCAAACATCGGCCTATCTTCAAAAGACATGAAAAATTGGTAGCAAAATTGTTACGGAAGGTTATTTGTTTTTTTATAAATATATTTATTTCAGTGCTCGCATGCCAACACGCGGATGGATTGGTGGCAGTGCACTGCTTTTAGAAAAACGAAAGCGAGTAAAAAGCAGAGAATAAACGACAGTAATAAAAGCTTTTAGCAAACTGTAACCGTACTACCGTTACCATACTGCGGTTACCGTGGGCCCGAACACGCATGCGTGACCAGGTAAAGTTCAAATCCTGCAACATTTAATTTTAGCGAACCGGGGACTCGTACCGTGGTACCGGAGTTCGATTGCAGCACGCCCTGGTGAAAAAAGTTGATGCCAATAAATAAATTTATAAAAATGGTGGCGCAAAAGTGGTATAATGATAAAACTAAGGGTCGGCATAAGCCGGTTCCTGATACTCCGGGACAGCGTTTTTGGCAATGCAGTCAAAGCTATGGGTGTGCTTAGAGCCACTAAATGAGCTGCGCTTAGAGTATCGCCACTCCGTTCCTTGACATTGCTGTGGGCGCCGTCATTTTGGTGCTTGTGCAGAACACACGCAACTGCCGATCGTCATGATTCAAAAGTGCGACTTCCTCAGCATTAGATTCGGTGTTGGGAAGCTCATGTAATATTGCTCTGCTTTGTCGCGAACTGTTTAAACGTTTGTGGAGGACGGAAGAGCGTTTCCTGTGATTTCAAATAAAGCTTGAGATAACTGGCAACCATGATTTTAGGCCACAATATGGGCAAGTGCCATTACTCTGAAGCGTAACTTATTTGGTGGCACTAGGTGTACTTGAGCTCGTGCACGTGCTACCCACGCGGTTATGTTTTAATTTTCATAGTGCACAGAAGCTTGGCATTGCGCGTGCTTGCACCAGCAGAGGAAGTTGAAGTATTCTCACTCTGGGTTGTGAAAAAATTCCACTAAGAGGCGATGTTAAAACTTTTCGCCGCGAATATGCACTTAATTTGCTCTCTTTATGACGCACAAGAGAAACACTATAGTCGCGGTGAAAGGCGAAGAGTGCCGTCGAAGCTCCGTTTCCAGCACGAGCTTTCCAGTCTCGAAAGCGGAGGAATGCTCCCGCAACTCCCGCGGCAATAAACAACAAAAAGCTCACGCTGCTACACGCAGTCAAAACTCGGCGAAAGACAACGAGTGCGTGATGATTGGGATTGGCACTGACTGTAAAATGCTTTAAACCGAACAGAGGCGCCGAAGAAGCCGCATTGTGGAAAGAGAAGAAAAACAACCCCGTTATACGACTTGCCTAGATCGTTATAAAAGCAGCTCACCACTAAATATGACTATTCCAGCAGTATTTGCTGCTATGAGTGTTTCTAGATGGCTCCTCTAGCATTCTGAAACAGCAAGTTTGTCGTCAACGCTGCAGTGGCGAAGCATAGATGCCGCCAAGTTGAACACAGGGCCGCGGTATCACAGTAAAGCGACGGTAACGCGTTTCAGGAACGTGACGCCAGTAGGACTCTCCCATGCGCAGTCGGGTTCACGGTAACGATAGCACGATAACGGTAGTACGGTAAAGGTTTGCTAAAAAGTCCCTATCAAACAAAAACGTGATTGTTTGTAAACATGGCATTATACGTCTGCTGCGGTCATGTCATTGGGCAGGTGGCTCACACGTCGGGGTAAAATGCGTCCCGGCACTTGGAGGTCCGCCCAGGCTGTACCGAAGTTTCAGAGCCATCAACAACTCTGTACAATTAACAGAAACGCGCACAACTTGGTGTGGGGAAAGCCTATATCTCTCGAGATCTTCCTATCGTGCAATGACAAGAAACCGAAGTCCGCTAGAAGAGAACCATAGCTGTAAGAGCAAAGTCGGTCGGTATATCTACCATATAAAAATCTTATAAACTTACGGTGGAGATTTTCAATTAAATTACCGTGTGTTACCGCGAAAGAATTTCAAACAACACGCGCGAAATCGAGACGTGATCTCACAAGTGCATTACAGCTATAGAAGGCACTGAGAGCGACAAAACATTTTCAACCATAATTCGTCCCTGACAAAAACACCAAGATCTCGCGCATGATGGTCTCTCTGTGTGTGCCCATCAAATAGGGCGCAGTTCAAGGCTGTGAACTCTCTCTTCCTTGTGAAGGATAAAACTTCCGCCTTTTTTTGGCTGAGTTGAAGTCTATTCAGCAGGCACCATTGTTCAACGGAGCGGATGTAATTTTGTTCCAGAATAAAGTCATTCATACTTTCTACCATGAGGAACAGTCTTAAATCATTGGCGAACATTAGCATTTTTGAATTCCGAATACAGGACGGTACATCATTTACAAACACCAAAAATAAGGGTAGTCCCAGGTTAGAACTTTGTGGCACTGCAGATAAAGGTGAAAATGGATCAGACATAAAGCGCTTCATAAGCAATCTGCGCTGGAGTTTGGAAATTGTGAGTCAGCATTCAGACTATTTTGCACGGTTCATCGGACCCTACTGGAGGTCCATTCCACCTGCTTTTGCCACAAGAAAAAAAGTTTAGTGCTGCGAAATGTAGGCCACAGCAGGTACGCGCTCAGCAGTGATACCACTAAAATGGCTACTGATGAGGTGTCAAACCGGGTTAACAGTTGCAGGAGCAGGCCACCCTTGCGTGCCAGGTGACATCTATGTACAAGGGTCATCTCGTTGACGTCGCCTAGTACGCGAGGGTGGCTTTTACAGAGGGTATCGGTAGCGTATGATATTATAGGGGGTATTCACGAAACGCCGTTTAAGTGCACTGTTTACTGGGTTTGCTCAGAATGGGAGCTCACACTTACAGGCTCCCAAAACCGGCACTCTTGATGGTGTAGAATGCCCGTTGCAAATACATTGTGGAAGATCACAGTCAACGCGCGCTGAGCAGCTATGCATTAAGCTATGGCCACCGGCCCCAATACCCTCTAAACATCCACGATTATCGGACCAGAAGAGCACCCACCATTGATGGTTTCATGCCAGGACGTAACGAGACTTGTCATCGTGGCCCTGGGCGAAGACGGTCGATATCGCTTCACCCAGGGTGGCGATTAGCAGGCAGGGACAGAGTCATCAGGAGGACCAGAAAGAGTAGGTTGCGAGCGATGATTGGGACTACCGTTGATTCCTTGATCCTTATCTTCTTTCAATAACAAGTGGCACGTGGCCGTTAGAGCAGAGGCGCCTATATTTAGATTAAAATAAGCTGATCTGATCTAATAATTTAAAAAGAGTCGTGATTTTTCCCTACCCTGGAACAAACTATAGCCGATGGGCAGTCGCAGAGTTCAGATATGCCGCGAGCTAATCGTTTATTCTGAACGCTATTTAAACAACAAAAAAAGGCTGAATCGGTTAAAAAAATGAGTTAATGCTTTTTTCCCAACGTAGTTTTTTTTTTTTTCAGGAGAATCTAAATATCATTATAATTTGCATTCAAAACAACACTAGACGTGAAAAAAAAAAAAAAAAAGGGGTAAACATGCAGCCGCTTTTAGCGGCCGAACGTCATCGGTTGGTCGAGCAGTGACGTCATCAAAAAGACCAAGCGGGATTCTAAAGCGTGTTTCACATGCAGCGGTTTTGGCCCTAGAGCGGCGCGATTTCTGCCGTCGCGGCGCCCTGGCCAGCACTAGAGCAGCGTAGCTGCCGGCTCTAGCCAGCACCAGCGGTTAAGCGGCACGAGCGCCGCGACGGCAGAAATCGCGCCGCTCTAAAGCCAAAATCGCTGCATGTGAAACACGCTTAATTGCATCTTTCGCAGAACATCGTACCGGCGTGCGGTCGTGCATCACCACTGCGTGATGCACGTTAAAGACCCCAGGCTAGCGGTTGTACTGCACTGGCTAAATTTCTCATCTACAGCTGGGAGACCCGTCGCCTGTTGAGGCTGACCAAGTTCTAGGCTGTATAAACATACACACACATGCAACCCAATTTCGCAGAACGATCAACAGGCAATCTTTATTTCGTTTCGTCTCCGCTTCGCGCGAGCTCCTCAGATTCGCTGAGGTGCCTGCATCTTCTGTAGAAAGATGCTCGGAACTGCTGGGCTAGCAACCATTTACTAAAGATGAATTCCTCTTCTTCACTCCCACTAGTTCCGATATAGGAAAGTAATGGGTGTAGAAGAAGGTATTCAGTAAATGGGTGCTGTTGCATCAGTGTGTTTGTGCTATTTTACCTCTCTCTCCCTCTCGCTTTCTCTTCGTGTATCTTCCTACGTTCAGCTGGCACCTTTCAGAAGTATGAATCAACAACTGGTTCAGCTAGTTGGTGATTATCGACGATGCACGACAATGGCTCTGCGAGCCGAGGAGCACGCGCGAGCGATCCTTCGTGACGTCATGTTTTCCACTCTCCCTTTACTCCCCTCTCCCGCTGCCGTGGTGGGGCGTGGTTTCAACGCAACTTAAAAGACGTCTTTTTAGGTAATACGGGCATGAAATGGCATACTTTTTGTGATATGCGTGATGCTTGAAGTCGGATTAAAAAGAATCAAGTGTGTTTAATCAAATTTAAAACCGCTTCGTTCCCTTGAAGCAGTTCATTCTGAGTGTCTCCACAGAAATTTCGGGTAACACGAAGCTACAAAACAAAGTCGCGGCCTCCGAGATTCTTGGCGTTCAAAGCTCTCTTTCGACCCTTCCAAACGCTCGTTTGCCCAGCGGAAGCTAGGGGCGTATGGCACAGCTTCTCCAGAGCTCCGCAAGATGGGGCGGATACAGAGTCGTTTGTTGCATCTGCCACTTCTGCCACCGAAAAGGCGCACCGACTACACAAAGGTGTCTCGCCTCTAGCGACAGCGTTGGGCTTCTCGTCAACAAGCGAGACAGCCAATACTACTGAAGCCTTTTGGAAGACCATCGAGCATACGAAAAGACGACTGGAGGATTGGTGGCATCATACACAACACAGGGGGCGCTGAATTCTCCCCCAGGCTAGAGTTCCTGTATAGGCTCCCCGTAGGTAGCATATACAGGAACTCTACCCCAGGCGGGAGGCACTCACTTGATCGAATGACGTTTTAGCGAACGCCCACGTTTCATCGAATGACACTTTAGCGAATAGTCGGACGCCGCGAAGCGGCGTTTTCGGGTGGGCCAAATGAGTTCATATTTTTGTAATGAGTTGCCGCAGACTGTCGCCGCGAAGCGGCGTAAAGCGCAGCGCGACGGATGGGTTAACGCGCGCCCCCGTTATTCGCTAAAACGACCATTCGCTCAAATGTCGCCGTTCGCTAAAATGTCATTCGCTCTTGTGATATGGGCTTGGGCATGATCATTCGAGCCCGCCCGTTATAAAGGGAGCAGCCGCAGTATCATAATCATCATCATCATCATTGTGATGCTGATGCCAGCATCATGGACGACGATGACGACGATGACAGGAAGCTATACCGGGTGACCGCGGCGCTACGTTTCAAGCCCTGGGTATGGATGCCGTGGGGGAAGCAGCCGTTGTTAAGAATGGAACCTTCGGCGACCTTCTTCCGGGTTTCAACGCTGCGGAAACGAGTCAAGACGAGTCTGGGACCGTCGCCTGCGTGACGGGGCCTGCGGCAACAAGTCTCAACGCGCCCGTGACGTTAGCGGGACGTGTGTGTGTGCGTGGTGGTTGGTGCGCTCGGGAAAGGGAGAGAGGCATGGCCTAACTGCGGAGAACTTTGGCTACGTCGCACTGGACGGCGGACTTTGCTGCATCGCACTTGACGGCGGGTTGCTGCATCGCACTGGCTGCCCTGGCAAGGAGTGAGGGAGAAACGGACCCTATATAAGGCGGAGCGCGAGGCTGCTCCGTTGTTCTCTCGGATTTGACGACTGTATCGCTACCATGTAATTAAACCCTTCGTTACGTTACCAAGTCTCCCACCTTCACGGAACCCCTGGGTTCTTCACTTCGGGAAATGGACGTCGTCTCGAGCCAGGAAGCTTCCGGACGTGCGGCCTAAACCCCGCCTCGAACACCGTCTTCTTCGACGGGCCCACCTCCTGCAACCCGCTGCCTTCACCGAAGTGAGCGACCGCACCACCTGACCGAACAGACTGCCAGGGCATTACCATCTGGAACCTTCATCGAAGGGCCCACAAGGTCAAGTCGGCTTGCAGGCTGACTCACCTCATCTGTCCCCGAACTTTCAAAACTCGGGCAGCGGTATTGGTGACGATGAGAAGAACACGTCCTCCCTATCTTGTATAATTATATTGTCACACAATCACCATCAACTAGACGCGGCACCACGGGCCTCCATGGTACGGCCTGTTGCCTTACTGCGGTGTCGCGGGTCTCCTGAGCCAATAGTCATTAAGATTAGTATTATTAAAGGGATACGGAATCGAAACTTGAAATATAGAGAAAACATCAAGAAATGAGTTCAATATGATCAGCTAAGCCTGTAATGAATAATCGCACGGTCGTATTTTGAGCAGATGGCTATATTTTATGCTCTAAATGCCGCGATTTTGGCGAGCGCTTCAAAATCAGCCATGGAGGAGCGCGATGCATCTCGGGAGATCCGGCAGACGTCTTGACGTCATCATGCCTCGGACGACCAAGCGTACCGTAGTGACGAGTTTTGCCACTTGGAGGCGTCAACGCGTTACAATCTCGCATTGTCGAAGTACCCAAGGGCTGTAGAGATCGCGGGGCCAGCACGCGCACCAAACCTGAGAACAACCGAAGCACGCGTTTGCACGTCGCGCGAGAGCTGAAACCAAGGTGGCTCACTTCGTTTTGGCTCTTTCCACCAAGACGCCTCGGTATTGCGTTCAGGCCTAGGCAATCTATACCAGTGAGCGGACATACCGCTGCGGCGCTGCTTTCAGAGGCATGTTGTCGTCACGACATTCCATTGAAGCTTCATAACCAACTACCAGGTGGTTTTTGATTATCGTTTAATTCACTTTAAAATATGTTTTCTTGCGTTTTCTAGCGCAATATTTATGTTTCTGTGGTTGTGCTGCTACCTGCGTCGTGTTGAAACAAAGAAATGAGCTCCAGAATTTGGTTTCCGTACCCCTTTAATACTTGAACGTTAATTTTGTGCACGCTGTACAGAGCTCGTATTTTCGTTAACACTGCGAAGGCACGCGAGCTCGTATGCATACGCGATTCAAAATTCCTCTCAGCTGGCTCTGGCAGTGCTTTCTATCACCCAGCTTTTGCTGAGACGCGGTTTCTGGTAAGGATCAATGTGGCGATGCAGGCGAGTTGGTTCATGATTACAACTGGTAGCAGCGCGCAAAAACACAAGGACAAAGGGAGGAATGCACAAGACGAGAGCTGAATAAGCCAGCGCTGATTAACAGTAAACAGTAAAAGAAAATATCGTACAAGATTTTGCTGCGGCGAAAGGGCCGAAGCCGTGAGAGCGGTGCCGATATCAAAGTCATGACGCCGGTGTCCCAGAAACAGTCGAGTGAAACGCTAAAAAGTACAATACGATAACGATGGGTAAAATGAAACAATGACATCACGAAAGGAACAATTTAGTTTAAAGACCCAAGCGAGCGGCGAGACCAAACCTCTCGCCTTCTGTTTAGTAAAGCGATCTGCGTGGGAATAATTAGCGTCACGTTTCGCCTGCTCGGACTCACAAATAAAATGATATTTTTGGGTAAGGAACTTTGTTGAGACTCGTTATTGACTCGCCACTATTATTTGTCTAAAACAATTGGACGCTCAGTTTGTCTGAAAGATATCAGGCGTTTATTTAATCTATATCTATGCCGTTCTTAAAAACGAGAACACTCGCGGATTTTGACCTATACCGCTTCCGTGATAAAGTAAGGGTGTTTTTATCGTCGCCATTATGCCCACCATTTTCTTGTTAGGAGCAGCCTGGCGCGTGCCAAAGGCGAACGTTTGAAAGATTCATTTGACACCATCAAATGCATAGTGCACTGGGGCCTGCAGGTTTCACCGCGGAACATGTAACTACAAAATGGCGAATTTGACCCCGTAAGTATGATGTCACCACTTGCTAAGGGAGTTGTCGTGGACGGATATACATGGGACTGAATTTCGCTCCGAAAGGACGATCGGTCAAAAATCGGACGTGGAATTTAAACGTCTAAAATTATAGATATAGAGAATCTAGAAGTTAACACTTATCACGAGAGAAACTTGCCAAAAATCGGCTGTTTCTGAAATATTTGCGAAGAAAACGTCCGGTGCACGAGACGTGTCGCGATGCCTGCTGCAGGAGTCAAACTCATGACGGACAAACACGGAATGAGTGAAGTATGTCATCTGCAACAGTTTGAATCGTTTGGGCAATGATAGGATTTTGATTTAGTAATTATTTGGAAGATGGCAGGCCTCAAAACTCACGAGGTTTATAAAAATGAATTGTATTTGCGTCCAATACGATACTGTCTGACGAAAATCATCACACGCATGGAGATCTGCGAAAAAATACAGCGAGAAAAAGCAGCTGCTTAGAACATGACATCAGAGCAGCGTCGGGCCTTTTTTATTATGCAGTTGACGTGCGTTGTTATGAAGGAGCAATAATATTTCGACTCCAACAAGAGTGGTCTGAGACCCCAAATTTCGTTTTTCCGGCTCGCTATATGAGTGCGTGTTTTGTACCTGCTTTTAATCATAACACTGAGAAAAAATCCTACCGATTCTTCAGTTTTAAAGTAAGACCCCAAGTAGCGAAGGCGCTGGATAATAACGTCGGGTAAGTTATACTGCCGCGTGCATGAACAAGAAGGAACGCTTCTCCTTACATCTGGAAAATTCGTGTTTACTCTTACCCCGAGTGTAAAAGATAAGGAGGTTAGAATGACCTTGCCTAGTCAGTAGCGGTCATTCTAGGTCGAATGTTCGAAATGCGGACTGTAGTAGATCAGGGGCCCTATGTTGCACGTCTTGGACTCCCACGGTGACTATGGAGAAGGAAGTGACGTCAACAACGCAGCAAACACAGATTGGATGTTGATCGATGAGAGATCAGTCAACATCCAATCTGCATTTGCTGCGTTATTGACGTCACTTCCTTCTCCGTAGTCGCCGTGGGAGCCCAAAACGTGCAACACAGGGCCCCAGGAGTCGTGTGTGAGTTTGCCGACTCACTCGGAATCTTGAGCACGAGGCACGTTCACTCTCGCCCCAGCCAGCTGCCACGCCGACACCGCGACGTACTCTCTGGCTGTTCTGACGGATTCCTTGTTTTGTTAGAACTTCAGATTGGGCGAGTAGGCTGTACATGTTTGTCGACGTTTAGAGCGCTCAAAAAACCCAAGGAACACAACTCTCACTCAGCGTTCACTAAAAACTTTGTATTGCGTGTTCAACTTTGGCTTCTACTTTTACTTCAATTTGAGGCGATTTGCAAATCGAAAACGACAAAATATAAAAATAAAAAATACCTTTCTAACGTTTAGGCTAATTTGCGGCTAAATAATAAATCTCTTTGTGTGATAATTTTATTGACGGCGTATCTAAAACATTTGTCCTCTAATCGTATGATGTTCTCGGCTTCGATGACTTCCCTTGTTAATTGGTTTACACTTTTGCCCAACACGGTCGTTGGTGTGTCACACATTTCAACAACAGCACCGTGGGGCACAGGAGAAAAAGAGACCAGACAACTCGTCCTGGCCCTCTTCTCCTCAAAGGTGCACCACGGCTACAACTATGGCTGCCTCAACGTTGAGCGCAGCCATCAACGATGGCTGCGCTCAACGTTAGCTGCGCTTCCGGCAGCTCTGGCTTCCACGACGTGCAGGAACAGAGGCTGCGATCGTTATAGAGTCAGCTCCAACCCTTAAAGATGCCCCGTCCTACATAATGTGATGCTGCGATTCTGTGTGGATACCTCCTCCTGCGTTCCGAGACAGTGCCGCTAACGTTAGCCATCGGCGATGCAGCAAACGGCACCATCTTGTCATCACGCACCCCACTGACGTGCCCCTGGCGCACCCCAGCATGGCGGAAACGGTACGGGGCGCCAGCATCGCTCAAAATGGCAGCGCACAGGAGCCTTTCATGCAAACGTGTATACGATCATGAAAATCTCAACAAGCTCGAGGATGTAGCTGAACAACTCATGTCTGCACAGCTCACTCGGTTGTTGGGTAGCAAGGCAGGTCAGGCCATTCTCCAAGAGGTCAGGCGCCTACCATCGTCCACATCAAAACCTCCGCCGCTGCCACCAACACCCTGGGAAAGGCACACACCTAAACAGCTGACGCTCCCTTAATACGTCGCATGGACGCCGACCATCCAGAGCGACGGGCGTATCATGCCAGGGCGCACGAGCGGCACGTTGCTGACCTGGACCTACGACGACACGTCGTTTACTACACGGACGCTGCTAGCGGCCTCGTTCCTGCCCAGGGAGCACACCCAACGTCGGCTGAGTGGGTTAACATTACCCAGCCTGATGTGTGGTCCCAGCGGCTCCCCACAGGAGTTAGAAGCCGAGTTAGAAGCCATTGTATAAGCTGCCCATCATGCTGAACGCAACCACTCAGAAAAATCAACCACAAACATCACCATCTACACAGACTCGCAAGTGGGCTACTCGGAGTGCCGCCACGCATCCAAGTCGACCAGCGACCGCGTGCACAAAATCTACGGCATCGCGTCCCACCTGCATACCAACCACCACACTCAACTCCGTGTCGTCTGGGTACCCGCCCACTCGCGTATTCGGGGAAACGAATGGGCCCATAACGAGGCGCGTGCAGCACTGAGCAAACCTTCCGCGCCAATCGTACCCACCATCTACAGCGGGCCCCATTTTGATTCTTCGCAACCCGGCGACAGTCAGCCAGACCTCACTGAGAGAGCTGCGCTCGCCAAGCTGGAGCGAAAGAAAATATTCCGCAACCTGAGGACTGCGGCCTCCCTTTTCAACAGGCACAACAGAATGATACCCCTAAGTCAGCAGGAGTGAGCCGGAGGGCCCAGACTCTCAGATTCGAAAAGCGCCAGAAAACAAGGACAACAGAAGGAATAGACGAAACGATGCGCTTCGTTTCGTCTATTCCTTCTGTGGTCCTTGTTTTCTGGCGCTTTTCGAATCTAAGATGTACCAACTTGCCGAACTCCAGGTTCTTCCCAGACTCTCGTCTGCCGTACCGCCACGAACACCCTTATGCTGCCAGCCCTCCGCAACCGCATATTTCAAGATGAACCGCAGCAAGACTACTGTACAGCAGACAACACCCTTGCGACGACGCAGCACGTTATCTGGGAGTGCCCCGAGCACGCTGCGGCTTGCTTCAAGGCCTTGGCTGACATCCCGGTAGCAGACCAACCTAACACCTTTGGGGACTGGGTGATCCCACAAGACAAGCCGCTGCCAACAGTGCGGCTCCTGTGGAATCAGCTCTGCCACTTCTTTTACGCGGACGGCGGACCAGCGGGGCTCTTGCGCCGATGGCCCATCGGTGACTGCAAATTCCCTTCAATAATCCCATCGCACGGTCGCGCTTTGGAGCATTTGGCGACGTTTTGGAGCGTCCCATAGTGAAACGGCCGTCGGCCGCTCTCGGGCGCGGCTGTGTGAAAAGTTATTACTAATATTATTTATTTTTGCACTGCGGATGCTTTAAAGCAAGAGCAGCCATGTCTGGCATTAAATAAAGACGTTTTTAACTCGACTCCACCCCCCCCCCCCCCTCTTCAAGCAGCACGGAGCCCCTGAGTATACCCCACCATCCTCACCAGCTCTTCCAAGCAGTTCTCCGACCCGCTTTCAGCGAGCGACGACGTCGATGGCATTCATCGCTCGCACGACAACTCCGCGGCCGGCAGCGCTCCTGCGCCGCCAAACATGATTTCTGTTTGGTTTTCCAGCGTTTGCTCTCTAAAGAACAAGCTACCTGACTTTAATGCACTGGCGTCATCTTTCTAAAATACAGTATTCGCTGCGTACATGCGAAAAATGGCTGGACGTCTCAGTCTTTGATGGACAATTAATTAATCTCACGCAATTCACTGTAGTTGGGCAAGACCGCCCTTCAACTGTTGGCGACGTCCTCCTTGCTGTGCCAAAACTCCTGACCTGCTGATGTCTTGACCACCTCACCACTCCGGGTCTAGAAGCCATCTCCGTCGAGGCCTTTTGCAAACATGGACAGCTTCTTATGGCGTCTACCTATTGCCCATCGTCCCTACGTGAACAATCGTACGCCCACCTCCAAGGGAGCCTACTGCGCATCGACCCTAGCAGGTTCTCTCCACTGTTTATCTTTGGTGACTTCAAGAGTGTCATTAACTGGTCCGAACCTGACACTCCCATCCCTTCAGATGCACTCAATGGCACGCCGTTAGACGTACTGGAAACTGCTGGCCTCCCCCAACTTTGTGACGCCCCATCCTACATTTCTAGGAACAGCCACGCTACCTTCCTCAACCTCGCCCTCACCAATAATACCACCTTATCCCACTGCTGCACAGTCATATCCAGCCTACCAGGCAGTGATCACAGTGCTCTCCTCACCAACATCCACTGCTCAGCCCCTTAGCGAAATCATCAAACCAAGAAGTTCCAGCAGTTATAAAAAACATTTTCCCTCATCCTAATCAGCTCATCCATTTCGCTCCCTGGTCCATCGTGTTTGATGACCTATTGGCTGACGAGGCCCACGACCTCTGGCTCGACATGATGTCAGCGATTCAGCACGAATGAGTTAACCTTAAGGGCCAACAGGAGGCGCGGCGGCCTTCCATATATGACAAAAGAGACTGCAGCCCTAATCAGACGTAACCACGAGCTATTCGAGAAAATGCAGAAATTTAAAATCCCAGTCGTATTAACCTAACCCACCAAGCCCGTGCCGAAGTCAAGCATCTCATCCGTGTTTCCCATAACGATTATTTACAGCAACTAGCAGCAAAAAACACCCGCCAACGCGAACTCTTTTGGGCATATTTTCACCATCAACGAAAAATGTCCCAAGCGCCGGTCTTCACACATCACGGCACACCCTACTCAAGCCCTGACGACATAGCCGAGCTCTTTTCTTACCCCGTTTTCCAGGCTGCTGCATTAGTCGACCCTGGACCACATCACCTTTGTCCCCGAACCCACAACTTTGCCAGTCGAGGCCACACCAGCAACCCACACTCTTCTCCATAGTCATTCTTTCAACTCAAACCTACGAAGCCCTTGCCCGTGTCAACTACTCTCATTGCCCTGGACCAGACAGCCTCCGCCCCGCCCCGTCCTCATCCGCTTCTTCAACGATTTTCTCTCCCACAGCCCTCTTCCCGAATCCTGGATCTATACCCAAATCCAAAGAGCATGCACATTCTCACGAATTCGTGGATGGATCAAAGCACGTGCTCAATGGCGCCATTTAGGCAATAGGGAGCCACTGAAGTTTTTAATGCTCACATTTATTTTATTTCCCGGCATTGCTTGCCGTAATGACGGTGGAAAATAGGTGGGCCGCGTCGATGCGTTTCTCACATCTTGTGAAGTTTGCTGCCCGTGTCATCCGATGTTGGCTGTTTGATCCGATGGCTGTTTTTCCCTTGGCAGGCTGCACTCACGATGTATGTGGCGCCTAGATTCTACCAGCCTCCCGCCTCTAAAACATGACAGAAAACACGAAAAAATGCAATCATTAATTAAACTCACAATTTTATCTGGTCCAACAGACCCTTTCTTCAAAACCCCATTAAGCAACATGGGTGGGAGCCATTTTTAGACTTAGGCTAGGTGGCGCAAGCTACCGCCCGTTACAAAGGGTATAGCCATCAACATCCATCTATCCATCCTCGGGCACGAAGCGTGTGATTGGATCCGAGTCCTCTCCGAACGCTGACGCTGCTCTCGTGTCCAATACACGCTTAGAGTTCGTGCCCGAAGGGACTCAGATAATTGTCTGCATCGCAGAGGATTCACTGCGTGGGATTGATTTAGTTTGTGATAGCAGACACATAAAAACGACGAGCGCCATGACGATGCACTTTTGGCACTGCTGGGTATAATCACCCCGATCTCCTCTGCACTTGCGACCATGTTGTTGTTTGTTGTTTATTTTGGGGTGAAGAGAAAGCGGGGGAGCCAGGAGATATGTGGGCCTCCAGTCAGAGGCAAGTCGCTATCTGGCTTTTTGGGTATATGGGTAAATAAAGGAAAGAGGAAGAAGAAATGGTTATGTACAAGTTTGAATATCTGATGCATTATAGTCCAAAAGCCAACGGGCTTGTTTAGAATTGGGCTTGTGAGAAAATGACCCCACAGCGAGCAGGAAGATAGCATCCACTCCTATCGCAGTGCCGATCCGAGATGGCAAAGTCCGTCAATGTACCGCGGAGGTTCCCATCTCGGCTCCGCACTAGATCAGAATGCCGCAAACTTGCTGTGCTACCTATTCACTCGCATAAGCGAATTTAAACGTTGAATACTTGTCCTAGATCCGTTGTGTAAGTTTTTGTTTTGTGTCTGCAAAGATATTGGAGGAGAGCACGAAAGGCCTTTTCAACTATTCCCCGCGTTCCACTGGGGTTCAAAAGCTCTTGGGCAGTGGAGTGGGGAAGTCCAACTGCAGCGTAGGATCGCAATAGCACTTTTCGGAGATCCTCATGGGTTAGACACAAACGTAGTGCATGGGTTGTGTCTTCAGGATCACCACAAGTTGGGCATCCGGGGTCTGTCTTGCGGCGGTACATATGGAGACGCTTCGCGGTATGCGACCATGTCACCCGAGAGTGCCACTGAGCCCGCCTTGCACTCCTTCCGAGAGATGGCGGTGCATCTCAGCCGCTCCTCCGCTGTTCACGTCAGTTGTATGCTTTTCGGATGCCTTTCGCACGGATTTATCAAATTTGCGTGTTGTTTTTATCAAATTTGCGTGTTGCTTCAATACTTTTAAAGCACCTGCATCCCCAGACCATGGTGGCACCTATTGTAAACATATCGTGGGTTGAGGAGAAAAGCGCACCGTGGTTTCCGTACGGCAAAAATAATCTGCGCGTGTCGGAACGCTCGGTCTCACGTTCGGAGCTGACGGCAATGTTTAAGAACTTGCCTTTATATATAATTCAAAGGCCATAAGCAATTCTCGTAAATTCTCCACGAGGAAAAGGTGGCTACGGAGTCCGCACATACATGTATGTGAGGTGTCTGCTATGTTTAACGCGCTCAATTTATCATCGTCAAAATTGTAATATATATATATATATATATATCAGGGTGTCGAACCGGAACCGAACCGAACCGAAAACCGGAACCGAACCGGTATTTTTTCCGGAACTGAACCCGAACCCCAACCGTTATATTGTTATCGCGATGAACTCGAACCGGAACTGAACCGGAAAAAAAAATAACGGTTACCGGCTCACGTCAAAACGGTTCGGCCACGCGCTGTTGACAATGAATGTGCTATCAATGCCATTTGTTTTTTAAGTGCCGTCAACTGACACACACCTCGCTTACATATTTTTCTTCTCCACTCAGTCTTAGGAATATAAACGCTGCATCCATGAATCTTGACATAGGAACCAGTATTACGCTGGTCGCGGCTTGCACGGAAAAAAGAGAATTGGAAGGCTGTGCAAAAAAAAAAGAAAAAATCGCGTCACGGGATTTCATTTTCCTACAATCTCGTAAATCCTAAATGCTGCTGTGTGCTCATTCATAGCCTCCGGCTCATTTCATAACACGTTTGTAGAACGCGCAAGTTCTTGAAGCTTGCTTCCATCGGAATGAGAAAAGAAAAGGCTGTGGAGTTTGATAATAATGCAGCCGGTTTCGTATAGGCACTTAGAAGCTAACATATTTGTGAGACAGCGAACTCTTCTATTTTAATATTTATCCTATTACGTCCTTCTGGCGTTGCGTTCGTTCGGTGAAGTGTTTTTCATATTCCGTATCTTGTTTAATGAAAACTTCTTTAAGGGTCTAATTTGAGTTACCGAAGGCTAGTTCAAATAAAGAAAGCTGTATTTTCTCCCCACTGTTCCTTCAATTGCTTACACGCCGAGGTGGCGGGATAGTTAGCGAGTTCTACTTGTAAGTGGGTTTGTAAGGAGGTCGCGGATTTTACAGCTACTGCGTCGGACCCGATTAGATGAAGTCCGAATGCGTAAACGTCGGTGAGGTAACCTTTGGGTGCACATAAAGAAACCATTCCTGGTAGAAATCCCTGAGCCTTACACTACGATGTATCCCGTTTCGTATGTGCTGATTTCAGATGTTTTATTTGTAATTTATTTTGATGTTGCAATTTGTCATTTATAATTTCCGAATCGGTTCGCGAACCGGTGAACGGGTTCGCGGATCGAATTAATCGAACCGGAACTGAACCGGAACAAAATAAATTTACTTGAACCTGAACCGTAACCGAACCCGTATTTTTTCGGTTCGACACACTGATATATATATATATATAATTTTTAAGTTAGATAACGGTGAGTTTCGTAACTTTAGCATCTGGTTCCAACCGTCAGCGCGTAATTTATTTTCGCAGTGGAAAACAACGTTTATCTCTTTATATAAACACCCTGTAGAGCACGGTGAGTTTTATACCTGTGTCTGCATTACGTCGGTTTCGTCATGAATCTGCAGAAAGATGCAAATGTTGCGATAATAGCGTACACCTTAAAAGTTGGTCGAAATACAGTACAGCTGAAAACAGTAATTTTATTTCATGAATCATGGGAATGCGGTAAATAAGCCATCCCTCACAATAGATAAAGAACGAAGAAAGTTCCTACAAATTTGATGTCTGCTCGTCTTGTCAATTGTTCTGTTGAGGCCTTTGTCCGATTTTAAGTCCTTTCGCTTTATTGTTTCTTGGTCGTTTGTTCGTTGCGTCCTTCCTGTTATAGTGTTGGGGTTTCTTGAGGACTAATTGCACTTTGGTCCTTCTACTTTGCTTTTGTTTTTGTATAAACGATCTCACCACTTCTCAGTTCTATTGTAATGCTTGTTTTTTTTGTTTTTTTTTTGTTGTACTGCTTGCGGCACGGGTATCCCCAATTCTCCCTTTCCTTCTTTCGTCTCTTTTGTGTTGTGTAGGTTTCTCCCTCTCTTTCCTTCGTCTCTTTTGATTTGTTCAAGATTTGACGCCTATATAAGCACCCTTCGTTCTCAAATAAAATTCAGCTGCGTTTGAGACTCTGTGTTCGTCCGCCCCTTAATGTCCCAGTCTCGGGTTTTTTTCTAAATGTTTACACCCCTCCATCCTTCTCTTCACCCCCCCCCCCCCCCCCCCCACACACACACACACACCTAAAAACCCAGCCTGAGTCCATCAGCTGAGTTCATTAGGCTTAGTCCATCAGACCTCTTTAGGATTCCGCAAATCGAGAAATTCCGAAGTCTACTACATTTTTCAGAAATAACCGGTTGGAGGCGATTGGGCAGAGAACCCGCGTGCACTAGAGCGCTAGCTGGCACGGGCCTTCCTCTCGAAAGCCTGCCCATAGTTTCTGGTGCAGAGTGCATGGGCAGTGAACATGTGCGTTTCATTGCAGAATCTTCGGAACACTGATTTAATTAAATTTTGATTAAACGCAAACTCCTAAGACGCGTATGTTTTTTCTTTGTTTATCTCCCAATCTATAGCGTGTTCTTGTGACAATTGGGGTGTAAAACATCGTATAAATAACCCACGGAAGAGAGTGCCACGACACTTTTCACAAAGGTGCTTTACAACGGAGCTAGCGTTCTGTTGATTTTTCGTGTACGTCAACAAAACCTCAGGTCTCGTATTTCATGCAAAATCGCTTCATTCTATACAAAAGCTTATACGTCTAATCACTTGGATATGCATTTTCAATAGACTAGTTATTAATAGGCACCATTTCCAAGGTCAGTAGACTCTCGGGTAGATAATTAAGGTTTCTCAAAGATCTGCTGCTGTGCAACCGATAGGGGGGCTTTAGCCATGTCTACGCTCGCACCGCACTCTTTTTGTCGTCGTTCCAAGCGCTTGCGTGTCTAGTTTCCTTTCCTTCCGCTCTCCCGGGTGGCGGCCCCGTCGCACGTGTCTGGTTTTCTCCAGCTCCTCGGGGCGGCGATAGTTCGTACCTTTGTTCAAAATTTTGTGTCAGGTCTGTGTCGTGTACTAAACAGCTTCGCTGGTCACCCACCTTCACAGGGTAAAATGGCTGATGATTTTTTGGTGGATCATCGATCATATTAAAACTTGTTTGTGGGTTCTTAAAAGAAAAATGCAAAAGAACAACTTTTTTTCCCATACGCGGTATGAAGAGGGAAGCAAATTGTCGGGTTGACGCAGCTATTCATATATGGCACCACATGATACAAAAACTTGAAAGCTTCTTAGAGATTAACACCCTGAAGCATATCCAGAAGATCCGATCATGTGTCGTACCATACACGAGTAGCAGTGTTAACACGACGGTTTGCTTCTGTTTTCCTCCCGGGCATAAATTTTTTTTTTTAATTTCTTTGCATGTTTTCTTACGAATTTACACTAGCGAAATTTAAATATGAATAATGCACCATCTAGACACACCTTTGTGAAAAGTTCCATGGCGCTCTGTTTATTGGCTCGGTTACACGACTTGCTTTACGACACCCTGAAACAAAATAAAAAATAAAAATCGTTTTTTCTCCCTATTTTCTAGTGGGTGCTTTAGGAGTAGCGTCCTTCATTCTGTGATTCCGTGTTAAAAAATAGGGCGAAACAAAAGCTTTCATAAACAATTTGCGGCCGCGCCGGGCGCTCACAAGCCCATTACTCCAAGCATTTCCAGCACGCCATAAACAGCTGAGTTATGGCGCCCCCATCTAGTGGTACCGGGCGAAACTATATCGGCATATTCAGGGGACAGTGCTCCCCGTAGGTGCGCACCGGGTGACATGGTCGTAAATGTGGAGGTGGTCTCAATAATCGCGAGCTTATGTTTTGCACCACACGCGATGCCCAAAGACCTCGGGTGATGGTATGCGATGCCTGGAATGTGTCTCCGACTGGTGTGCTTACATCGTCCTAAAAACTGGTTCTTCGATTTCCGTCTGGTGAGGTAATAAAAGTGTCACGTCGCGGGCCGCGGTTCGTGTGGAGGGTTAAGGGCCGCCCACACTAGCGAGAAAACGCGCGTGGCACGCCGATCGCGGCAAGTAACAAAATGTCGCCGAAGCACAGTCAGCGCCACGAGCGCGTGCAGACACACGCCCTTTATCTTGCCGCTTAACCGATTTATCGGCGCGCCGGGCGCGTTTTCTCGCTAGTGTGGGCGGCCCTTTACAGCAGCGGAGATGTATGCGGCAGACGCCTGCTCTGCTGCAGGTCATTCTTCAGCTTGACACTCCACTGAAGCTTCAGCAGCCAGTGGTTGGGACATTGCGACGACAAAAACAATGACGCATGCTCGCATTTTTTTTTTCGGGACTTATACCATTAGTTTCCAGGATCGCCACATCCAACAACCTTTCACGTCTACCTTTGTGACGTCATTTGTTGAAACCTAGGGACCACTTTCTGTGTAGGGGCGACATAGGACGCCGAACCCAGTCAAAGACGCGCTCCAGGAACCCTAGTTGAAGGTCTTTAGGCACCCACCTTTCGTCTTTTATACCACCATAGGACGACGGCGATGATGATGAGGCCGATCGCCAATCCCGCCCCCGTGGCGATGGCTTCAGCCATTTCCGGGTTGTAGCCGACCGAGTGACCTGGGTACGGGAACCCGATTCAGCCCATACGCTCGCGGATGAGAGTGGCGTGTCTATAATACGTTTGTTTCACTCTAAAACCGGGGGTCGCACTGCACATGCGCCACACAAAAGACAGTCTGCAGAAACACGAGTCTACGCAATATCCTGCGGTTCGAACGCCGCGCGCCCAAGTTTCCTCCTCGAACTCATTGCCACCTCGGAGCACGGATCTCGCATGCAGACTGTCTTTTGTATGATGTGTAGGCAGTGTGACCCCGGTCCTAAGGCACGCTGCTCAAACCTCCTGTAAAAGACACGATGACATTATTGAGAGTTTTAGGGAACCGTCTTTGCGCTCAGGGCCGGATTAAGGTACGGGCTAAGGAGGCTGCAGCCCTGGGCCCCAGGCTGTCAGGGGGCCCCATGCTGGCCCCTAAAAATTTAAAAATAGTAGTCTTTTTCTTTATTATTATTTAAGAAAGTTTAGGCAGAAAGCAGAAGAAACACTCCGAAGAGCCTCTGGCGCAATGGCCTTCTCGTTCTCTTTTCCTTAACAAGGAAACAAGGATGCCATAAAGTTCCCGTCTCTAGATCAGCTGGTGTTTGTGAGGTCCGTGTGCAACAGGCGTTCCAGAACAACAATATTTAACACGGCCTCCCATGCCCCTCGTTAGATTTTTTTTTTTTTTAATTGGAGCTTGATGGAAGGACGGTGATGAAGCTTTCTTTTGTACTGAGACCCCATTAGCGGTGTTCTACGGACAATTGTGGGCAGGAAGTTAAGCAAGCGTCAAGTAAGCAACGAATATGGTTCACACATGTTGTTTTAAACCTTTTCGCGAAACTCCATATGGGGTTCATTTCAGAACGATAAGTTTGGAACAAGCGAAAAGGCGCCTGTAAATCATCCGGACACCGTCTCTATAGCCACCAACAAAAAGGCGTTCCAAGGAGCCGGCTCTTAAGACGCCCCTCAACAGTTTTCGATGGGTACTGACTGCAAGGAAGTGCTCTAGAGTCGATATCTGGTCTGCCAGTGCAACTGAACACTCTTCCTTCCAGCGACTGATAAGAATACTGCAATGGTTTCACCAACCTCTGAGGTATAGTCTTTTATTTTTTTAACGTTGAGTCACAGAGAAAAATGGCCGCCGAGGTCTAAATTATTGCATTTAAAAAGAACAAGATTAGTACTAAATCTGACGCGAAACATTTTCCCCATTCAAAAAGACAGCGTGTAGGTACAAAAAGAAAACATCTCAATCCTCATGATAAATTCTTTTAATGCAGATGTGCCCGAACGACAGCGGTCGATGTCTTAGAATCGCACGCAGTTTCTACTATGCTTTAAATGTGGAAGTCTGCGTTTGTTCGCGAAACGAGGGTTCAGTTATTAATTAGAAGAGCGTTTACGAAGTAGTTTGATCCCGATAAAGACTGCTTCAAACAACGAAATTTCTTTCTTGCCTATGTCACTTCCTTCACTGCTCACATCAGTAATTAATTAACAGAGGGCTAGTTAGAAGTTAAAACACTTCCAATAATTTGGAACAATTACAAGAATAAGGGCTCTAGATTTTCGTGGCAGTCGTCGATTTGCGAGGCATGCCATTTAGTTTATGGGAAGTGAAATTAGAATGGGAATTTTGCGGGTACCTTTTCGGTTGCTGCATCACTCAATTCATGTGTGATTAATGATGTCACTCGACATGTTAGCAAGAGGGTCACCTGTGCTACAAGTCGACATTGCGACCAATTTGTGTAAACTGGCCTGGGCATGTGCTCTATGAATCTAGCTGTAATTCTAGTCAAACAAATTCATGAACAATCAACATTTTAAACAGAAGCAATTTAGTGTTTTTTTATGTTGTTTTTGTGGTTAAGTTTTTGAATGTGAACGACAAATCCTAATATTTTCCGCAATGTTTATTTGATTTCAGTTTTGTATCTCAAAATTACTATATTGTAAATTGCTAGAGGGGTTGATTATTTGCAAAGTAGCTTCGAAACAATCGCATCCGCTCACTGACAGCAAGGCAAACTTGAATTCCATTGAATCTACGGATCTAAACAAGGCTCGACAATAATCATACGATGAAACATATCTAGATTTAACAACTTAAAAAATATACATATTCCCGTCGTCATCGTTACCTTCACCACCACCATCATCACCCCCACCATTATCATAGGTAGAGGCCTCATAACAGCCTAAGCCCAGGGCTCCCAAATGCCTTAATTCGGCACTGCATGCGCTACCGTAGAAGACTCGCACACGCGCAGTTGGTACCGGAAGGCGCATCGTACGATATCGGATGTGCAAAACAGGTTCCCTAAAACTATTGAATGAGAAGTTTAGTACTCGCTACGCGCCGCGTTTCCTAAACTGTCGGAGACAATAGAAGTGTCAGCGTTTTTTCTCACTTGTGCCTAGATAAATTATGTAAAACATCTCTACATTCTTTTAACGGAATTTTTTAATGCATTTATGGAGCATTGTTACGCTAAGGCTGTTATTCTATCGG
Organism: Ixodes scapularis; assembly: GCF_016920785.2. Classification (NCBI taxonomy): domain Eukaryota; kingdom Metazoa; phylum Arthropoda; class Arachnida; order Ixodida; family Ixodidae; genus Ixodes; species Ixodes scapularis. The sequence goes on from NW_024609838.1 coordinate 28,979,206, forward strand.
TGTTATAGAGCAGATATGTATTGCTATAGCTTTTATAAAATATAGATGAAAAAATCGTGGGAGTTATGAGAAAGTCTGAGGACACTTAAGTATTTCTTATAAGTTGTGATCATACCTCGGCGAATCTCACTCACGAGGACCCTCACTCATCCTCAACTTCACAGGTGAGGTAAGGGTGGGTGAGTTTCTGAACCAGGAGTATTCCTGAGTGTGAGGGTGAATGAGGGCCGTGAGGGCTGTGAGGATCGTGAGTGCGTGAGGGGTATGAGTGCGTGAGTACCGTGAGGGCGGTGAGTGCGTGAGGGGCGTGAAGGGCATGGGTGCGTGAGGGGCGTGAAGGCCATGAGTGTGTAAGGGGTATGAGTGCGTGAGGGCCGTGAGGGCGGTTAGTGCGTGAGTAACTTGAGGGGCGTAAGAGCCCTGAGGGTGTGAGGGGTATCAGTGTGTGAGGGCCGTGAGTGCGGTTAGTGCGTGAGTGACTTGAGTGGCTTGAGGGGCGTGAGAGCCCTGAGGGCGTGAGGGGTATGAGTGCGTGAGGGCCGTGAGGGCAGTGAGTGCGTGAGGGGCGTGAAGGGTATGGGTTCGTGAGGGCCGTCAGGGCGATAAGTGCGTGAGTGGCTTGAGGGGCGTGAGGGCCATGAGTGCGATAGGGGCGTGAGGGGTATGAGTGGTGAGGGCCGGGAGGGCGATGAGTGCGTGAGTGGGATGAGGGCCGGGCGTGAGGGCCATGAGTGCGTGAAGGGTTTGGGTGCGTAAGAGCCATGAGGGCGGTGAGTGCGTGTGTGGCTTGAGGGGCGTGAGGGCCATGAGTGCGTGAGGGGCGTGAGGTGTCAGTATACAAAAGGCCGTGTTGTACTCCGTCATAACCAGTCGCAAGCGTGCAAACGAGCCTTGAAGCGATTCTGTATTTTCTGACACCGCATCTCGGCAGCTTCAGCAAGAAACGACACGACTTCGACATTTTGTTTTAACAGATCGCACGCAAATGGTTTGCTATTGGGAGAATGGGTTGATGCACGCATGCCTATTGTTTAAACGTTCTGGTTAATAGACGAATTTGAAAACATATTAGTTTTTTTGTTAGTTTGTTTATGTGAAAAATGGAGACCAGAATACTTACAGCTAAAGGCGGCGCCATTCACCCCGCATTTCACATGTTCAAAGCCGTTTTGTTCAAAACAGCCTTGTAAGCGTTCCTCTGGGGTCATCTCTGCCCTCCGAGACCGTTTTAGAGCGATACCGCAGGGCTCATCGGCGTCAGAGAGTGCCGTTGAACTTCCCAAGGTGAGGATGGTCCAGGCGGCTCCGACGAGCAGATACCATCTTCGATGGTCCATGGCCTACGGATAACACGTGGTTGTATTGCTAACCCCATTATTTAAGCCAACGTCACAATGCCGGTTCATCATACTAAAAAGTGCCACTAAATAAGCAACGCTTCAGAGTAACGACACTTACCCATCTCGTGGCTTAAAATCATGGTTGCCAGTTATCTCAAGCTTTATCTGAAATCCTAGAAAACGCTTTTCCGTTGTCTACAAATGTTTAAACAGTTCGCGACAGGGCAGAGCAATATTACATGAGCTTCCTAACAGAGAATCTAATGCCGAGGAAGTCGTACATTTAAATCATGATGATCGGGAGTGGCGTCTGCTCTGCACAAGCACCAGGAAGGCGGCGCCCACAACGGGGAACAGAGTACCGATACTCTAAGCGTAGCTCATATAGTGACTCTAATACAAATTACACGGTGTTCGCGCCAGTCGTGATGATAAAATTGTGTGCGGACACGTGCCAAGAATGATCGATCCTTCGTTTCGTACATATGTGTGCTCCCAGCGCATGGCTGCAGACAGTTGGCTGTCTTTTGTACGATGTATTTCAGTGTGCTATGTATGACAACGCGCTGTTTACAAACATGTTCGCGTTTTCCGACACCAGGTGTGGGCATTGCGCGTGCGCAGAAATCTGATTTGCCCGAGGCGAAGCATCTGCGCATGCTCAGTGACGACAGCAGCGCCACCGCAGTTGCGTGACGTCAGAGTGTTGGTTTGGTCTGCTCCGCTCCAAAACTGCGAGCGCATCTATAGACGTTTGCAAGTACGGCCTCTGGGCGTCGACATCTTGTTGCTGGTGTGGGTAGATTGTCTGATTGTCGAGCATTTCTGAAGCCGTCAGTACGCCTCAGCAGTGCTCGACTATCAGACGGTCTACCCACACCTGCAGCAAGACGGCGGCGCCGATCGATTTGGTTTCGTTCCCACGCAACGGGCTTTTTCCTCTCACGCGGTATGTAGAAGCCGATCCACTGACCTACCAGCGGATTTTGGCCATAAGCTAAACTGACTAAGGAAAGGGGGATATGGAAGGAGGAAGATAAAGCGCAGGAGACATTAGTAATTTGCTAGGTGCCCGTGTTTACACTGCCGGTGCAGAATCTTGCGCGTCAATAATCATTCAAGTGCCATAGAATTGTTTTTTTTTAATCATAATTTTGATATGTGAATGTTTAAGACAGCGGAAATTCAGAGAGCCCGCATGCATGGGCTTCTCGTTTCTCGGCCGTGGATGAGGAATTTAGCCAGTGCAGTATATGACTCTTAGCCTTGGGCCTTAAACGTGCATCGACCAGTAGGGATCACACACGGCCGCACGTTAGTGGAGTACTCACTCAAATCAAAGCGGTAAGGGTTGTGAATTGACCCAATAAGTGTGGCGTCATTGCTCTAAACGTTACTAGAACAACTCAGTTGGCTCCGATCTGTACTCGAGAACCGAACTAAAGGCGATTGCAAAGCCGCCATTTCTCCCGCAGCGGCCACTCCGGGAACTGCACGGCGTCCAGTCGTGCAAGGTGGCGCCATCTTGCATTGCCATTTCACAGTACTATACAAATCAGCTTTAATGTTTTGACTCGTCGCCAAAGGGCGGCGCTATTATCGTATTCAGTTTGGTCTCGGTGGACGCGAGCGATCCCGGTTTCAGGGGTGAGTTTCCCAACTGAGTTTTTCAGTAACGTAGCTTTAAACAAACTGTTGCTACGGGCGTTGCTATGGACGAATACATGGGACTAGATTTCACTCCGAAAGAAACATCGTTCAAAAATAGGACGTGGAATTGTAACGTCTACAAAAATTAGATATAGAAGGACGCATAAATTTAAAATTTACCACGACAGAAGCTTGCCGAGAATCGGCTGTTTCTGAAATATTTGCGAAGGCAACTTCCGGGCCTCGAGACGTCTCTAGATGACTGTTGCAGACGACGAACGCGTACGGAATGACTGAAGCATGCCGTCTGCAACATTGTGAATCGTTTGCATAATTATGCGATTTTGATCTTGTACTTTTTGGGAACATGGCAGGTCTAAGAAAAATAGTCAGGTTTGTAAAAACAAACAGTACATGCGTACGATACAGGATATACTGTATGGCGGAAATCATCACACATATCGAGATCTGCTAAAAATACAGCAAGAGAAGCTTCTGTTTAGAACAGGATATCAAAACAGTATAAGACCCTCTTTTTGATTTTGCAGTTGACGTGCATTGTAATTAGGAATTGTATCGTAACTCTAACATGATCGGTTCGAGACTACGAACTTGGTTTTTCAGGCTCGCAATATGGGTGTGTTTCGTTCCTGCTTTACCCATCATGCTGAGAAAAAATCCTGCAGATTCTTTCGTTTTCAGTACAAACCGAAATAGCGAGGAAGATCGACAAAAAAACATCAGGTAAGTTATATATATATATATAGGTTACGGACTGTTCGTTTGATCACACAAATGTGCACTGAAGCAACTTCTGCACCGTCAGAACTCCTTAAAACGAGTGCTGGCCTGCACTTCGACGTCTTTACACTTTACGTCGTCGTCGTAGGTGATTCGACTTCACAGTGTTCTCACTCTTTTCAGATATAGCGAAAACCTCCACGGGCTGGCGTTGGCGTTCACGGGCACTCTTCGCTTCAAAGACCCAACAGAAAGTTGACCCCGAGAATAGAAGTTTCGTCGCTCGTCAGCAACCTAATTTAAAGCAGTCGCGTAATCCCTCAGAAAAAGAAACATTAAACATGCAAAGCCATCGTGTCATCTGCTTGTATGGCAAAACCGGCTCTGAAGCTTTATTACAGAATTTATCATCGCTTTGAGACGCTGAGACGCAGTGGCGTAGCCAGGATTTTATTTCGGGAGGGGTTTAACGGCATCCCCCCCCCCCCCCCCCCCCCCCCCCTTTGAATGACGGAGGGTGAGCTCGCTGACACGGACGCTCAGGCAAAGATTAGGGAGGCACTGTTAAGATAAAATGGGTAACGCTGCATTGTCGTTTTTCAAAACGGAGCAGGCTTCATTTACAGGAATACGGGCGGGGTGGCTCACTGTTCTACTGTCGTCGTAATTGCGGCCCACCAACCTTAAAAACTTCCTCACAACACACAACTCCCTCCGCTTTTCGAAGTAGCACTGCAATACCAACGGGTGAAGGCCAGACAAAACACAAAAATAGCTATAGTTTCACAACAAACAAACAAGTTAAACAGCGAACAATTTTTTTTCGACACTGAAAAATTGGAGCAACTGACCACGCACAAACACCAGGGGCCCATATTTAGAAGGAAGGCAATTCTGAAGAATCACAAAACCAAACTCTATGATCAAATAAAGGTTTAACGAATTCGTGCTACAGAACCAGATGCTGAAGGAAAGAGAGTGTTATCTTTGTTAGGCCGTTTTATCTTGCAGCGTGGTTCAAAGGCAGCAGCAGCATATCCTCGGGGTAAGGAGAAGTCATCAGTGCGAACTCGTCGTTCCGTCACTCGGAGAAATGACATGACGCACCACAAAGAAACTACACGCCGAACGTGGAAAGGAACTTGACTAGCCTTGCGCCTGTGCGTAGTGAGAATATGAAGGCGTGTCTCTTCAAGTTTCTGATGTTCCGTGAAACGAAGAGATTAAGCTAAGAGTAATAAGGTATTGCATCGGATGCCACCTTGACATACAAAGCAGAAAGCCAGACGGATTTCATCGCATCCGTGAGCGACGATTTTCGCAAAGTCAAGGAAACTTCGCCAAAAATAGGGAAATTTTAGGCGTCCAATGCAAGAGAGAGAAACGTGAAGCACCCGTCACGTCTGCGGTATACAGGCGGTCGCCCTCTGTCCGGAGGCCCTATTTCAGAACGTCCATCGTCTCCTCAAGATCCTAGTGGCTCTGCAACGGCGGAAACTGAGCGCTCGTTCTCTTCACTACGACGGTTGAAAACATACCTGAGAGCGTCCACTTCGAGTGAGCGATGCTTGGTCTATGCTTCGTTTCAGCTTAATTCCAGACGCAGCCGATGCTACAGGCGTGAACATGTGGCCCTGAACAGTGCTTGCACTGCACGAGCGCGCGTGGTTGAAAGCCCGGAGCTGGCACTTGTAGCATCGGCTACGTCTGGACCTAAGTTGAAACGAAGTATAGCGTTTTTGAATGTTCACCGCGACATTAAAGTTGAAGCGGAGGACGTCCGGGATATTTTTTTCCGTGAACGCAGGCGACTTCATTTTAATGTCTAGGCGCTTGGCATAAATGAGATGATAAAGAGAACCTGTAAATTGCATTCTAATATAACTGGTCACAGTTACCTTTTTATTCGCGGTATATTCTAGTAGAAAGCACGTAATTCTGATCACAAAAGGTGTGTGTGAGCGCAGCGCCACCCGTTGCTTACAGTGCGATTGTTTTTTTTTCTTTTTTTACCATTCATTTATTATTCCTTACATCACTGACATTATTTTATATTATCACCGTGTGTTCGTTTTATTATGTTCACATTGTTTTGATTGAACTGTGTTTCAGTGAGGATAGTTTGTCATCCTTCGCCCCACAAATGTTTCGAAATATCCGTTCTCTATATATCTGGGATCAAGTTCCGCATCCCATCGAATAAACATGAATTAAGCAATATTGCATATTTTATTAATTTGATCTTTTTCTACCCCACAAACAATTTTTCCGAAAGCCTATAAGTTGGAGATGGTCCGTTCTCCACCGTTGCTCCGTGCCTCGTGTAAAACCGACTGCGTGAGCAGGGGAGCGAGCGGGCCCCGTTTGGGGGGGGGGGGGAGGTAGCTTTGGCATTTCGGGAGGGGTTTCGACCCCCCAAACCCCCCCTCTGCCTACGCCACTGCTGAGACGGCAGAGAAAATCTCCATAATTAGACATTCAGAAGCCACAATATATACAAAAAAATTTTAGATTTCTTTTTATCAGACAAATTCCCCCTCGCATTTGTCCACAACAACGGGCCTAGCAACGGTTTGCGCTGCGCCGTGTTGTGACGTCATCACTTACGGGCAGGATCCCTGAATGCTGGCCGGGAGGCGTCAAAAATGCCCCAAAACCAAAAGCACTGAATTGGTACGTCGTTTGGTTGACTCAAATGGACACCGAAATGACGGGGGTTTCTGCGCGTTCCGTGAAACAATTTTCAGTACTCACCCACGACCTGCAAATAACTTCCGAGGCTGGCGAACGGCCGAGCCGATGTCCCTCCACCCCTCGCCGTAGTCGCCGCGACGACCAGCACTGACTGGATGGTAAAATGCTCTCCTTGAACGGCCACGTGCGGACCGCTTCACCCTTTCCGCTGTTTCGAACGCTCTCCAGAAAGCCTGACCCCCTTGCCGTGGCCTTACGTCAGCGGGCGAGGACGTAAACAAGGTCACTGTGCTCTCTTTCACACTACGGTAGACCCCACCGGACAACTACGAGGCGTCCCAGCCAGTCCTGTGCTGTGAACGTACCCCGTGACTACACGCCCTTGCTCGTCCCTGCGTCCCGGCTACTAAGGGTCAGTGACACTGAGAAATCATTAGAGCGGGCTCGATGGCACGTAGCGTCCTCTGCGGTCCATCGTATGAGGCGAAACGGATTACAGAATCGTTCCGGCTGTTCTAGTGGTGCGCGGTCCGACGAAGGGGAAAGAGGCCCAGATAGTATCTTCTCCGCCGGCACGAACGTGTCCAACACCACCGAGAGGCAAGGCCCGAGAGCTCTAAGGTGTGACGGTGCCAACGTCACGACACGGAGGCAATCGACTCTGCTGCTCAAGGAGTATTTTTTGTTGTTGTTGTTCTTTAGCACAGATGATGTTTTACTGACCTAATTCCACGAAAACATCTTCACGACACAACCGTCAGATGGAGACTTTTAGCAAACCGTTACCGTGTTCCGCGTACTGCACAACCGGAGCATTTGAAGCATATGCTTTTAAGCGCGCGTCCGTGACCGCGGGCTTCAATATATATATATATATATATCTATCGGTTCACCAGTGAGAAAATTCGACATAACAGGGCATTCCAACCCGGATACTTACATAATACTGGTACTCTGGGTTGTGGAATCGCAGGTTCTATGCATTTTGTTTTTCGTAGCTTTTAGTTTTTGAAGTAATATAAACATTCTGTATTGAGAGAAGTTAGTGATGTACATTACCGTGCTATTGAGTTCCGCTGCATCAAATATTTCCTTTTACTGTGCCATTGTGTGGGTACGTTTTTTTTTGAGTCAGAACAATTTCACTAGGTTGCGATGATGAGAGAGTGCCTCTTCTAGTTACAATCCGCAAACTGCACGTTGGCAGGACAACAGAAACAAGTGAAACGAACTGTTCTAATATATCTGCCGCGATTGCAATAAACGAGAGGAACCGAGCAACGCAGCAGCGTGCGTGTTATTAGACGCTCTTCTCGGTTGCGTGAGGCCACACGCTTCAATTTTCTCGGGGAGGGCCGCTGATATGAAGAGGCTAATATTATACATTTCTGGCTAAATAATCTTCTATTCAACCGTACTAGACCCTGAAACTCCAACCAACGACCCGCACCAGGACACAAACAGCATCGGCCGCAGAGACACTATTATACTGATAAGGGCTAGCCACTCTCAACGAGACTTTCCGATGACCCTCTCCCCTAACCTAACGCATATCGAAACCTTCAGATTATTCGAGTGAAGCTTTTTTTGCTTTAATTTTCTTGCTGATTAATCAAATGTTCTGCTGTAGAAAGTCGGGCGAAAAAAAAAAAGTAAAAAAATGCCTGCTTTAATATTTCTCGCGTCTTTATTTCTTTAGCATAAACTACTTCAGCATGCTTGTGGTTGCCATCGAGGAAGAATTTATTGTTTAAATAATTACTTAAAAACTACTCCACTTTAAAAGGCGTCTCGTGTTCATATTGCCGTGGGCGTCACAACTTGAAGTTTGAAATGGGACTGCAATATGGCATTAATGACATAGTGAATGTGGTAAACAAATTGTAGTTTTGACGCCTTTCATGCAATATGACTCGAGAAAAGTCAATTAACAGATGCATCGACTGATTAGTCTATCAAAAAGTGTGGCGATCATTCGGGTTAATTTTTTAATCAACTCATAGCTCTAATCAACATTCAGTGTTTTATTAAAGCTTTGGATTGTGCGAGATAATAAAAATATGTGGGACCAGCGGTTCTACAATCCACAACACTAAGATATTGTGGAAGGATCCAATGTAATATTAATCGCTTTGCTGAATTTCCAAGCGAGTGAAACGATACAACACAACCTTTACTAAGACGAAACGACAAGCATTTATAAGGAGGGCCCTGCTCAACCGGAAACGGGCTTGCATCGTCGAAATCCACGCTTCTGAACGTGCGCCCGTAGCAGACGACGCGCGGCGGTATCCCCGCTTTCTCGTGTTTCCGATTTTGGCCGCAAGGTGGCGACACGGTTCGATCTCGAGGCAATAACAAAACCGTTATTGCCAAAGAAAGCATTTATGACAATTCTAGGGGAAGCTCATTGTTGTTTGAGGCGAGGACGGGTGTTCTACGAACCGGAACATACAGAGTGAAGTACCAGGAAATGGATACAGTGTGCACTGCTTGTGGAGAGGAGGACGAGACGGTTGAGCACTTGATACTCTACTGTAATAGGCTTCACCCTATGCCTACCGAAGACAACATAGATTTAATAAAGTCATTGGGTTTTAGAGACAGCGAAGGGAGAGTGGATTTCAAGACAGTAGCGATTACCAAGCAAAGATTAAGTGAATGGTGGCAGAAATCGAGAGAAAACTAGGTATTTTCTTATTCACTGATGGCAAGGGGGTTTCATAGCCTCACTTTCTTTGCACTGCGGAGTGAATATAGATTTCACATTTAAATATTCTAAGCTTAAATGGTAAAAACAAAATGGCTAGGTGGCGTAAGCTACCGCCCGATCCAAAGGGCTCAGCCGTATTCATCCATCCATCCATCCATCGAGGTGAGTAGTCTCAGGCTGGGTGTAGCCCGAAACAACCCATTCCCGTTTGAACCCGTCCCGTTTTGACCCATGCCCGAAACGACCTTCCCGTTTGAACCCGTCCCGTTTCGACCCATTCCCGAAACAACCTTCCCGTTTGAACCTGTCCCGTTTCAACCCGTTCCCGAAACGCCCTTCATATTTGAACCCGCCGTAGCCAAGACATATTTTACGTTTGAATTCGTCCCGTTTGAACCCGTTAATTGGTATAAAACCCCGCGCACCTCAACCTCTTTGCGGAAAGTGTCCATCCTTCTAATCCTGGTTTGCGCAGTTTTTCTGCTTAAGAATATGTCCCGAAATCATGTTAATGCAATTAATACAAAGGTGCAGGCGAGCAATTCGGTTATGTTGAGAAATATTTTTGTAGTAAACGTATTATTAAAATATGCAAAACTTTCAGACAAGCTTCAAGGAAATATATTTCTACTTGAAGCACTTAAAATATTTCTTTCAAGATGGTCCCCAAAATCTGTAATTACGAAATGGACTATGTACACTGCGCGACAACGTTACCACGAACACGATCTTGGCGATTTTTCGAATTTTACTTCAAAATGGTATTAGAAGGTATCACATTTTACCGCTTAGGTTAGTGGCCCAGATGAGCACTTTCAAACACACTAGTAATATTGATGGCAGTCTTCTGATTTTTTTTTTTTGTAGACAAACAGCTAAAACCAACAATCACTTGTTCGCGCTAACGGTTTCGCGCTCTGTACAATAGGGAGTTTTAGCGAGTCGTTTTTCAAACGCACGGTTCCGAAATCACGAACGGTACAGCTGGTCCGTTCCGTGAAACCGTACGCCAAATTTGACATACTTTAGCGAATCGTGAAAGTGGCGCGACCGTGTAAACGATGATGATGATAGGGCTTAACGGTGGCGCCATCTTCTAGTAAGCATGTGAAACATTCTGCAACGTGTAAATCCGTGGGGACGGTGGCGGACACCGTGGTGGCAGCTCTTTCCGGCGTACGACTGATGTAAACAAGACGGCCGATGTAACATTTGCCGGTCGGAATTTGAAGAACTGCGAAGCTAGATAGAGTAAAAAGTGTCTGAACGACCGTAAAGGTATGTGGTGTGTCTCTGTCATCTTGAAGTTGAACGATCGTTCACGTTGTGTGCCGTCGAACCAAATCATTTCGTCTGCTCGCGGTCGCCACGGCAGCTAGTCTGCCGCACATCGCAAAAATTTACTAGCATGCGCAGTTTACAGCATTCACGATCCCTTACCATGGTGAGCAGTCCTCGAAATGATTTGGTTTAACCTCTCAGATGAAACAGGCTAACAGGACGGCAAATCGCCTCCCGCTATCCTAAGCCTAACGCTCGGCTGGGTCGGCAAAGGCGGTCGCCGAACCGACCGCCATCTTTTTTTACCCGAGTCGTGAACGGTGCTGGCTGCGTTGCGGTGACGACTCCAGCGGCCGGAATGGGAGAAACGAGCGAGAAGAGCCTCCCGACTCGCCGAACGACTCGCGCGCGCATGCGCAGTGGCGTCGCGGATGCGTTCGAGGGCGAACCGTTCGTGTGGAAACGACCTGCTAAAACTCCCTAATAACAGGGAGCTTTCGTAGACCGTTTTCGAAGTCACGCGACGCTCCTTCGCAACCCGCTACGATACCGAGAACTCTACAGTCATGACTGTAAAGTTCTGAAGAAGCCGCTACTGCGCCTGCACGCCGATGGCCTTGCAAGGCCATCGGCGCGCAGGTGCAGTGGCGGCTTCTTCATTGCGGAGGGCTTAGCAAAAGGGGAAACGCGGTCTGCGAAAGCACCTAATGAAGACTTAGAGTAACGCAGGCAAGCACTTTGAGTAAGCAAAAATTAGCGTTGCCTAAGTTTTTATATCGCGATGCTACTTTTAGGTTACCCAAAGCGCTTATGTACGTTATTCTAAAACTTCCTTATAGTGAACGGGATACTTCTTAAAAGTGATAAATCAGACAGGCTGACGGGCATATGATTGCGACTTCATTCTTTTACAAATTCAAACACAGAACCGTCGCGTACACAGCCGAAAATCATAAACCACAAAATGCAGTCGCCTTGGTTGAGGAAGTCGAGGAAAATCGCGCCATCAGAAAGGCGGCACTCCAATTGTGATAGTTCGCGGCGTTCACCTAACCCGCACGGCACCACCATTTGCAAGCTGCTGCAGCGATATCCTTCTCAAGGATCATCCCTTTTGCAGGTCGATGAAGTTGTAAATGTTCGAGTGAGCCCTCCCTGACACAGCGTTTATCTTACGGTGCCATGTCTCCGAGGTTGTTTCGGGAGAGGGAGAAGTGATGTGGAGCAAGGAGAACAGACACTGGACACTTGAACCTAATCAACTGTTAACGAACAATACAAACTAACCGAGCGATGGCCGAAGCGGGAAGGTTGTTTCGGGAAAGGGCGAAATGGGAAAGGATGAAACGGGAAGGTCGTTTTGAGACGGGTCGAAACGGGAAAGGATGAAACGGGAAGGTCGTTTTGAGACGGGTCGAAACGGGAAGGTACAAACGGGAAGGCCGTTTTGGGAATGGGTCGAAACGGGAACCACCCCTCAGGCTAAGGGTGAAAGGAGTACTTACAAACCAGGGCATGCGCGCTCCGCACATTTGCAAGTTCTGACTCGCCCCAGTATCCGCGTGCGCAATGGCTTCTTCCCCGTGACGTCGCCTCCCTGTCGCGTCGCCGCGTCGCGCGCGCATTGGCTTCCTTCCGCCTTGTGACGTAGCCTCCCTCTCGCCTTTGTCCTTCACTACGCTCGCTCTCTACACGGCGAGCTTCTCTTTCCACTGTTTTGTCCACAGATGGACGCAGTCAGCTTTTCTTTGTCATGTGGGTACAAATGCTAACGCATTAATAATTGACCTTTTTCAGAGTTTGGCCACGATCGTGGCGCGCCCTCGCGGGAATCGCTGGAAACACTTTTGGTGGCTCCGGGAACGTTTCTCCGTCATCCGCGCCAGGCCTGCCTTGTCTCCCGGTTCATGTTTTTGCGTGTGTTCTGTGGCGGTGTTGTTCCGTCCTTCACCAATCTGAAAATATGAACGCTTCGCGTGCATATTTTCTTCGAAATGGCTGAGAACGACCCGGAGGATTAACAAAAGTCAATGTCTAGGATACAGAGGACCTCGTTCGTTTTTATACCTTCAGGGATGGATAGGCCGCCGACACGGCATCGGTTCTTACCATCGACTCGGAGTCACTTCATCGTTACTTCGGTGTCGCGTTTTGCAAGCAACTAAAAAAGGGGTCTGATTTCGAAGCAGAGTCGCAGAGTGTTATGTATGAAAAGTAATGGTGACCAGCTTGAATACCGACCCAACCATCCACCTTGTGCGGCGAGCTTGTGAGCTCTGTTTATGAGGCCCGGCCACTACGAACAGCTGATTATACTCTCCTTGATCGCTTAAGTAATTCAAGCTTATCGCGTCCGTCACTTCGCCGTCCTGTGTACCGCGCGAGGGCACGGGACATTGCCGTATTCGGAAATGTCTAAACTCGGACGGGGCGAAATCCGGGCCGTCTTTATATCATTAAGGATTGCTTGCACCGTCAAAAAGTAAGGAACGGTATGTTAGAAACAATCCATCTTTGAATTTGGCACGTTCACGAACCTTCGACAAAGTGGGCCCAGCAAACAGGGGGGTTCACGGTTGGTTGCCAAGAAATTTCATCAAGAGTCTGTCTCCGTAAGGCTTAAATTCGCTTCGCTCGCTTTAAATGTTTTGTCAGTTTTTTTTTTCTTTTTTTTTTTTTAACGTGGCAAGACGCGAATGTGTATAGCGCACGCCTGAAAAACGGAAAGCGTTATGCTGTTATTTTTAATTGAATACCGGATACGGCATGATTACGTCACACAACTTCGTTTGCACGTTTGCTGTTAACAAAATGGTATGAGTGCAGACGAGCTGGTGTAAGTTTAATATGATAGAAAACTTGATATATGAATACATGAAAGCTTGATGGAACATCGAGGACAGGGACGGAAAGAGTACTTTTTTCAAGAAGTCTCGTATCCGTCCGCTTCCTTGGTGTTTTATACTTTCATGTATTCGTATCTATTCACCAACACACTCATTTTCAATTATTAAACCTGGGACTGAGGAAAGGAAAGGAAAACGCAAAGCAAAAACGGGCAACGTCTCAAGCGACGTTGCCTGTTCTTTTTCTGTGTCCTTTTGCATTTTCCTTTTCCTACCCCAATTTCAGGTATATCATCATGTTCACATTTACTGTATTTTAGTTAAAAGCAGAATGTTCCGCCGTGACATTGATGATCCAGCCACCTGACACGGGGGACTCTCGTCATAGGCTTTTGAAAGCAGGGCAAAAAGGGCGGGGTGTTTGACATCGGGTGCTTTCGTGGACCACCCGCCAAAGGCTACAAGAACTTTATAAAATTTGACATTTTAACAATGTTTGCTTCTATTTGTGCAACCTTCTGCTGCGCGGTGGTGAGGCATGACGACTATGAAGCAAAGCCGCGAGAATACCGGAGGAGTCAAGCATAACCAGCACTGTCTGAGCGACCGAGCGGGCGAGAGAGCCACCAAAAATGGCGCCTTTCCCTTTCCTGTCCTCTCTCAGAGTCGGCGCATGCGCCCAGCGATCTCTGAAAAAGGTCAATTACGACACGGTCCAAAGCCTTTTATTTTATGTGTCCGATTAGTGCAAGCGCGTTATGACAGATTGATTGGAAAGAATTAACTCGAAGAGCTGAGACAAGTATCCATTCTCCGTAAAAGTAGATATATAGTTTTGTTTCCTTATCCACCGGAGTTTTTATTCTTTCAAGTTTGCAGCATTTATGCGTTTTTAGATTAACAATGAAACATAATTTCTCAAAAATATGTTATTGCTTTTTGGGATATACCTTTAGCGGACCTTTGTGTTCTGCACACATTACATTGTTATTATCTGCTGCGTCGTAAACAACTCGATGACTTGACTTAGAATATATATATATTTTTTATTAAACATATATATCTCCATCTGCGATATTTCCAATTCTAAAAAGTTTGCTTAAAGCAAACCCCTCTACTCGTGGCATCTCCATACTCATGTTTTGTCCTCACACTCACTGTATACCTCAAACATTTTATGCCCAAACAATGGGCACTTGTACAGTTTCCTAGCCTAATTGTTGTGTATATAGCAGGCTCGTTGTAGCCAATAAAATGCCCCTGTGGAAATGAAAACTTCTTTCAACGATGGTAAATTCATTCACAACACTTGTCTCCTAACGGTCTGGCATATCTAGATGAGTTTCTAGTTAATAGAACTTGTTTATGTCACTCAAAGTTTGCTTTCACGACGATACATCCACGCGCGATGGCTTCACATCAGCGTATACATCCAGTGGCGCCCTTCCCTACCCGATCGCCTCTGCCCGGCACGTCACGAGAAAAGAGCTCCGGCCTTGAGTCCAGGAAGTGCTGACGTATCTTCCGAAAGAGGGCAAAAAAGAATGTCGACTCTCTTACGGCTCTTTTTGTTTTGTTTTTTAACCCTTCCACGTGCGGGTCGGTCTTACCGTACTACGTGATTATCTCTCAATCGGAGGAGTTGGCAGCACGTCCCGGTTGCCCTCCACGGTTAGCAAAGATCAACACGCCCAGGCGTGTACACCGTTGTGCCATAGCGGACACGTAGACGTGTTCTGTTTTTACACGCAAGGCTCGGTGTATTTTGTTTATACGCGAGGTCTCGTGTAAAATGAACATCCTTGAACGTGTATTTCGTCCAAAAGACGTGTTCAACGTTAGACGTGTTCAATATCCCTCTGTCAATTGACTGTGCTTGTCAAATGTAAATGCGTACACTGCGTAACACTGATAGTTTGCCACGCTTCTTGCGGCTGTACTACCGTGCGAGCGCGTTTTCGTAAGGTTGTAAAACCCTGTTTTTAACCAGATTTCGCGAGTTCGTTGTTTAGATTTTCTGTTTGGTTCGTGCATAACGAGCGGGTTACCTACGAAACGATCGGGGTGTTAAATAAAAGTTCGTGAACGCAAACATTGCCTGCTTGATGTTTCTTGACCGGTGCAAACGAAAACAATTCTGGCGTGGTTGTACGGGAGACACGAATCTTTCAATGAACTGCAAATTCTATGACACGACATTCAGCTTCTTTGTCTATATAAAACACGTGAAATAATACATGGAAAGCGGGGCCGAATTCTGTACGTAATGTTCGGCACAACCAAGCAAACGTTACGTGCGATCTAATAGCTGATGTCCTTTGAGAAGTTTCTCAGCATTCACATCATTTAAAAGGTTATAAAAACTGCAGTCGGCTGCACATTTGATTTCGAAAAATGCGTGTTGAACAGCGACGGCGCATGCAAGCAAGATGATATTTGTTTGACCGCCACTTTCGATCACTTTAACTGCTTCGCCGGCAACTGGATGTTAGCGCGCATATCACACATTCATTTCAGCGCGCTGTCCAAATGCCAGCTTGTAGCGAAAAAAACAAACAAACAAACAAAAAACGCATAGACAAATGGGCGTTTAGGAGGGAGAGAGGAGAACGCGGTGAAAATAAATACAGAAACTGAGAAAATGGGGGAAGGGGGGGGGGGGGGGGGGCGCGCAGTTGGTCACGCGGTCCTCGTCACGTGACTGCGCCCCGATGACGTGCTAAAAAGGCGCCACCTGTGGAGGGAACTCACTTGGCTCGTTCGATTTACCCGCACCTCCTGCAGAGCTGCACACATATCGAACGAGCTATGACAATTTGCTGGATCGCGCATCCCCGCTTGCATGTTCACTGCGGGGCGAGTGCAGCCACCGGACGGCCATCTTGCATGTTGCGAAATCGCGCCTTTGCGAGCGTTGCAGAGGCAGGCGGCAGCGTACTGAAGACACGTTTTCTGCTCGTTCGTCATCATTCGCCGAAGAAGTTTCTTAAATCCTTGTGAAAACGGTGAAACTTGCATTTGACAACACGTAAAAGTATTTACGAAAGCCGCAGAAAAAAGGTGCAACTCGTCGAAAGAAAGCTTCGCCGGTCTCACGCCGTGGTCATAGCTTCCTTGGCACGCCGAAATACTGCGTCTCTGTGCCTTCGCACGCTTGGATACCGATCAAGAATCGACGCCGTGTGGATGTGTCCTGCGAGTGCAATGTGCGTGAAGCCGGATGTGCCTACGGAGCAGCGTTTTACTTTACTCTGACGACTGTATTTGTAACTTGCGGCACTCGTTGTCCAGAAACGAGCGGTCGTCGCCACCCTACCGCACCCGCGGTCCAGTGGGGCAACACTTCCTAGAAGAGAAGTCCATAGCGCTCCGAGTGGGCACGTCACAATGGCGGAAGAAGGAAGGCCATGGCGCAACTACGTGAGAAAATTCCGCTGTCGACGCGTATCGGCGCATTAATGTTCGTGCGCGTTTATTCGACATTAAAACACGTTTTAAAAGCGCAGTCTTGTACAATTTATTATATATATAATATAAACGTAATATACAACGCGTTACCAAGGTTGAAAGTACCAAATTTATATTTTTGATTATCCCCGTAACCTCGGCACTAAGCGCAGTCCCGCAGCTAGCTCCCCACACTTTTCGAATGAACCGGCTCCGAATTTCCGATGCGACATCTTCCCTCGTACGGGCTCTGATTCTGGTAAATTTACGTAGCGTGTGACCTGCTGACTGCATGCAAAGGTACGCTGAGACATTTCAGAAGGGAAAGGAACCGAAAAAAAAAAAAAAACATTCATCGCCAATGGGAGGGAGCGCACACGAGGAAGAGATGGGTCGACAATGTTAAGCCTCTCGTCACACACTGCTGGTGCTGCTCTCGCGTGTGTGTGTGTGTGTGTGGTTTTGTCCTACTCATCGGTTTTTTTTGTTGCCACCGCAGTCTCGGGTAGATATTTTGTGTGTGTGTGTGTTCGCTTGATACTACAGCATTTACGTGGATTCGCGAAACAACTCCTGCTACGGTTTGACATGTGTGGCAACTATAGTCCGTTGCAACCTAAGAACGAAGGGCGAGGTGAAGACGGGCCGGGGAGGAGGAGGCAGACGGAACGCTAAAGAGAGAAGGAGGTTTTACTCTCTCTTCTCCAGCGTTCCGTCTGCTTCTTCCTCCCCGGCCCGTCTTACCCTCGCCCCTCGTTCTGCAACGGACTATAGTCAACGATGACACTGGCCGATGACCTCTCTCGACAGAGAGAGACTTCTTGAAGTTCGTGTTAAAATTTTTTTGTGATGGATCGTGTGGGACGTATGGATACGATCGACAGGTGAGGAACAACTTATTTACGGGCTTTCTTGGTCATGTGAGATGCAAGTAAAGTGCTGCAGTCGATTTTTTAAATATTTTTTTTAATGTCGTGATAGAATGGAGTTTTGTTCTTCGTCATTATCCGTTTGCTATTGCGCCGACATTTATAATTATGCTTGGTAATATTCTAGTTTTTACTGGAAGGTAAATAACAAGTTTGTGTGATTATTGAAAGTGCGTTGTTTGTGCTTAAGTGTTTATTTCTACTAATGTTATTTTGTTGCCTTTACCGCGTTTATACTATAATCTTAACTGTATTAAGGTAATAGTATTAGTGTATATAGAATAGGTTATATTTTGTTCTTAGGCACCTCGAGCCCATAGGGAGAATTAAATTAGTTGACTGTAAATAGTAAGTTTAGTACCCCTGCCACACGGAAAGTTAATATATTTTGATTAAATAATACGGGAGCTAGCTCTTTTGAGTGATTATATGAGCGTCGCAAGCTGATTGGTTGGCCCCATATTTTCATTCGATCGAAATTACATTACTTTTGCCATGTGGCTGGGGTATAATGCAAGAATTCAGTGACTGCACGCGATAACATCGCTTGCATGATCGTAAGTGACATTCCTCTAGCCGTGTCCGCGTTGACTACTTCTACCTGATTTTTCAATGTGACCTGTTTTGCTGTGTCCAATCACTGCGTGTCTTGCCATTTTGTCGAAGTATTTCTGTGTAAAATATGCATTCCTTCAGCAATAAATGCGTGAATCAATGTTTTCTTTTATACGCCTTCCTCGTACCATTTCATACCGATCACTTAGCGGTGTAATATTTTGCCCGTGTAATGAAATGTTTTCGAGAGCCGTTGCTATGTGCAGCTTTCAATTTAGCTAATAAGACACGCTTATGTGACTAAAAGCACGTTACGACGATCGATCCACGCGCGTTGCCTTCGCTTCGCCGCGCGCCCCCGCGATGGCCTTTCCTCGCGACGTCACGAGTAGAGCGCTACGGCCTTGTCTTCTAGGAGGTGTTGAGTGGGGACGGAAGAGGTGGGGGGCGAGGGAGTGAGAAAGTGAGAAAAAGGGGGAAGAGAAAAGGCGGCGGTGGCACGTTGTTTTTTTCTTTGCTTTGTTTACTAGACACTTGTTCAATCAACTCAGTAAAAGAAAGGTCTATTTCAGTGAACCCCCCCCCCCCCTCCCTTTCCTACCGAACACTTCCAACGCCCCTGGCTCTATTGTTCAAAAGTGGCGATGTGATTTGAACGCCCTAGGAATTGTGATTGGTTAACAGATTGTACATGACCATCTGGGCCCCATTTAAAAGATTTTCAATGTCGCCGTCTTGTGCTTTTGCCTTCGAAAACCTTTTTTTTCTCCACAGCGTTGTTCTATTTGTGCTGCCATGTGATCCGTTAGAGTAGATTTGGAACATAGCCGTTGTTAATAATGCATAAAAGGAACCGTGCAGATTTCTTTCCCACTTTATTGATAGCAACTGGCCGTAACAGCTTGTGGGATTTGCTAACTACCAACAGAGGTATCGATAAAGGAACCAAAGGGTTATCTCAACAGCGGTGGCGATCTCAAAGGGGACGTCAAACCTAGTAGCGCGGTCCCACATCTCCGCGGCAATATTATATGGACGACGTTTAAGGCTACATTACCGCGGGTCGGTTCGATAGGTACCTCCGTCGGTGCCAATGATCGTCAATACCTTGTCTCACTTTCTCGAATATAGAGGAAGAGAAGACATATACCAGTAGCAAAGTAAGGACATAGTCCAAGAGCATTCATTAAAACACTCATCTAAAATAACTGCAATGTCCCCATCCAAAATACCCCCCCCCCCCCCCCCCCCCCCCGCGCGCCGGCAATCTAAGAAAAGGTCCTTACCTGCCTGACGCAGGGTTCCGGAGAGCCAGAGGGCGGGAAAGCGTCGGAAAAGTCGCCGATACACGTCCTTTTCCTTTCGCCGGCACCGCGGTCGAGTCTCCTTCCCGAAAGCGGGAAAAGACGAGGCGAAACCTCCTTGTCAGCAGTGATCCGCATCCGAGCGGGGGAACGGAAAAGGGTCCCCCCGAGAGAGACTGAGGGGAGGGCCCTCCAAGACAGGGAACCCTCTGCTTCACTAACAGGTCGAAGCTCACGGCGAAGAAGCCGAGCGTTCCGACCCGTGGCCGTTATCGCAGCCATCGGGGAAGAGAGATCACAGAAATCCCCACAAGCTGGACGATCCAGAACTCCGTGGCCGATATAGGATACAAAGACTTCCACGCGCGACGCACCTCCAACGCTTGTGTGAGGAACTCACATCACTTGAAATGTATTTAATGTTTCTTGTACTTTCTGCGCGGTTCCTATCCTCTGTCATGGGTAGGTACCTTGAATGTATATAAACCAACATTATGGTATAAACAAACGTTATCTATCTTTTTGTATTATGCGAAGAGGTCAATGTGCTAATGTCAGGGTCGATTGAAGAAATTCTAAGATGTTGGGTTGAGAATTAGTCCTGTATTCCGCCATTGACATCCACAGGACAAGCAGATACAAAGATTTTTGTAATACATTGTTATCATTAATTGTAGCAAATATCGAAGCAGGAGAAACTCGCTAAAACGTTAGGTTCCAGGGTGAACCTCGCGACGTTTTTTATCCAGTGAAGCGACCCTCGAATCAGTACGGGCCCCTTTTGGTCCGATGTCCACAGTTTGGAAACCCTGTCCTATGTGACAAGTTGCCGTGCCACCAGTTGACCTGCTAGACTGTATCTCTGTATCGAGACACATTTGAAAAATGTATTTGTATCCCAGTAGCGTTTGTATCGCGATACTTTGCCGGATTTGGGTATCTCGTTCCATTTGTTGTCCTTTTTAGGATAAATTTGAAATATAAAAAAAACATCTGTTTAGTGCAAGTTGCTTCGTAATTTATAATATGAACCCGCTTGATCCATCTCAGTCACCGTCATTAAAAAGAACTGGTTTTAAGAAGGTTACCGGCAAGAATAACAAAATCAGCTCCTCTCAGAAAGCCCTCCACTCTTTCCAATTTAGCAAAGAGAACGCTAAAAAGCATTTGAGTGACGAAAAAGTACGACCTTGTTGTCCAATCTCCCCACACTATGGGTGACTCAGAAGCGACAGTTTGAGATGCTCCCTCTTGACAAAAAAAGGGTTCATTTCTAGCAGACGTCTTTTGTCAAGAATGGCACGAAGTCTTTACCGTTCTGTAAAAATCTGGTTCAACCGGGGGGGGAGGGGGGGGGGCATGTTTTTTTTAGCGGCACTAATGATAAATAAAGAGTTCGAGGTAAGGGGAACAGCATAAAATGGCACAAAAAAGAAGCACAAGCACAAAGTACCATTCGTTTTCGCCCCGAACTACATACACCCTTCCCACCTAGCATCGTTCGGGAACAAATGTATTTCTATGAGTATCTGTGTCTGTATTCCGGAATACATTTTTGCCGGTTTTGCGGAAGTATCTCAGGAATATCCCGTTGCATAAAAGACAAATGTATCTCAGTATCTGCATTTTGGGCCTTAAAACTCATGTATCTCAGTACTTGTATTCCCGATTAGTTTTTGGAGTATCTCTCTCCAGCCCTGGCTCCTCGTACCCCTCCCCACTTTAACAGAGTAAACGCTGGAGAGGAGGCGACCACCTCTCCAGCGTTCGCTCTGCTACAGTGCATAGAGGTGGGAGGAATTTATGAATTGTATTTATCGCCAATCGCTGCTGCTCTGTGCCAAGCACCTCCCCCCCCCCCAAAAAAAAAAAAAAAAAGAAATAAAAGCAACTCTCGCGAGATAGTCGGGGAATATGTATAGTGCAGATACTATGATCGTAGCTATATTATGTCGCTCTATAGTCGGTGGTAGGTCAAGAACCCAGGGCGAGGAAAACGAAGGCTGGGGACGAGGAAGCAAACGGAATGCAAGAGAGAGGGGTATGTTTCCCCTCTCCTCTCCGGCATTTCGTCTGCTTCCTCCTCCCCAACCTTCCTTTCCCTTGTCCTGGGTTCACCTCATGCCAAGATGTATATGTAAAATGGAGCGTACCGCCTCCCCGGTCAGTAGGTACCATAAAGCACCCTACTGGGCAACCCATGAAAGGTGAATGAGCCATCGACGTCTTCGAGTCGGGCTTCAGGAGCCGGCTTGTAGTCACTGTCCTCGAACAGCATTTTAGTATCGGTTCATTCCGTTTTCAGTATGGGGCGGGGCTGCAGGTTCCATTACGGCCAAGGGATTGACGAATTCGCTGACATCGTTCGTTTCACAGGGGTCCTTGTAGCCCTCGGGGGGCCAGTGTTGGTGCTGAAGGTAAGTCTCTTGCAATGCAGGGTCCGTCGTTTGACCTCCTGTCATCGGCAGCGTCTGAGGCACTTGGTGAGCGTCCGTTGTCAGCTTCTGGAATAGAGTCGGAAGCATAGCACAAACTAGTATTGGCCGAGTGCTTCTGAGCTACCGAATTATCGGTAAGTGCGAAAGTGATAAAACACATTCAAAGGTCCAAGATGCCCAGGGATCCTTGGTTCTTTCTTTGCCCCTGCCCGTTTTTATCTGGAAAAGCATAGTACTTCCGCGCTGCCGTGTATCACTCTGCTTGATGCGTGTTAAAGATCCCAGCCTAGCAGTGGCACCATACTGGCTAAATTTTTCATCGACAGTGGAGACACCAGGCGCCTATTGGGGCAGACTAATCCCCCGCAGTTTAAACAAACACACAAGACGATTACCTTAAGGGGCGGCTGACATCAAGTACTGCAATGACGGTATGAAACACTGCGTATACTTGCTGAGTGTATGGGTTTGTATTTGAGATATACGCTCCATAAAACTGCGAACATCATGCAGACTTTCCGAAAGGCGTAAGAGTGTGTGAATTCTGCCATTCAAGGCGAGTGTTGACACCAAACTCGCCGATGTTCGAGCGATCACGACCGCCAGAATCGCTTACGAACTATTCCAATAATATAGCTCTTACGTCGGTGTAGCTGTCGGTACGTTGCACTGGCACACTTTATCGCTGGCAAGGGTGTTGAAATCTTGTTTTTAAAAACAGTTCGCTCTTGCTTGACAGTCTATATGAGTCGTTTTCAAGATCGCAATCGTCAGTAATTTATTTGCGTATTGGGAGGCAATGTGGGGAACGATGCACGGCCGCCCTTCAAGCTGCCTTCTTATCAGTTTTATATGGGGTGTTCAAAAATAACTATGTGTTCTCTTACAAAAAAAATAAACTACGCATCGCCGAACGTCTTCTGTCGGCCAAAAAGTAGCGCAATAGCGGTTTAAACCAGGTGCCAAAGGTTCAGAAGAAACCGTTATCTTACTCGAGTAGTTAGCGACTTTCAAAAGTTTTCATCTGCAAAATGCTGGCCCAGAAAGCCCATGAACACAAGGGAATTAATGACGTCAACTAACGGCAATGTAATTCATTTTCCCATCAAAAGTTTAAAAACATCACTTACAACTTTTGAATAAGATAACGGCTAGTCCTCAAACTTGTAGGCGTCTGATCTAGACTTCTAGGGCTATACGTTTGGACGGAGACTGAGCGATCAACGACGCGTAGTTTATTACTTCTGTTAAAAAGATACCCAGTTTCTTTTTAGCGAGGGCACGCTGTACATAGCTTGAATTATAACGTCACATCCGCGGTCACATTGGTGGCCTTGCTGATGAACGCGTATACCTTCTGCAGCGTATACATTCCGCTTCCCGCCATATGTTCTTCTCGGTCAAAACAAGTAGGAATGACATCCAGCATGGTGTGATGACGTCATGTGCAAGCCATGTATCAATGCCACCTAGAAGACGAGGCCGGTACCTTATCCCTCCATACGTCACCACTTGTGGATCCACGCAGCGTCGCCTAGCTTGCGTCAGCTTCGCCGCCGCCGCGTCTCGTAGCGTCTCACAATGAACGCGATATGCGGAGTGCAAGCTCGTCTGTTTCTTTTGGACGGGTTGTGGCAGAACGTCGAGCTCTGACTGGCTCTAGTTGAAGGATAGTGGGTAGATCTCAAGGCAACTTGCTTTGAGGTCTACCCAGTATCCTTCAATCAGAGCCAGTAAGAGCTCGGCGTTTTCACGTCACCAGATGTCTGCAAAAGAAGCAGACAAACTTGCGCTCGTCGCCGAGACGGATGCGTCCGCCGTCTTGCGGCGATTCTCGTCCAGCCTCAGCATGTTTGCACCATAGAGTTATTACAATAAACGCTAGAGGCTCAGCTGGCGCTAGTGTCTATGGGACTTCCGGTTGCAAATTGAAGCAGACAGCATGCAGTCTACTTTTCCAGTCTTCCTGTGTATTCCTATGGGAAAACGCGCGTGAATTTTGTCTCGTCGCCGGAAAATAACATTAATAATTTTTGTTATTTCGGTTGTACCGGGTAGTATGTACCTTTATTAATATTGTGAAAGTGTAATTGCTTTAGTTACAGCATTTTTCTTTACCACTGAACGATGTTAAACTTCGCTCTATTTCAGGCCCAAACCTCTGTTGCAAGGAAGGTATGTAAAAACGAGCGACGATTCCAAGCAAAATAACAATCGAAAGGAATGTAGAGTGTGTTCAAAGTTCGCCAGCATTCCGTTGGTGCTTATATATTGCTAATATGCCTGTCCTCTCACTATATGAAAATGACCCCGTCGTGCATCTTTACGAGTGCTTAAAAAAAACGTTTGAATCGTAAAGAATAAAGTACTTGGGCTACGAAAGGTGTATTTTCTTATTATTTCCTATGTTGGGCAGTTTTATCGCGCACTAGCTGTTCTCTGGCTTCCCCCTATTTGCAAAGATTTGGAGCGTGCGGGTGATGATTTGAAGACAGAACAAGCATCTTCGCATGTATTCATGAGCAGAAAGAATAAAGCAGTACTTATTTATTGCAAATCGGACTATATTACGTGACTTTCAATTTATTTTGATCGTCTGCAAGCACAAGGAGTTACTTATCCAGTGTTACTGCGTAGTTCTTGCCGTCTCTCTTGGTTTTCCAGATGTCCTTCGTTCGTTTGGCACGTAACCCCCTGGAAAGCGCCGGCGCCGTGTTCGCGCTAACAGTGTCCGACAGCGCACATAAATACATGTAAGAAGCGGTTTTAGCACCGTTTTTCATGCCACGATTTTAAAATAAAAACGCCGTAACTGACCAATTATTTCATCTGCGTGTCTGGGAAATGTTCCAATGTGCCTAGTGGGTACGAATTATTCCTGATATTTGCTCTTATAATCGAGCGCAGGGAGGACATGCACTCGCTTTTTTCCGTAGAAATGCATTACCGGAAGTCAATTTCGGACTGCTTGCTGTCTGCTTCAATTTGCAACAGCACACTAGCGCCAGCTGAACCTCTAGCGTACATTATAATAACTCTATGGTTTGCAGCTTGGGGCGCGTCGGGAATTTACCAAGGACAACATTATACGTAGTCGTACGCAAAAAAGGCTCGACGTATACCGAAGCACCTCTTATGAGTTGTGAATGCGAAAGCATGTACGTCATTCTTTCGCTTCCTTATTTCGTCTGCAGCGTATTTGCGTCGACGGCAGAGCGGCGAGCTCCGCCGGCGAGGAGAGGGCGCCTCTCCTCGCCGCTCTGTCCCTGAACGCTCCGTGGTAGCGGCACTGGCGGCACGCTGACGGACACGCAGCGCCATGGGGTGAGCGGTCGTTGAAACTGACGCGCAGCGGCCAATTAGAGCATCGTCGACGCGCGCCAGCCAATGGGACCGAAGCCGAAAATCCATCAGCTTTACTCCGCTCCTTTGAGATTGGGGAATTTAGGTGCCGTTGGCCGGCTTTTCGCGTGGTTTCATATCTGTGAGCTGGCTTCGCTTGAAGGAGGGATTTAAGGTGCCGTTTGGCGCGGTTTCAAAGCTGGTGGCACCGGCTCGCTCCATGAGACAGTTAATGCTCACGCATTAAAAAACGGCCCTTATAAACACTCTCCGACCGAGTGTCTGCGCAAGAGTTGACAATGTATGAAGAAAACTAAATTATTTCATGCTTCTTTTTTTTTTTTTGATAATCGTACAAACTACCGCTTGCAATTGCCTAATGGAATCTATGCGGAGAGCAAGTTGTCTGCTTCTTGCGCAGAAGTTGCGGTGACGTCACAATGACGTCAAGCTCTGGTTGGCCTTGGTTGGGAGGATAGTGTGTAGACCGCAATGCCAGAGATGCCTTGAGGTCTACCCACTATTTCGTTTTACTCAGCCAGTAAGAGGTCGGCGTTTTCACATCATAGGAACTTCTCTGCAAGAAGCAGACGAACTTGGTCTCCGTAGTGCCCAAATGAGACTGTCACAGAAACTATCACCCCTAAATTTCATGAAAGGCTCAGTGCCTTTATTAACCATGGAAATTTGTCTGGGAATTGTATTAGGAACTGTGCACGTGTATTTTTGTTCCGTCGCATGCGCGTACCATGCTAATTGTTTTACTGTACTAGTTATGATTTTGTCGATTTTCCAAATTATATTCCTTACCCTTCCTCGTGTACTTTCAGGGAACGGGTCTTCGAGGGAAATAAATCATTAAAATAAAAATACGCAAGGCATTGTCTTCTAGGTGTTCTTGTATCTATATACGGGTAGCCTCTGCGTGCGTTGAGACACCAGACGTCCATTCGGGTTGGCTAACTTCCGGCTGCATAAAGATATACAGAACAAAATCATCACCGCATGATCGCTTACCTTTCTGCATGGATATCGGCAGCAGCAGACAGCCAAGGCTACCACGCAGATGAAGGCGACGCCGATGCCCACTGCGATGGCGATGATGACTTCTCGCGATAAACCGTTATCATCCCTGCCAATTTCTGCGCAGTGTCAAATGAAGAACATACAAACTGCAATAAGGGCGCGGGCGATACCACAAGGTCAATACAAAGCATTTCTCAAGCTATTTTGCTTTCATTCGCATGCCACCATATGCTAACCTAATCAAATTCAACTATAGCGTACTATTAATTCAGCATAACCTTGTGTATCAAAGAATAAAGCGCGTACACCCTCAATTGTTAAGTTACATTGCTTCACTGGGAATCCAAAATATTTTATAGGTTATATAAGAAGGACATACGAGTGCCTAACATTCTGTAATTGTGCACCCTGTCAATTTGTGTTATATTTGTTTCTGCCTTCTGCGAAACGTATCAATGTATAAATTCACACAAAGGCAATTTCTGTCCTTGGGACATTTCCCTACGATGTTCAAAATATTTGTTGGATTTGTGTGGATACCGAGGGCTCGTAAAAATGTGTGAGGCTGTTTTCTTTTTTTTTTCTTGGCCCCTTATTCTTTAATGATACGCATTCATTATATTTATGTTTATGATGTTTATACTTATCTTCATTCTTTCTGGTCATTGACGCAATAAACCAAATACAAATTATAGTGATGAAACATTTAACTAAAAGACCACAATTCACTTCAACGTGATAACTTTTAAAGCATGAAACTTTTTCAATGGACAAACTTACAGAAATTTGTTCGGCCATACGTCTTTGCATTTCACCTCTAAATGTAGCGAGAAAATTAACGTCATGTGACGTCATGATACCACGTGACACCGCAACTTCACACCGTGACGTCAACTTTTTTTATAAAGCTACCGGGGAAATGGTCAAGTGACCGGACGTCATGGTGCCAAATCGGGACGTCACCTGACACAAAAACGGCAGGTGCCACCCTGACCCTTTAGATGTTTTTCAAACAAATCTAAATATCATTATAGGTCTTCGGAGATAAAGGTTTAGTTGGTAATTTTTTTAATTGGTCGACTGCAAGCTGCGAAAAATTTAGCAGACAATTATGCTCTTACTTTGAAAATTATTTCCATAGTCCCACTCGACGGGCTGGGGAAAGCCATGTATGACATTCTCAAGGGATCGGTCCTCGTTTTGTTCAACGTCGACGGGCTGCGATGTTGTTAGGTTTCGTTCTAAAGTTTCCCCGCAGTTCGGCAGGGGGAATAGAGATCCCCGGTCCAGGAGAGTCCACATGGCTCCGAGGAGAAGACACCAGGCCGCTTGGTCCATGAGCGTGGGACACTCAACCGTGTGCCAGCAGCTGCAATCCGTGACAAAGTCCTGCTTTTAACCAGAAATAGAAAACTAAACCCGCAGGTCACACTGCTCCTACGTCATACAAAAGACATTGTGTTCCCCGCAAACATGGTGACACAGTTACCTGAAGACACACCCCAAACGTGTTTGAAGCATGTTTTCTTCATATATATGTATGCCTCAAACATTTAAACGTGTCTAAAGACAGGTTTTGCATTACATATATGACAGGACTGTCAAACAAGAAGAAAACACTCCTCAGGCAGTGCTTGCAGATTGTATTTTGTAATACGCATTAAGCCCCGGTAACTCTACTAATACATTAATTATACCAAAGAGAGTATGTAGAGACGGACCGAGGCGTGTTTGTTTGTTGTATGTCAGCCTTGTTACATTAATCATACAAGAACTGTCCGTAGAAATGTTCGAAGCATACGAATATGTGGTGGGAACTGTGTGTTTCTCGTCTCACTATCCAGGCCTAGCATATGCATCGTGGGTACCGCGATGGCGGCTACTTCCCGGATATCGGGCGAGGCCGTATTCCTCGAAGGGATCGGTGCCTCCCTCGCCCTTTTGGGTTAATTTCATACTGGCACACCCTTCTTTGGAGTGATTGTGGACGCTACCCATCTGCGGGCTAAGCCACACCACCCACCCCGGGCGCGTCCAAGCCGGCCCCAAAACCCCCAAGAAAGGGAGAGGCGCGAGCCAGAGACTCTCTTGTAGGGGAAGGCTCTGGTCCCTGCCACGAATCTGCCTTGTACGGTAGCGTTGGCTCCTCCAGGTGGATCTGACTGATACGACAAAACCTTCTTTTTAGTCTTTTCTTTTATTTGTTTGGCCGACGGGCAAAGCGTGGTGGCAAGACGCCAATACAACACGTGATTCTATTGATTCACAAACCTGTGTTTCTATATGGCAACCCCTAAAGGGGAAGCCCAGAATTTAGAGGCATGCATATCCGTGGATTATTCGCGGATCATCCGCGAATATCCGCAGTAAACTGGCTGACGCGGATAACGATTAATCAGATTTGGCGGATTGCGTCTCGGATGCGGATATCAGCGGGTTCGGATTTACATTTTTGCCCAGGCGGCCCATAAACATGAGTCTAGAGCGAATAATTGAGTGATGTTATTAAGTGCCTCATCGAATGTATTGGGGACGCAAACTACTTTAGATAAACGGTGCCAATCGGGGAGATAATTGTTCTTTACGTCAAGAAATACTTCATTCTCTCCGAAGATAGAACACATATCTCGCCAAAAATGCTGTCCCTAGAAAAAGTAAAGAATGATGGAGCATCAGCTATCCCGGAAAAGCATGCTCTTGTTTGGCAGGAAAAGAGCTGAAAACTTTTTTGGTCAAAAAATCTCAAGACGTACAAGCCACAAAAAGGTAGATGAATCCTGCAAGTGGCTTCTGCGCCTACAAATAGATCGAGGAGACTGAATTCAATCCTCTGGAGGGGTTGACAAACTTACAGACACCGCCGGGTTTTTGGTCGACGAGCCCTTTCGTTTTCGGCAAGGTCACGCGCACAGCTGGCGCGGAGCCATAGAGTAGTAGGCGCCGCGCAACACTTCCTAGATAATAAAGCCGTATTGCCGAATGAGATGGCTTTATCAGAGAAGGCAAACGCTGGACACATATTGAAAACGAGTGCTGCGTCAGTGCTCGGCTTCGAGTCAAGTTTGAGCCGAACGTTGACGCAATCGTCGTGTCCAATCTTTACCCGGCGTTGGCCTACTCTGATGACGCCATCTCATTCAGCACTACGCAGCTTTGTTATTTAGGAGGTGTTGCGCCGCGGCGCGGTGGAATGCGGACGTGCTCAGTTGCCGCTCTGCCGTCGCCGGTAATTCTTCGCTCTGGATTTCCGTAGTAGCGGTGCGTGGGATGTGATGTGGGTTCTGAAAATACGGTACACCGCTAGTTGAAACGAATTCGGCCAAACTATAATATCCTAAAATATTCCGAAGGATCCCGGAACCTGTATCTAAAGCGTAAATCCCCCAGTATAACACTGTCCATACATAGGGCACCTTGCTCGCAGCAGAAATGATGACATAAGTGTCTGCGGGCACGCCATATTTGTGATTGGTTCACGCTTCAAAAACCAGCTTCCAGACATTAGAGAGTTTGAAGGAACCGTTTTTGCATATGTGATATGGTACAATGGGCCCACCAGTACGAACTGCGCATGCGCTGTCCACAAAAGACTCGCATATGTGCAGTTCGTACCGGAGGGTCCATTGTATACCATTGTGGAGGTGCAAAAACTTTGCCTTAAAATTCTTCTAATGTCTGCAAACTGTCGTTAAAGCTAATTTAGTTCCGTATAAACATCTACCTGGCCATGAATTATTAATATAGGACTGGGAAACTCTGAGGATCGGTAATCTGAATAGCAAACGTTTCAACTTCAAAAACATAAACAGTAACCCATGATCAAGAGATCCGAGCTGGCCTTGAAACGTTGGGTATTCAAACTTCAAACGGTCGGAGATTTTTTTTTTCTTCTTCCTATTTTAGACTGTATTTCGCACGATATACTTATCGGTGGGACCGAGGGTTAAGAAGACACTTGTCCTGTTATCGAACCCGACGGCATTCCTCTGTGGGAGAAGAGATTGAACTGAGATCAGGGGCTGCTTCTTCGCGGGGGTTTGATAACGGTACATCGCACAGGTATTTTTAGGGCTTATCATCGAGGCAACATTTTTTCCAAATCACTGGGCTGTGTACGCATGCGCGGAGCCTGATATTCAGCAGAAGAGAGCAACTGCGCATGCCGGCGCTGGATTAAGGGGCGTGGGGGTTAAGGAGGCTGCAGCCCAGGGCCTCAGTCCTAAGAGCAGGGGATTAAAGCCCCCTTTGCCTTGTTTTTTTTTTTTTTTTATTATTATATTTGGATAACTGTTGCGGAGGCGGCAGAAGAAAAGTCGGGAAGCCCCTGACAGCTTCCTGCCCTCTTCAATTCAATGTAACTCTAAATTATAAAACTTCAAGCAGCGGGAGAAGTCGGGGCCTCCGCCTAAAGTCACTTCCTGTACCTTGTTTACTTCGAGTGACCTTGCCAGCATTTCCATAAGCGAGGCCTCCGCCTCTGAGGGGGTCCCCCGTCCTAGAGGCCAGGGCCGTACCCAGGGGAAGGGTTTCGGGGTTCGACCCCCCCCCCCCCCCCCCTTAAATATATTCGACCAACCCCCCTCACCCCTCTCCCCTCTCCCCGGGAGGGAGGGGACCCCTTCCCTTCCTTTCTCTGTTGGCTGGGGAAGGGAAGAGAAGGGAGGCTGGGAAAGAGGCCCGGGTGGTCTCGATTTCACTAAAGCTCCACTGGATCGGGAGACCCAGTGGGGGACCCGCTAGAGCTCCAGCGATGCTGTTAGGGGTGCACGTGTGCCTGTATATACAACGCAGAACTCTTACTATTACTGCTAACCAGAGGCGCATGAATTTCAGCGCGTCTTCCCCGCGCCCCGAAAACCGCAACGCATCCGGCCACGACCGATCTTTTCGGAGCCACTCCGATAGCGTCCGGAGGGCGGCACTATTGGAGTGGCTCCGTTCCACCGCACAGTGGATCGCAGCGGATGCTAGATACCGTATTCGCCAATCGAGGGCTGAGAGAGAATCACATGACCTTGAGCTTCGAATAGTACACCATAGAGGGTAGGGTGACTCTCTCTCAGAGCTGGGTTGGCTGGGATGGCTCGTAGCGTCATTTGCGGTCCATTATGAGGTGACACAGAGATGTTCGCTTGAGCAATAAACACGTACGTTTGAGGGAAACCCGTATCGTTTTTTGTTTTTTTTTATAATTATAATGCAGTTAAATACAAAGGTGCAGGCGAGCTGGACAAGAATGGCGAAAATGATTCCTGGAGAAGGGGAACAAGAGGGACAGAGGACAAACACAAATCTCCAAACACAGCTAGGTAACTGGTGAGCGACCGAACAAATTCGGCTGGCCCGGATATCCGAACCAGGAACCTCTCCATTACATGTGGAGCGCTCTACCAATTGAGCTAACCAGGGGTTAGACTTCAGTAGAGCAAACGGGTTTTATCAGCTGCCACCAGTCTAACACCAACAAGGGTGAAACTTGCAATTTAAAGTTATAATTATAATGCAATTAAATGCAAAGGTGCTAGCGAGCGGGACAAGAGTGACAAAAAGAATCCCTGGAGAAGGGGAACAAGAGGGACAGAGGACAAACACAAATCTCCAAACACAGCTAGGTAACTGGTGAGCGACCGAAAAAATCCGCCTGGTCCGAGGACGTCTAACCACTGACCAGGGGTTAGACGTCAGTAGAGCAAACGGGTTTTATCAGCTGCCACCAGTCTTACACCAACAAGGGTGAAACTCGCAATTTAAGGTTATAATTATAATGCAATTAAATGCAAAGGTGCAAGCGAGCTGACAAGAATGGCGAAAATAATCCCTGGAGAAGGGATTATTTTCGTCATTGTGTTCTGCAAAACTACCTCCAAAAAAAATTTTCTCGGTACGTCCCTGATGTAAGGCCATTCGTAAAAATTTCAAGGCGCTTCAGTGTTGCCTTGAATCTACCTCAAAGAACGGAGAAGGAAATGGTGACACCCGGAACGAAGCCTGCTCTCTTTTTAAGAAAATGACAGAGCTCGAGACCGCGTTTATGAGCATTTCCTGGAGTGAAATCTTGTAGCGTTTTTACAAAACCATTGCAGCACTCCAGAAGCCTGGCTTAGATATTTCGACTGTTGTCGATCTTCTGAGCTCTCTGGAAGGGTTTGTTAATTCGTTGCGACCTCGCTTTAATACCGTTGACGCGAGAGCACGCGTGTTGAGCAATGAGTACCATCCAGTGTGATCAGGATGAGGGCAAACGTATTGTTTCGAGAAGCTACCCAGACGGAAAAAGCGATTGTGCGCTACAAAGTAGGGAAAAATTTCTTATAGAGACCTACAATGTCGTACTTGACAGTCTGGGCTCTGCTTTGCGGGTGCGAAAGGTTGCCTACGCCGAATTCTGCGAGAAGTTCTGGTTTTTAAAATTGCTCACAGAAGTTGGGAGCCAGATGTCTTTGGCACAGCAGGCCGAGAAGTTGGTGAAAACCTACAAAAAGTATTTAGAGCCAGGATTTTCAGCCGAGGTAATTCAGTTTTCGAACTTTCTGCAAAGTTCTGCATGCCAGGACACGGGTGCCCTAGGATTAAAGCAATTGCTGCACGAAAGAAAACTTATTCATGTTATCCAAACGTTTCGATTGCATTGCGAATATACCTAAGCGTATACGCGTGGCAAACTGTGAGAGCGAGTGATCGTTTTCTAAGTTGTCACTGATAAAGAATCGCCTTCGTTCTAGCATCCTGGATGGAAAGCCGAACTCGCTCGCTATCATGTCAATTGAGAGTGACCTTCTCTACGATTTATCTTTTGAACAAACTATATCAGATTTTGCCAAAGGGAAGGCGCGAAAGAAGCCATTTTAGAGGAAGAAATTAGTAGTGCAATATACTTTTATGTTCGCTCCTTCTGTCCTAACTTCCACGTTGTCAAGAAAGCGCTTAGTACGACATCCTTTCAGGTTATGAATGCAAACCTCGGCATTGTCTTATTTGCTCTTTTGCTAATATTGCCGCGCGCGCTCGCCAAGTAGGCAGCGCGCGTGTGGCCTAATGGTTATCGCGCCTGCCTCCCACGCGAAAAGCTAGGGTTCGAATCCTGGAGCGACATGTCTTTTGTTTATTCCTCTAATTTAGTGTTCTGGAGAATTCGAGAATCATGTTGCTTGTTCCAGGCCCGAATGTTCCACGCGTCGAAGTTTCTTCGCCGATTATTCCAGAAGACCACGCATGTACATAAGGGGCTCCGCGTGGCGAGCCGCAGTCAGTTTCGCCCCAGCGTTCGACTGTGCTGCTACGCCGACTTCGACGCCCGCGACGCTCTGTTATTATCTTTGTACCCTTTTAGTTTTTGGCACAAGTTCGCCACATTAAACGTTTCTTTCTTTCTGTTTATTTAGTGTTCCTTTGGTCACCACCCGTGACATTTTGGTGGAGGTGCGGGGTAACCGCATGCCCGTGCAGCGCTCCCCTCCGAGTTCTCGGAGTGCAAGTCCGAACACAAGCCCCCAAGAACCCAACGAGGACCAGACCGAGATCCGATTAAGTCGCCGGAACCTTGGCCTACCCCCGGAGTTAGGACCCTTGCCACCCAGGACCAGGCAAACAAGGAAGACGACGATGGCCAACCAGTCGGAGACCCCGGCCGCTCCAGCCGTCGTTTACCTGCCCGTCGTACCGCGGACGGCTGCTCCATTCCACGGCGAGCAATACGAAGACGTCGAAGACTGGATTGACCAGTATGAACGCGTTGCCCGCCACAATTGCTGGACCGACGAGCAGCGCCTGAACAACGTCTATTTTTCGCTTGAGGGTACCGCCAAGCACTGGTACGAGAATCATGAGTCCTCTTTGACGTCGTGGGACATGTTCAAGACCGATCTCAAAGCTACGTTCAGCAACCACCACCGCCGAGAGAGAGCCGAGGACCTACTGCGAACCAGAACCCAGGGCCCCAACGAGAGCGTCACCGGCTTCGTCGAGGATGTTCTTCGCCTGAGCGCCCGCGCCGATTCTCAGGCTACAGAGGAGAAGAAGCTGCGACACCTGATGAGGGGTGTGAAAAGCGAGATATTCGGAGGTCTCATTCGCAATCCCCCGACAACTGTGGACGGGTTCGTCACGGAGGCGACGAATATGGAACGTGCCCTACTAGCACGCGCCAGACACTACGAGCGACACCCTGGCGTGACTACTCTGGCGACATCCGGATACAACCTTGGTACCGACCTCCCAGGCATCCGTGACATCATCCGTGAAGTCGTCCGGGAAGAAATCCGCAAGATGCTCCCCGCTATGGATCGCCCGTCCTCCCTGTCGCTCGCCGAGGTCGTGCGAGATGAAGTTCATCGGGCCTTCCAACCTGAGGTTCCGATCAACATGACGACGCCAGAGGAGCCGACTTTGAGCTACGCCGCCATGGCCCGACGACCGCCGCAAGCTAACCGCCAGGCCACGGCGCCACCCCGACGAGACCCTCCGATGCCACAGTACCCTCGACGCCAAGAAGGGCAAGTCCAGGACGTCCGCCCGGAGCAACCCTCGCCGAGGAAGACCGACGTGTGGCGAACGGCCGACCGACGCCCGCTCTGCTACCACTGCGGGGAACCCGACCATGTGTACCGCCGATGCCCATACCGACGACTCGGGCTGCGCGGGTTCCACCCAAACGACCCGCGCCCCCGGTATGGTGAACGCCCTCGGGAGATCGACGAGTACCTGCGACGACCCCAGTCCCCCGAGCCTGCGTCCCGCCGAGAGTTCCGGTCGCCATCGCCGCGACGTCCAGCTTCGCCGATGCACCGACCCCGACGTGAAAGCCTGTCACCCCTCGCTCCTCGCCGGGGAAACTAGGCGCGGCAACCCCTGGAGGTGGAGTTGCCGAAGACGACCGACGTAAAGAGCCTCCAAGAACGACGGAGCGCTCCCACTCCCCCGACGCCACGCATCGCTACGACGCCCCTGCAACGGTGTCCAACAACCTAAACGTCGTCATTGACGGCCACGACGCATCGGCACTCGTGGACACCGGAGCAGACTACTCAGTCTTGAGTGGGAGGCTCTCCCGCCGCCTTCGAAAAGTCATGACGCCGTGGGAAGGACCCCAAATACGAACCGCCGGAGGACATCTCATTACACCAGTCGGGAGATGCACTGCTCGCGTCGAGATCCACGGTGAAACGTGCCCTGTCAGGTTCGTCATTCTACAAGACTGTTCGAGGGACGTTATCCTCGGAATGGACTTTCTCTGCGAGTATGGCGCCGTCATCGACCTCGGAACAAACCGGCTGACGCTACGAAAACCTGCTCCACCATCGGAGGAACCCCAAGCGACGTCACCCACGGTCCGAGTACTCGCAAACCACGTAAACCTACCACCGCGGTCGAGTGTTTTCGTACTTGTCGGGATCGATGAAGCTTCCTATGGTGAAGTTCTTCTCGAGGGAAACCTCCAATTGCTCCTGGGCAGAGGCATAGGCGTCGCAAGGGGAGTAGCTGAACTTCAGGATGGGCGGACTGTGGCCCTCGTGACGAACTTCCGAAACGAAACGCAACACCTCACGAAAGGTGCAGCCGTGGGCCACGTCGAGGAACTCCGAAACCCCGCCGAAATCACCGCGATTACTGACGAATTCTCGCCGTCCCAGCAAGACAGTACGTCGCCAGCGCAGCTCGACATTGACCCTAAGCTTCCGGACCCTAAACGACGTCAGCTGGTTAACCTCCTCGCCGAATACCGCGACTGCTTTGCGACGTCGTCGAAGGTGCGCCAGACCGCGGTTGCCAAGCACCGCATCGTTACCGAGGACGACGCGCGCCCTGTGCATCGATCACCGTACAGAGTCTCCGCGAAGGAAAGGGAGGTGATCCAGCAGCAAGTTCAAGAGATGCTGAATGACGACATAATCCAACCTTCAAGCAGTCCATGGGCCTCTCCAGTCGTGCTGGTTAAGAAGAAGGACGGAACTCTTCGGTTCTGCGTGGACTACCGGCAGCTCAACACGGTTACGAAGAAAGACGTCTACCCACTGCCCCGCATCGACGACACTCTAGACCGGCTGCGCCACTCTCGATACTTTTCATCGATGGACCTGAAGAGCGGCTACTGGCAAATCGAGGTCGACGAACGGGACCGAGAGAAGACAGCCTTCGTCACGCCGGATGGACTCTACGAGTTCAAGGTGATGCCCTTCGGACTATGCACGGCGCCAGCAACTTTCCAGCGTGTCATGGACACCGTACTGGCAGGGCTGAAGTGGCAGAGCTGTCTCGTCTACCTGGACGACGTCGTAGTATTTTCAGCTGACTTCGACGAGCACTTGCGACGACTCCGCACGGTTCTCCATGCCATACAGACCGCCGGGCTCACTCTCAAGCCGTCAAAGTGCCGGTTCGCCTATGACGAACTGAAGTTCTTAGGTCACGTGGTTAGGAACGAAGGCATTCATCCAGACCCAGAGAAGACTCGCGCGGTCGCAGCATTTCCAGTGCCAAGAGACAAGAAGGCCGTGCGAAGGTTCCTTGGGCTATGTGCCTACTATCGGCGCTTCGTTCGAGATTTCGCAAGGATTTCCGCACCGCTCACAAACCTCACGAAGGACGCCGAGAAGTTCGAATGGGCCGAGGAGCAGCAGCAGGCATTCGACGAGCTGAAGCGACGACTGCAGACGCCTCCTGTTCTTGGACATTTCGACCAGGATGCGGAAACCGAGATTCACACGGACGCAAGTAACGCAGGACTTGGCGCGGTACTGGTTCAAGTTCAAGAAGGCACCGAGCGAGTCATCGCCTACGCAAGTCGGACATTGTCCAAGGCGGAGCGAAATTACTCCACGACTGAAAAAGAATGCCTTGCGGCATAGGTCGGCATTTCCGAACCCACTCACTCACCATCACATCACTAATTACAGCAACATCCAAAAGTCACAGCCCTTCACATCACAAAGTACATTGACGTCCAAAAGTCACAGCCTTTCACATCACAGAGTACACCGACGTCTAAAAGTCACGGCCTTTCACATCACAAAGTACACCGACGTCCAAACGTCACAGCCCTTCACATCACAGAGTACACCGATGTCTAATATTCACGGCCCTTCACATCACAAAGTACACCGACGTCCAAAAGTCACGGCCATTCACATCACGGAGTTCAACCGGACAACAAACTCATCCCCATCACGTCACCGCAATCTCTGAACTCACAAAGTCATTCACCGTCACTTCACGAATCCGTCAAGTTCACGAAGTACTTCACCGTCACATCACGAATCCTATAGAGTTCATAAAGCATTCCCCATCTCATCACCGCCAACTCTGAATTCACGAAGTCGCTCACCGTCCCATCACGAGCTCATCGAGTTCAGCAAGTCGTTCCCCTCACGTCCGTGAACTGATCCCGTTCATGAAGTCGTTCGACCGGTTCGACTTCACGGCCCTTCACCGAGTCACAGCCGTTCACCGAGTCACAGCCATTCACCGAGTCACCGAGGTCACGGAAAGCGGCGTCGGCTTCTGCAGCCGCGGCCACCGCCACTGCTTCCGGCTCTCAGCCATCCTCGAAGTTCTTTCACAGCGGCGCTGACGGCTCCAGATGTGTGTGTCAGTGTGTGTCTGTGTGTGTGTGTGTGTGGGGGGGGGGGGGGGGGGGGTGGTATTGGGCTGGTCCGGGCGATGCACCCTGCTCTTGTCATTTTGTTTGTTTAGCTAGTTCCCTCTGGCTTTTAGTTTTGTTGTCCCGTTTCTTTTATTTTCGTTTTGTTTCGCGCTTTCTTCGTCGTGCGCTCATGCTGTGGAGAGCGAGCGGCTTCTTGACTTCCCTGCTCCGAACTTGTGAGATAAGGTGCTTGTTTCCGGGAGAGTTATAAGCCCCACGGATGCCCAGAACCAAAATGGCTGCTGTTTTGTCGGCGAGCGGTATTACAACGGTTGGCATCACCCTAGCAAAGCGCACAGGAAGGCTCCCTAGACTTCGCCTGGTTGTCGGCGTTGTGATTGTGGAGGGGACCCCACCTCAAAATCTTCTGGCCTGTCTTTTTTTTTTTTTTGTTAATTTCGTTGCGCACGGTTTTTCTTTTTTTAAAGAAGGCGCTTATATTTTTGCCAACCACCGCTCGCCGAGGGGGCAAAAAGGAGAGACAGACACGAACCTGCGTGCACGATTTTTGTGAATCATCTGACTAACATTAATACGAGTCCATATTATATGAATGAAGACATTTTAGCGGATTACATTTTAGCGATTAGAGATCACATACGCGAGTCGACGTTTATTATAGGCATTTGTAGGGGCGGCAAACTGGGCATCCAAACAGACCGCGCCAGGTGGTCTGTTCGGAACGATAGCAAGGGGTGCTTTGCTATAGTTTGGGAAAAAAATATGAACTCAAGTTCGAGCGTCCATCGCCAAAGGTTGGCAAGCTCGAAAACAGGACGGCGGCGGCCTCCATTTTATCTATTCGGTCAAATGAACGCCGCCATTCGCTAAAATGTCATTCGATGAAACGTCGTGGGCCAGGTTTCGCTGGCTAAACCGTCGTTCGATCAGTACAAAATTGCTTTGTGTGTTTTATCTTAATAATTATGATCCATGGCAACCAGCCTATCGTTGCCTACCTCACTGTACGTCGTGAAATAGCGCGATGATGTCCCTTTCATAAGAGATACCATAATAACGCAATACTTCACAACCGACCGCTGAATCACCCGTCTAATATTTTGTCACGGATTTAATCATATATATATAAAGTAGACATTCCAAAACAAGAGTCATCTATTCCCAAAAATTTCAGTGGACTGGAACTACCTTCCCACATCTGTTGCCACAATTGCCACTTACCATATAAAATTGCCGTAAATAATCTATACAGCTCAGACTGAGCTCCAAAGTGTACAGCTTTGTTCTGTTCTCTCCTTACTCCCGCTCACCTCTGTAATGCCGATGGCCCTGAGGGTATGTCAGTTAAGCAAATAAATAAAAAAAGTAAGTGCCTCCCCTGAAACACCTCTTAAAGAGGCGACCTGCAGCTTGCCGAAGCAATGAAATCTGTGTTTTATTCAAACCCGTTGGTCAGAGTACACCTCATCATTAATTAAACCACTCATTGGATCATTCACCTCAAAGCAATATGTTTACTTCTGAGCGTGTTCGTGTCGCTCAACCTACTTTGAGCGAAATGCAGTCAAGATAACTAATGATGGCGGTCGACTCCACTTTTCTCAGCTTTGAACCGAAGCAAGGCGCGCGACTCACGCGCGCCTCGCGCTAGTTGTTTTACGCCGGGGTTTGGCTGCGCATAGACTCGTATTATAGGTAGCATACTGTGTTTTCGGAGTTCATTTTTGAATAGAAACGGAGCGTGTTTTTCGGAGTTTATTTTGTAGCGTAGGCTACACTGGCCGAGGCTGAGCAGTTTCGCGTGGCTTCTGGCGAGCCGTGCTGCGTATGCGCGAGTAGCAGTGACGTCACACGTGTCAGTCCCCGATGCACGCGCCGCGCGCATGGACCCGCTCGAGATCATGCATGGCTCGCGCTGTCCGGTTGTTCTGGGCGGCAGCTTGGTTTCTTGATACATAACACGGCGCACAGCTGGCCAAACCAACGACGGGCATCTGGCACGCCTCAGCGGAGGATTAATTTGGACCATCTGGGGATCTTTTGACGTGCAACCGAAGGCTCGGTTACACGGCGCCTCCTCCGCAATAAGAAGAGCAGAGAAGCTTAACTCATCGGATCCCGAAGTAGTCACATAATCCGTAAACCGTCTGTGTCATTGAAGCAGCAGTAAGCATGATAATCAAGCTAATCCTAGACAACCAGGAAAGCTAAGAATAACCAGCTGAACCTAAGCTTACACTACGTATATCCTGGCATAGCCGAGCTAAGCCACTGCAATTTTTTTACAATGAATTCGGGGTGTTTTTCGGAGCTTTCTTTAATGGTAAACAAAATTCGGAGTTTGTCGGCTTCTTCGGTGGTGCGAATTAAATGTAGAAAACAGCAGTTTGTGAATTTAGTAAATCAGCCTTTTCATATGCGAGACTTCGACTATGGTCGTAAGAGAAGCTACCTCATAAGTTGCAACTAGAAAAGATGACAAACGTAAAGCTTGTCGTAAATTCCGGGGAAATATGAAGACCTGTCGGCGTTATTACTTCTGGCAGCTCCGAATATTCGGGGTTTTTCGGATAAACCCGAATCGGCAAAAGTTTAAACGGCAAGTGTTCTTCGGATTTCATAGGGTTTATTCAAAAACGCGGAGCCCTAATTATACTGTAGTGGGCTCACGCAAAATGCGGAGCTTACTGCATTCTTAACTTGGTTAAGACTGCAGTTCGAAGCCCCGAGCGCGCACTCGCTCCCTTCCGCCAAGCATTCGCTGCGCTTGCAAGCTTGTGCTTTTCTGGTGACGCAGGTCCACGAAAACAACATGCATACGAAATCAATAAAAGACGAAGTTGCCGGGGCGCGCGGAATACCCATGCCTCGAGAGTCGAGGCACAGAGAACGTATACCAGCCCCAACAGTCGGATGCGCAGTGGTGACCCGGAGGCTAGAAACCTCGCGCTGCAGGCAGACCTTGCACTGCGGTCGTCACCGGTCACTGAATATAAGTACAATAGCGCAATGTGCTGAACGTACTTGGCACGCTACACCTATGTCGATACCTGTGGGCGGCATGTTTCCGTATTTCGTTAAACTCCTACGCATCTGAAGCTCCGTTCGACTAAACATGAAAGGAACCGCGGCGCAAAAGGACACACACACAAGTAGAACAGCGACACGTGCACAGCGCTGTCTGTCCGCTACTTGCTTTCCCTGTGTCCTCTTGCGCCGTTTTTCCTTGTATGAACGGTCTTTGTCAAAAGTCCACAGCCCACCAAGCCGCTCCGGCCAG
Organism: Ixodes scapularis; assembly: GCF_016920785.2. NCBI lineage: Eukaryota > Metazoa > Arthropoda > Arachnida > Ixodida > Ixodidae > Ixodes > Ixodes scapularis. Next base: position 29,020,391 of record NW_024609838.1, read on the forward strand.
GCCGGTGAGGGCTCCGAACTTGCTACAAAGACTGAACTATGCACAGACCGGCCCACCTTCAAACTTTACCACAGTCACCTAAACATCTGTTGGACAAAGAGTCAATCATTTGCTAAAGTCCGACGGGGCGGTGTTCGCGAATATAATAGACTCGGAAACTTGATGGGACGCAAGTTCTTGAAGCGGGAATCTCTACGAAGCGTTTTATTAGAGGACAGGGTCTTCCAGTTTCACCCCATGGCATCGCTTTCAGTCATGATGGCACGCTGTACGATTGATTGGGAGCTAGTGCGCCACTTTCCGCGAGAACACCAGTAATGCAGGCGGCAGCTACCTACGGAGAAAACTCTGCGAATGACAAGGACTAAAGTATCTAGACTTAAAAATGAATTTTCTAACGTTATACTCACATGACGTGACGTGAGCATGTAAAACGTGGTGCTCAGTGGCACCTCATTTCACATCATTTTTCCACTATATTTTATACACCAACTCATGTTTACAAACAAATTGGAGCGCTCCTACCGACGCCACCGGCGCCGCGCATGCGCAATGGGGTGTGGGCAAGAAGCTCGCCGCGTCGCCGATAAACAAACCATTGAATTGCGTTGTTCTTGGCGGCGGTGTGAGTCCCCGTGCACTTTTCTGCGTTGGAATTGTTGATTCTACGTCTTCCTGGCAATGCCTGACTACTTGAGCAGCCTCAGCGAAATTACCGAGGCTCGCTACACCACAAAACTTCGCGTGAATAATGTGACATGCGGCGATTCATTCCGCGTGGACGCCGCAAAGGGTACGCTAAAGCCTGATTCGCATGATGAAATTTCGGTCACAATTTTCAGTCATGACGTCGCTCGGGTTACAACAGCGTGAACCGTAGCTGAGATGTTCAACATCGATACTGAAAATCGCAAGCAGAATCGGACCAAGTGAATGAGGCATAACAAGTCGTCGATGGTCACTGGTAACAACGATCAACATCTCCTTGTATCCACTGTTTACATCGAGCCTGCTTACCAATTTTCGAAGTTAGTATTTTGAGGCCTGCACTCACTTCTTATCGCAAGTACCGGGCCAACATTTGGTCCACGGGCCGGTGTCGTCTAAAAGAGCAGACGACGAGCAGAAGCGTTTGAAAAAGCAGACGACAGTTCGAGCGATCAGGCGGCCGTTCGATCTTGAAGACGCACTGAACGTCCGCATGCAGGCGGTCCCAACAACTTGGCGGTATTCCCGCTTTCATGACGGAACAAAACATATAAATCTGATGACAACAATTATCCGTGAGTTTAACCCAAACTGCTTCCCGCCCAAGCAATCGTGGTCCGACGGCGACTGGTTTTCCATTTTCACGGCACATATCCACGTTCTCGAACGAACCGAGCACATGAAAACTGATCTTCCAACCTTTTTCGACTCTTTTGGTACAGCTCCAGTCGCGGCGTTTTGACGAGAAGGCAAGTTTTTGTCAGGTTTTTTTTTTTAATACAACGCTAGAATACACGTCTCAAATAGGGACTTCCGCCTTCAGCCCCAGACCGGAAGTGCGCCCGACGCGCGACCACCGCGCCGTGACGTAACAGAGATGAGTTCGTTGGTTCGTGTATAGCCAGAACATAATTTCGGCGACATATTCACCTATACATGAACTCATCTCCGTTACGTCACGGCGCGGTGGTGGCGCGTCGGGCGTAACAGAGATGCTCCTTAAAACAAAAACCAAAAGGCTCCTTAAAACCAAAACCGACAGACTCCACACGTAACCCGTAACAAAAAAGAACAGGTCACAACGGGTCGACAAAGGCAGGGTTGGGCAGAAATACTCAAAAATGTATTTGGAAATACAAATACTGGGATATATTGAAATAGTAGCTAAAATACTGATACTAAGATACATCTGTAAAAATGTATCGCGATACGTATCGGAAATACATTTTAAAAAGAGGCAAAAAGTATTTGGAAATACAAATACAGGAATACATTTTAGGGAGGGCAGAAATACAAATACAGAAATACTGATAGCGGAATACATTTTTCAAATTTTTTGAGACGCCAACTGAGATGAAGCTTGAAGTTTGAAGTGGATGTTTTCGATCCCGAAATTACGTTCCCGTAGGCTTGGCACTTTGCCTTGAAGGTAGTGGTTTCGGACGACAAGGAGTCTTTAATGGGTCCAAAAAAAACGTTCCAACAATTGCTGACCGCGGTCCCTTCCATGACATCCTGTCTGTCTGACGAGGGAATCCTGTCAACATTGATCACATTATGTCACGGCGGAATGAACTAGAATTCTTTATCTGTAGGTGTGGCCTTGAACACGAAACTTTACCACGCTGCTGTATGAAAGGGCAATGCGCACTTTCGTTGTAGGCTACCTAGCTGAAGATCGTGCATGCAGTGTCATTTGGAATTTTTGAGAATAGTGGACCACCTGAAGAATCTTGGAATACATGTCTTATCTTCTGTTTTACAGTTGAAAAAACGATACGGTAGTATCCCTGTTCTGAAGGTCTTTACTACCAACCCTCCGCCACCGACGCACGGATTGCAGTCCTCAAGTTTTGCCTAGCATTATCCAAACAGAGACCTCGTGGATTACGAGCTGATACTGCCGGCACAGGTGCGAGCTGTCCAAGAAACGGCGGTCTCGAGACTAGTTGCGGGAGTACGTAGTCTGGGATGGCACAGCGATGTCACTTCTAGCCTCCTTCTGGGTTTCGGATCACCAGAGCAGCGGGTCACGTTCACGTCGGCTGATGACGTACCCTTGAGCCGTGCAATATTACGGGCGCAGCCGCAGATGCATTCGGATATGTGTTGAACTTCACAGCATGAGTCTTCCTACTATTTCAAGTCAGCCACCGCCTGGCTCGTGCTGCAACGGAATGTGACTCAGCTTTGCCCGCAGGGTGTACTCTGTACGCTAAGGCGAGAGAGACGGTTAGCAGCGGGCATTGGATGCCAGGAAACAATGACTCAAGAAATCCCTACCTAAAGACCTGCGGCAGAAGATGCTCTGACTCCACTCCTGGCACGCCACCCGGTTCGAGTTTCCCACTATGCAACACTTCTCAGAAGAGAGAAAAGGACTAATAGAAAAATAGTTTGCAGAATCAAAAGGAACTAATTGGTCAGCATAATAACAATACCCCAGCATCTCCTTGACTCTGGTGCCCTTAGAAGTAAAAAAAAAATGCTTTCAAACTTGTTTCTCTTCTTTTTTTTTTTTTTTGGGGGGGGGGGGGGGGGGGGGGAGTATTTTTCAAAAATTGTAACGAAATACATTTCATCGTGATTGTATCGCGATACAAAGGAACATTCAAAATGTATTTCGATACAGGAATACAGATACTGGTGAAAAAAATGTATCGCGATACAGAAATACAGATACGAAACGTATTTCTGAAATACTATCGCGATACATTTGTATCGCGATACTGCCCAACCTTGGACAAAGGTCGCAAAAGGAGAAACCCGAACAGCGAACTTTTCCCTACGCTTGGCAAGGTCAAACTTTGTACCTACAGGTTGCCTCAAGCTTGAAACACAAAAGCTTACCCCAAGCTTGAAACACAAAAGCACTAATCGCAAACGAGCGTGTTGGGGACGAATTAAGTAAGTGCTTATACTTCCTGTTTACTCGTCTAAGAAACTAGGGAACTTTGTGTATTGTTCCAATAATCCCGATACTGTTCTGTCGTCTCTGTGCATGCATAGTATCGTTATTGGGTATCGTTACCGAGCACGAAAACCGTCTACAAGAACTCCCTACCGTTTATCGTTTCTCTAGTGAAATTAAAGACGACGTTGGCAAAGAGAAGCAAGCTAACTAATCTCGAAGGGAAGCGAAACAGAGGTCGTCTTCGCTCCTTCAGCTCCCCTTGATAACCGGTGATTTCTTCAAGCAGACAGAGCCAGTGAGGACGTCTTCAGTGAACATCAAACATAGTCTTTGAGATGAATAGAGGCAGGTTCTTAATTTTGTTTTTGTTACAAAAGAAGGGTCATTTTGGAACAAGGTCTGGTGGGAAATGCAAGATGGGAGGACGGGTAAACAGCTCGTTCACACTTCTAGACGGGGAACACAGCCTGTCAGAAAAACTGGACATCACCGGCTCATCTGACAAAAGGTGCAACGCCAGGGTCTAAAGAGCCTAGGAAAGTAAAAGCTCTTTGAGTGAAGCGACGATACGTGCCCCAGAACAGCACGGCGACGTGCATGGAAAAAGTTTAAAGGAACGCGGCAAGCCCGGTTCAATAGTTTTTCATGTTTTAAAAATAACAGGCTTATTCAGCTCTTTGCGCACCTTGTGTGTTTGTTTACCCCTCAGACGCTCTGACGTACCGCTATTTACACCTCGTTTTGACCAATGACGGCGCGCGCTTTTTCGTCTCGTCTTCACACGTTCTGTGCGCGCTTTTTATGTTTCCCGCTGATTGTTGTGCCATTCTTCGTATTTACTTCTTTTCAATGGGTCACGATAACGTTCGCAAGCGCGGAAGACACGTTTTGGTACCCCTACTTGCACGTCGTATAAACACTTACTTCGAATTTGACTTCGACCTCGACCGCGCACCTTGTTTTTCATTGGTAGCCTGCTTGCAACAGCAGGATGACGGTGATGACAACGCAATCGCGGTCTGCTTGTGGTCCTGTGTGATGGGCTCTCACTTCCGATCGAAGTGAAAGTTATTCGTATCGCTCCGACGCTGTTGAAAAAACTCAACAGACCTTTGAATGAGTCACTTGCTCAGGAAAATAACGAGGAGACGAATGTCTAAGCGCTTATGTAAGAAGAGTGGTCTCGATTTCAAATGGAAAAGCACTCCAGCAAAATGTGGCCGATATGGTTCGTATGCAAAACTAGCTAGCATAAAAAAAAGAGATAAATTCAGAAATGGGGACGGACTATCTGTCTCCTCCCTTGGAAAAGATTTATGTCATTTTATCAAGAATCTTTGAACACTCGTACTCCGCCTTCGCGTTCGAAGCGCTGTTCACGGAGTAAGGCTAGGCTGCTTAGTGGATTGAGTTTCGCCACGTGCTCGTCGCATATTTTCTTATGGGGTCCGGCTTTTACACACAAGTATCGTGCCAGTAGCTGACGTTTGCTCAAATAAACAGAAACAAAAACCTCTTTAGTCAATATTCACGTTCAACGGAAATCGAAGAACTCTGTTCGTATTCCTAGAATTCCAGAACTCAGGCATATGCACGACTGTGATGAAAACTATTATCGGCAACAGCAAGCGAAGCCCCCACCTAAACGCCTGGGAGCACGTAAAATCATCCCCGCCTGTTGTTGCAACGGACATGTCCGCGCGCTTGTTAGGAAACGTGGGCGACAAACCATGATGCCAATCGGCTGTTTCCTCACATTCTTAAAATTATCATAATTCTCTGGAATATGGATGAAGCCCGTAAACTTCCGTGATTTTTCTAGAATAGCGTCAAGCCTTTCCGAGATCTTAGATGCTAAATAGCGTTTGAAAAAATCCGGAAGCGGCCGAAACAGATCAAATCCAGCGCACGCTTTTTCGTGTGGACAGGTAAAAACGAGCGTATGCGGCATATTACCAGCATCATAGAATATCTCTAAGCATTATTAAGCGAGAGCGAGAAAACAAACATTGCATAGTCCAGTTAGGGTCCCACCAGTACTCGCGTAAAAGCTCCGGGAAGACGGTTTTATTTGTGTTTCCTTGAGGGGTGCGCGCACGCGCGCGCTTACAAAAGACAAAAACATGGGCGCACGGACGCACGCAGATGCAATCAACGCGAAAGAAACCCTCCCGTGGCAGAATAGCACAGTGGTAAAACGACACCTTCCCCGGCCCCCCACACACAATGACACACACACCGAAAGGAGGAGCCGCCAAGCCGCGCCGCGTAAACGGAACCCCACGGCCATGCAGGAGGATCAAACGTCTGCCGCGCACAGACAAAGCCTCCCTAAAGTTCGCTAAGCTGCACATGTACTACGCGACGCGGGTACGCACGCCCGCAGTATCGGGGCAGAGGAGCCGAGGCCCGCCAAACTCGTTGGAGTCGCCGCTGAGTCTCTGCCGGTCCAAACATCCCCCCCTCCCCCCCAATCCCCATCTGGGAAGCGCTGGTGCCGCTTCGTCTGCAATACACAGTCCCCTCCCCATTTCCGGATTAGCGCTTAAGCCGCGCACAGTCGCACACGCAAAATGTCACATCCTCTCTCAAAGTCCTCCAAAGCAAACGCCACCTGCAGCTGCTTCCCCCAAACATTACCAGACCACCCCTACGAATCTCGTTCTGGGCTATAACAGAAGTTCCTTCCATGTTTCTGCTCCGTCTGCACTCTATGCTAACCGCCACAGCATGTTTGTGCGTATAAGGGCACCAACATGCTGCAGACACTGCCAAATGTCAAGTCGGCTATCAGTCGCGAAGAGTACGCACACGCAAGCAAATCCATACCGACATCTCCTGAGTCCTGACTCCTAGTTCACGAACTCAGTCCCCATCACATCACAAATTCAGTTCACGAATTCATTCACCATCACATCACGTATATACCAGAGTCACGAAGTCCTTCACCACTGCATCACGGGTGCGTCAGAGTTCACGAGGTCACTCCCCGCCACATCACGGCTCCTTCCGAGTTCATGAAGACACTCCCCTTCGCATCACGACTCGTTCCGCGTTCACGAAGTCACATCCCCTTCACATCACGGCTTCTTCCGAGTTCACGGAGTCACGCCCGTTCACATCACGACTCCTTCCGCGTTCACGAAGTCACATCCCCTTCACATCACGAGTTCTTTCGCGTTCACGGAGTCACGCCCATTCACATCACGACTCCTTCCGCGTTCACGAAATCACATCCCCTTCACATCACGACTTCGTCCGAGTTCACGAAGTCATTCACAGCCCTTCACCATGACGCGGTGAGCGTGAGTGAGTGTGAGTGAGCGAGTTCGTGAGTGACTTCGCCGAGGTATGCCTTGCGGTCGTCTGGGCAATCACGAAGTTCCGCCCGTACTTGTACGGGAGCCCGTTCCGTGTAGTCACGGACCACCATTCGCTCTGCTGGCTTGCTAACCTGAAGGACCCGTCAGGACGTCTTGCTCGATGGAGCCTCCGACTACAAGAGTTTAACATGACAGTGGTCTACAAGTCCGGCCGGAAGCACAGCGACGCCGACTGCTTGTCCAGAGCCCCCGTCGAAACCCCTTCCGGCTGCAGCGACGACAATGACGACGAGAGCTTCCTAGGAGCTGTAAACGCCGACGACACGGCACGACGTCAACGGGACGATCCTGAGCTGCGCGCATTAATCGAGCACCTGGAAGGGGGTGGGGGGTACCGTGCCACGTGTCTTCTCACGACTATGGCCGACCTTCGCCATTCGACAAGGTGTACTCTACAAAGAGAACTTCGGCGACAACAGCACACCGTGGTTGCTGGTAATCCCGACCGACCTTCGGGAGGAGATCTTTCAAGCATGTCACGACGACCCGACGTCGGGACACCTCGGTTACAGCCGAACACTGGCCCGTATTCGTGAAAAGTATTACTGGCCAAAGCTCCCCAAAGCCGTCCACCTCTACACCCGATCGTGCCACGAGTGCCAGCGACGTAAGAAACCGCCAACGAAACCGGCCGGTCTCCTGCAGCCGATTGCTCCCCCGACCGCACCGTTCCAGCAGATCGGAATGGACCTACTTGGCCCCTTTCCGCCGTCAACATCGGGAAACCGCTGGATAATCGTCGCCACAGATTATCTCACGCGGTACGCCGAAACGAAAGCCCTCCCTTCAGGGACTGCTGTGGAAGTCGCCAAGTTTTTCATCGAGTCCATCGTCCTCCGGCATGGCGCCCCCGAAGTCCTGATCACAGACCGAGGGTCATCGTTCATGGCACAGCTGACTCAAGAAATCCTGCGTCTCAGCCACACCAGCCATCGTCGCACCACGGCGTACCACCCGCAGACCAACGGGCTCACGGAAAGACTCAACAAGACCATCGCCGACATGATTTCCATGTACGTCGACGTGGAGCACAAGACATGGGACGAGGTGCTGCCGTACGTCACCTTTGCCTACAACACGGCCGTACAAGAGACCACCGGAGTGACACCCTTTCAACTGGTGCATGGGCGCAGGGTAACGACAATGCTGGACGCGATGTTACCCCACGAACCGGCTCTCGACGGAAGCGACGACGCCCAGGTGGTTGCCCAACGGGCAGAAGAAGTCCGCCAGCTCGCCAGACACCGTATTCAAGCCCAACAACGTGTCGACGCTGGCCGCTACAACCTTCGTCGTCGGGACGTCCACTTCCAGCCCGGAGACAGGGTGTGGGTGTGGACACCGATCCGCCGCCGTGGTCTCAGTGAGAAACTCCTAAAGCGCTACTTCGAACCCTACCAAGTACTTCGTCGACTCGGTGATCTGAACTACGAGGTGATGCCCGATGGAACACGGACTTCATCACGCCGCCCTCCACGACCAGAAGTCGTCCACGTCGTGCGCATGAAGCCGTACTACGCTCGATAGGACAGTGGACCTTACGTATTCCAAATGACTCTTTAGTTTACCGTTCTTTTTGTTTGCTTTTTGTTTTGTGCTGCATCGGGGCGATGCACTTTTTAAAGGGGGGAGTAATGCCGCGCGCGCTCGCCAAGTAGGCAGCGCGCGTGTGGCCTAATGGTTATCGCGCCTGCCTCCCACGCGAAAAGCTAGGGTTCGAATCCTGGAGCGACATGTCTTTTGTTTATTCCTCTAATTTAGTGTTCCGGAGAATTCGAGAATCATGTTGCTTGTTCCAGGCCCGAATGTTCCACGCGTCGAAGTTTCTTCGCCGATTATTCCAGAAGACCACGCATGTACATAAGGGGCTCCGCGTGGCGAGCCGCAGTCAGTTTCGCCCCAGCGTTCGACTGTGCTGCTACGCCGACTTCGACGCCCGCGACGCTCTGTTATTATCTTTGTACCCTTTTAGTTTTTGGCACAAGTTCGCCACATTAAACGTTTCTTTCTTTCTGTTTATTTAGTGTTCCTTTGGTCACCACCCGTGACAATATAACCGTGCTGATGATTGGCTTTTTTTTTTTTTTTTTGTCCAACTCATTACAAAGAGTGCCCGTGAGAAGCATATAGCGTTTGTTTGGTGTAGTATTTGTCAATTATTTCCAATGTTTCCATTTTGGTACATTGTTTTGTAACTTAGTGTTGGTAATTTCCATTTGTACTGTACCCTCCAGTTTATCGTTCGTGTTGCCTCATATACTGTATAGCGTTGATTATCTGCATTTATCGTGTATTCGTCGTGTACCATGTGTACACATCCTTGCTCTGCTACTCCGTGATGTGTGTGTTAGATAAAAAAAAATTTTAGAGTACAGTCTTGTCTACTTACGGGATTACGGGCCTAAACATTTCCGAAAGGCAAAATACGTATAAGACGGACGTTCGAAGTAGATTTATAGTCGTTGGTGCTACAAGCACACGTTTGATGCGTTTCTCGCTTTCCTTAGAATCGTAATATATTGTGAGGAGGCCCCCCCTCCCCACAATATATTACGACAATATATTGAGGGCGGTGTTTAGGGGGGGGGGGGGGGGGGGGCAAAGTGCTCGTTAGTCCAGGGCCCCTATATTTCTTTATCTGGCCCTGGCGCATGCTCGAAACGCGCTTCGCAGCCCAGTGGACAAAGACGGCAGTGCGCAGAGGTCAATTATTGAAATGGTCCATGTCAGCCTCTCACAAAAGCGTCACAAAAACCATTCGCGACCTAATCCTCAAAGAGAATGTTCACAATTTCTCACATACAACGACCTTTTTAATAACCCGTTATACTGATTTTTTTAAGGCATGCAATGTTTTTTAGCGGAACTCTGCAGACCCAAAATTCGCGCGTCTGTCCGCCCATGTATTTCTTTAAAAAATTCGAGGGGAAATTGATGTCACGTGAAGTATACACCAACTAAGTTTTCCCGCTAACCTTAGCTGGTAGATTGATATCACGTGACGTGACATCTCGAGGCCTACAGGCTAATTCAATTCCTTCGCTGAAGTTAGCAGAAAATTTTACGGCACGTGACCTACATGCCGATTAAATTTCCAAGCTACATTTAGCGGGAAATTAATAACACGGGACTTTACTTCACGCGACCTATTACACCAATTTAGTGTCCCGATAAATTTAGCCGAAAAATTGACGTACAAGGTCAGTTTCCCCCTTAAATTTGTCAAATAAATTTATAAAAAAAAAAAAAATATAGGTGCTTCAACCTCGGAACAATATAGGAGGCATTCACTGGACGCCATATTTGAGGGCGGTGTTTAGGGCGCATGCTCAGAACGAGCTTACATTAATAGCCTGCTAAGACCGGCAATCTTGATGGTGTGGAATGCACGTTGCAAAAGAACTGTGGAAGCTCGCCGTCAGCACGCGCTCAGCAACCACGCACACAGATATGGCCGCCAGTGAATACTCCCTATTGTTTGATGCCTTTTAAATAAATAAAATCAAATCACTCCTCAAATACTGCACATTCTATGCATAATATGACTAGACATGCATAACTTCATTAGCATTACGTATTTAGGCCTGTACGGGCCGGACGCTGAGTACATCATCCGCGTATTGTAACGGCGAAATGCAACAGCTAAACGTATTATGGACAAGGGCAGTTCAGCAAATGCTGGGCATTTTCAGTTCCGAACATCTTATCGCTTCATATCTAATCAGACGGCGACATTCGCTGATAAGGAAGTTTAAGAACAAATAACAAAACAAAAAGCGCAAAAAAAAAAAGCCAACGCTCTCTGGCTCTTAAAGTGACCGTAGTCAATTAAAACAAGTAGTCACAGTGTTTACTGAAGATGCCGTATAATAATCGGCACAACTTATTATTATTATTATTTTACAAATTTAAAGGAGCAGTATTAGATGGCGGGTACCCTTTTTTTGTTTATATAAATACGTATATACGCTACACTCGATCCAGTGCATCTACTTTCTCGGAGAGCAATTTGAAAGAGACAATCGCTGCAATAGACCCTCCTCAAAAGACCGCGCGAACGCCTGTCCGCCATTGCTCACACTCTGAGCATTCGTTGGATACGAGTATGACGTCAGCGTTCGGCGAAGAATCGCATCCAATCAGGCGCTTCATGTCCGAGCAATGGCGACTGCCCATGTTGCTTGTTGGACGTTTAAAAACGGCCTATTTGAGTAAGGAACTCGGTGAACGACAATACTAAAATTATGTTAACATATAAACAAAAAAAGAGAGAAAGAAACATGCTGCGCCGTGTGAGTAAAAGTGACGTTTCACGGCCTAAGTATCACATTACAAACTTTTCTTTTACGTCAAAACGTATTTTCAGTCTTGGCATTCTCCAAGCTTCGTTCATATATATATAAATCGCTCCGTGGCGACGGCACCACTTCGTCGCCACGGAGCAAGTGTGGCGAAGGTTCGCTCGCATTTCTGTCAAACAGCGTGAGGCGGCAAAACATGTCTAGAGGCATCTTAATGGGCACGAGGGGGCCGACGGCAGCCGCTCGAGCAACCGTCCTTATTCGCGCACGTGTTTACAAGGCCGCGCGGCGGGCGACCGCGCGCCCTTAGGATAGGATGGATGGATGGATGAATCCGGCTGAGCCCTTTGGATAGGGCGGTAGCTTACGCCACCTAGCCATTTTGTTTTACCATTTAAGCTTAGAATATTTAAATGTGAAATCTATATTCACTCCACACTGCAAAGAAAGTGAGGCTATAAAACCCCCTTACCATCAGTTAATAAGAAAATACCTAGTTTTCTCTCGCTTTCTGCCACCATTCACTTAATCTTTGCTTGGTAATCTATAGGTGATGATGATGATGATGATGATGATACTGCGGCTGCTCCCTTTATAACGGGCGGGCTCAAATAATCGTGCCCAAGCCTGGGGGTGAATTCAGCGCCCCCTGTGTTGTGTATGGTGCCACCAATCCTCCAGTCGTCTTTTCGTCTGCTCGATGGTCTTCCAAAAGGCTTCAGTAGTATTGGCTGCCTCGCATGTTGACGAGAAGCCGAACGCTGCCGCTAGGCCCCTAAACTGAGAGCGCCCCTATCGGGAAATGCGCGAAGCCCGTGCAAACTTTGACCGCCTTGGCCTGGCCTTGTTCAGACACTTCACTCTTTTTCCACCTTAGTAGGAAGAAGCATGAAAGTGTTCACCTTATCAATCTCTCTTTTTTTAGAGCCGTTTTGAGCGCACAAGTCGATCAGTCAGTCTAAAAACGTAAAAACCATGCTGAAGTGAAGGTATTCACCTTTTGTTTGGAGAAAATTCCCGGCGTAGGCGGTCGGAATGCTTCCTTCCCTCTGGAGAGCAGGATGTTGGACTGCAGTTCATATAAACTTATCTAGCCGAAGAGGCCAGTGCTCGAAAGCGTTTGTGCGGCTGGAAATACGGCGGCGTCAATGGTATCTTATCCTTCTATTGTCTTCCAACTAGAGAGCGGAACTTACGATGTAAATACCAGTTCGATCGGTATTCTCTGACGTATACGCTTTCTTTCCTGTTATTTTTTGCGTCCTGTCATGATTGCTTGCATGAAAGGTATGTTATTATACCCTCGTTAGGTCTTATCTCTGGAATTTGGGAATGATATCGCTTCATGTGTGCGACGAAAAGTGTCACTGTGGTTGGCGTTCGCGATTGGCCAAACCATAGCTTCCTGTACTCTGATCCTGCCTGCCCAATCACCGGCTTACCGCGAGGCAAATCCTGCCAATCACGGCGAGGCAAATCCTGGTCGTGACGTCACGAACGGAAACCATATAGAGGGCGCCACCGAAACACCTCGGCGCTCATAGTCCATGGATCTCAGCTTCAGAAGGGCAGGACGGGGCGAGTATCATGCATCTCATTACCGCCCCTCAGCCAATCAGGTTACGGCATTAGGGGATAAGAGTGCCGAAGAACCAATCATTAAGCAAGAAACGTGAGAACATTAAAGAAACACTGAGCCTAGACAAACAAAAAAAAAAAATCGTTTTGGCCCAATATTTTTTTTACAACACGAATTTTTCGATTGGCGGGCGAAATCGAAATTGTACACCTGTGGGATCATGATGATATCGTTTGTACGCAGTCGTGCTGGGCACTTCGAGCGCTCACTAGTTGGGCACAAGCGCAATCATCATCATCTCACAGGAGTACGATTTCGGTTGCGCCTGCTAATCGAAATATGCGTATCGAAGCATAAATATTGGGTAAACAATTTATTATTTCGACAAACATTTGTTTTGAGACACGCCCGCCTTAACCAGGTAGAAAACACAAGGTTTTTTTCTCTAGGTTCAACGCCCCTTTCAACCACGCCTTTCGTTTCTTAAATTGTCGATGAATATAGGCAGATATTTTATACGAAGTATCCATTGAGTCAGCCAGTGAAGGTTATAGAAAGTACAACTCCTGACAGGTCCTCTTAGGCCGGTTACGTGTGGCGAAGAAGAAAACAAAAACTTGAGATACTCTTGGTAAACTAAGCAATTTGAACAATCTATAGTCGGATGCAACCTAAGAACAATCTTTTAGCTCCACCCACAAGCGCATTGCGCCCATCTGAAGTGCCTCCGCCGTCGAGAAAGTAGTTCGCTAGCAACGTTGCTTTTTCTTCCTCCAGGAAACGTGTCTTAAACTACTACAATATTTATTTAATTCATTCAGGACATTTAAATAAGTTAGAATATGTTTTTGTCAACGAAATAGCTGTTTAGTAAAGAAAGAAAGTCATGTCCAATGTACCGTCTTCCCAATTCATTTTCTGTCCAAGATACTGTCTAACATACCGTCTTCCAGCTCTCAGCAGTGCTAAGCCTCGCGCCCGCTTCGAAATTTTCGTTGGCGATAGCGTCGCTGGATTCTCCCGTTGTCGCGCAAAAACTGCTGCAAACGCAAGCCGATGCCATTAAGATTTCGTGGCGTAACCTCGGGCACGTAAAACACGGTGCAAAAAAGCAGAATAATTGTCACGAGAAACTATAGCATCGCGTTGCTAAGGCCAGCAGCCATGTTGAGCTTTTTTTTTTCAAAAGGATCGCGATTGGTCCACAGAATCGTGACGTCATGAAACCAATTGGCTGGCGTTTCTCGGCGTAGGATTACATTTTCCTCTGAGAGGCATTTCCGGTTTTTTCTTAGCTTGTAACCGACTATAGGTATGTACATTTTCGACACAGACTTTTGTCGAATCTGTTTCCTGAAACTACGTTCCTACAGTTAAGAACGTGGTCTCTTCTTTTTTTTTTCTTTTTTAAGACAAACCAATATGTGTGTTTTACAGTACAACATGCGGTTTATTTGGGATATTAGGCTTTTGCGTATGCTAATTCGTGATTTAATGGACAGTCAAACCCTTCTTGCGTGCCCATATAAATGACCACAAATTCTATAAATATTTGAGTATTTTATGAAAATCTTGATTGCAACCTGTCACCGCTTTTGCGAATGTGACAGGCTTTCACCACGAGGTTTCGAAACCTTGCGATTGTTTTTGTGCGAAACTGTTTTCTTTTTTTAGATATGCGTCCATAGAATCTGTTATGTGTGCATACGTGTGTGCTTTACTGCAAAAGTTCTTTGAGTGTTGGTACGCGCGTAAAAGTGATCAATGAATCAACCAGTTAGTCAAAATATCAATCGATCAATCGACGTTTATTTGAGTTCGAGTATACATGAAAACTTAGGGTGTCACGAAAAAGGGCGTGTTGCCCCCTGCTTGGCGGGAGGCTGCCAGGTCTGCTCCTCAGGTGCACTGTCCTTAATGACTCAAAAGAAAAAAAAAAGCCCAAATCGTTGCTGTTCTAGACGAAATGCTTTAGTATTTAGCACAGGGGTTCCGACTTGGCGAAGGACGGGAACTCCAACCTCGCAACGGTCCTCACACTGTTGTGTTCAGAGAGCGGTTTCGGATGCAGTGATCACAGCCCCGAAGTGCCGAATTAGAGCGCAGCTCTTGAGGAGGAGGAGGGAAGGGTACTGAGCGGAAGATATGCCCTTCCTTCCCTTCCGTAACCTTCCCTTCTCCTCTCCTCCTCCCCTCCCATTTAGCGGGAAATTTTCGCAACATTTCCCGCTAAGTTTGGCAAAAAGTTTTTACCCACTAAATTTAGCGGAAGTTGACGTCATGTGACCTCAACACCAATTCAGTTTCCCCGCTAAATTTACCGCGGAAAACGACGTCACAAGACTTTTCCTGCCAAATTTGGTGGGAAAATTTTTCACTAAATTTGGCAGGAAAAGTTTGCGCTAAATTCGGCAGGAAAAGTTGGCGCCAAATTTGTCGGGAAAAGTTTCCGCTAAATTTGGAGGGAAAAGTTTCCGCGAATTTTGGCAGGAAATTTTTTCGCTGACTAGATGGAAATGCGCGGAACATAGGACAGAAAGAACAGGACAACACGAGCGCTGAGTTTCGCTGAATTTAGCGGAAACTTTGCCCGCCAACTTTAGGGGGTCGATAGAGACATAACGTCACAGCCACGTGTGACGTCACATGTGGCTGCGCGCGTTGCATTATGGTACTTTTTGGTGATGCCGATGCCGACGCTGACACCGACGGCGGATTTCTTGCGACACGGCCTCCTAAACGCTGTCGCGTTAAAAAGAACGATGCGCGAAAAAATATATATACGGGAATTTAAAATGCTCTGGTTATCCGACAGGTGGCGCCAGTGTGTCCTCTCGTCGCTAGGGAGGCTCAAATGAGGGTGGGTGCAACTCAAAACCTAGAGGGCGCTTGCAATTTAAGGGTTTAAAGCAACGTCCACGACGTCGGACTTTACCATTTTTTGCGTTAAACAAATACTTAACCTATCGGAACAAAACTGGCGGCTATGGAAAAGTAATCATTTATACCCTGTGTAAATTATTTAAGTACATTAATTGGCTCTTATGACCTGAGTTAGGAAATAAAACCACCCTTTGCCTCATAGACTCCCAGCAAACTTTAGCGATTAAATGGCGTCCATATCCCGTGATACCCGATCTAGCAGTTGCACCCTCACTTGAGCCTCCCTACTCGTGGCAACAGATCCCAAGGGGTTTTAAGGCACCAGGTGGTAAGCAGTCGCAAATGTGATAACTAGCCTTTGGGCTGTCTGTGACTGTATAGGTGACACAGCCGTAGTGACACATTTTTTGTCGTCACCTGAAGGTGACCACCGCGACGCATAGATTGGAAAGGAGAAAAGTGTGCCGGCCTCAGAGTGCCGATGGGACTCGTGCTGATCGAACACGAGTCTTAGACAAACAATGACGCAGCACTCGTGTCTGCACTATGCCCATTGTTGACCTTTATTTGGTGGCGCCTAAAATTCAGCACTAAGGCTTTTTCTTAATCTATACTAGTTATAAAATTTCGAGAAAAAAATTCTTGCACATTATTTGTGCGTTCGGCGAAGTAGTTCTTACAGGATTTGGTTCTCGAAGGACGAAGCAATGATTTTGGTTCTTGAAGCCTCTACGTTTTGATAAAATAACATAGAGCAAAACTAAGATGCACCTACATACATCGAAAGCGGTCGTGCGAGAACGTCTCGTTCACAGATGTGAACGCTGTCTCGTTCACAGATCCGCACACTTTCCAGCCGCTCCGGCCTGCAAAAGTTATTTGAAACCTAAACAGATTTCGGGCTTTTAGATTGGTTTGGTGGTTTGGATTGGACCGCCATTTAAGGGGGAAACTAGTAACGTTCCGCAAAGACCCGATGCTTGAGGTGAATAATACGATTACAGAAGATGTTGCTTGGAGTCAGTTGTGTAAATTAGCACAGCGGAATTATCGGTCATGCTCAAAACAAAACTCTGTTATTTATAACTACGAACTATTTACATATCTACAAGAAAGGTGCGACGTTGTGTCCTCGTGCTGCAGCTAGTTCAGCATCTTCATGCTTGTCTTGCCGCGATACAACGGGAAAGGTGTATATATGCTTTGTTCTGTAACAAGCCATATCACGGAATCGGTATTAAAAGTCTGAGCCATTCTACTTTTGCCTTCAACACTCGCGGCAAAGCTTGGATTATGGTTGTCGTCTTAGTTTCAAAACTGAGGCTCGGTAAACCAGTCAGCCAAGCCGGTCAGCAATCATTTATACGGCGGTGGTGCGGACGGGCAAGGGGACATGTTGACTGGCACACCAGCTTTATCGCCGGCCAAATCAGGAGTGGGTGTTTGGGGCAGTATGTGGTACTGTAACGTGGGATTTGCACGTTACGGGGCAAAAGATGCGCACAGTCTCGCTGTGGGTACGGGCATCGGTACAGGTGTCTGGTGTACACCACTGGGATGTGTCACGTGAAACGACCGTGCAAAGAAATTTCAAATCAGCAGTGTTTATTGTTTTCCTCGAAAGCTTATCAGGAGTAGTCTTCTTCTTTAGGGTTCGTATCGTCGTACAACTTTCTCTGTCTGCGCTTTGTGTACGCAGTTGTATATGATAACGGTGTCCGATAACTGAGCCATTTTGACACTGTTCGTACGTCTGCTCTGAGAGACCCTTTCTTCAAGGGCGCCGCCATCTTGAATTGTCGTCACTTCCAGTAGGGGCGAAAACATTGTTTTGCCGTCGCCACGCAAGTAGAAGACACTGAGGATATAAGCGCAACAGACACACATTATCGTTTTGCCTCCCACTTCCCTTCCTTTCTTAGCTTTCCTTTCTTTTAATTTTTTCTTAAATTTTATTTCGCATGCATTGGAGATTTCTAAAGTCTAAACCGTATTGGTGCCTCCTCTCTGGCGGAGCGTGGCCTGTAATTTAGCAAGACTTGTTGTTGGGCTAGTTGGTTGATTGTAAACTTGTACGCGCAAACACAGAAGATGAACACGAAGGAGTGGACATTGACCAGCAGAACGGTTACAATGTCCCCAAATTGTAGCCGTTTTACTTCTGAAGCGTAGCCGCCATTACGAATTTGACGAAGCAGGATGTTGCAAGAAAATCGTCAGACCACAGAAACGCAATGTGACTTTATAGAACTGCAACTGTTCTTGGTGCTTAAAAAAAAAAAAAAAAAAATGTTTCGCGCGAAGTGCGCGATATATTTAAGATGGTCTAGTCGCACGAGCCCCAAGTAGAAATATTCGAGGCTCGAATTTGTGGCGTCACTGTAACCCCTGCGCAGGAAGCTGGCAAACTTGTTCGCCGAACCTAAACGACGACCCGCGTGAAACAACGCAATCCGCAACGCACAACGCGCAGTTAACGTGTATAGTACGGTCCATTACAACGCCCGTTCGAAAGGCTTTCAGAACCCATGCCTTCACAGAGCCGAATAATCCTTCAGTGATCCCCACTGCGCAGCACTCGACGTACCCTGTTTGACCTATTCTCTATAAACTCTTCGATCTAAAGGCAATTGAAATAACTGTAAACAGGGGTGTAAAAAAAAAAGAAGTCTTGATTCAGAAGGAGTCATTTGGCTTGAAAGCCAAATGACGATGGGCGAGTTGGGACGGCATACTTAGCCGTGTCTGTGTTTTCTTTCATGTGGTATCTCGTCCTCTGTGCTGTTTTAATTCTTAGACCCTACTGAATGAAGCTAAAGTGTCATAAAGCATGACACCGGCGTCACGTCACGTCACACTGAAATTGACGTTTCACGTGTGGTCACGCCGTGCTCAATGTCACAGTGTCGCCGTGTCTTTACGCGTAGGTCTAAACATAATTCAGTCTCGTCATTCACCTCGTTCACTCCGTATTGCAGCGACTGACTCTCCTAAGTGATTTAGGGGAATTTAGGGGAAAGAAAGTTGTTTTGGGGGAACCTTTCTTCTTTCTCTCTCTCTCTCTTTCTCTCGTAGAGATTACCGTATGAAATTGCAGAGCAACTCCAAGAGCTGACCGAGAGTTGTACCGCACCAGTTCGACGGGCCACCCTGTGTTCGATCCCCGAAGGATGGCTATGGTCAATGAGAGCTCAACAAGGACGCGCGTAGCGCGGTTTATTTTGTTCACGCCCCTTGCTCTCCGATTCCTTTATCAAAAGTCCGCGCCAACGCCGGTCCACCATTGCTCGCTCACATGCTCTGAACACGTACTAAACACGAGGCATGCGTCAATGTTCGACGTGAACTCGGCTCGGCTCGTGCTTTTTGCCGGAAGTTCTACGACCACCCGCCAGCATCGCGGCATCCGACAACGAGGCAGTCCGGCTTTAATGACGTCGTATGGGGGCCACTTCAGGCCCACCTTCGGTGCGCGGGCGGTGTATTCGGAGAGCAAGACGTCTGCGTCTTGCGCAGAAGTTGCGGTGACATCAGAACGACCCCGAGCTCTGATTGGCTGGTGGAAAACCAGTAGTGGGTAGACCTCAGGGCATCTATAGCATTGAAGTCTACCAACTATTCTTTTAATCGAGGCCAATCAGTGCTGGGCGTCGCTCCGACGTCACAGCAACTCCTCCGCAAGAAGCACTTGCTCTCCTCATAAGACGCCTACACGCACCACCACCCGTTGTTTTAGGACAGATTATGCTTTTACCAGAGCTCTTTCACGTGCACTTCAAAGGCCTTCGGAACGCTCTTTCCTTTAGGAATTGGCAACTCATCTCGTGGACTTGACTGTGCGCGTGTCCATCGCCGTGCGGTCTTTCGACGAATCTTTAAGGGAGTTCATTCTTTAGTGTACCTTTGGAGTACCCATGAAACGGGCGTAATCGTTGCTAGGCGAAACTTGACAGAAGTAAAAGAAACTCCCGTGGGATGCTTACGTTTTGCCCGTTTTAGTTTCATTTAGCCGTGACACTCAAGCGCAATGGTAAATCCCGGCTGCGTTCTACACTGGAGACGATTTGACGCATAGCTTCCGTTGTTATCACCAGAAAAGGTCAGGTTACTCCCTTCTAGATAACAAAGTCGTAGTGTTGTTTCTTTTTTTTTTCCCTTTATAGCTACCGAAGCTGAACGCGGGACACAGATTATAGTACGACTGCTGCCTCAGTGTTCCTGTTCGGACCAGGGTTTTTACTGATTGGTCCCGACGCCCAGCCGAACGCTGACGCGGTACTCGCGTCCAATGTATGCCCCGCTCTGGCCTCTGGGAAGGTACGTATGCCCATCTTATCTAGGAAGGGCTGGAGGCTCGTCAACGCCCGCCTCAGACGCTCGGCATCTGGGTAAGACAAGAGAAGGTCATCAATGGCGGCTGTAACCTGGCGCGTGTGTGATGCATCTATAGGCGTGAGTAATATCCTTTATCTTAGCACGAGTCTTCTTCCTTTGCGTGAGCGTCTCCAGGCTAGAAGCAGAATGACAATGTTCGCAAGTCCTGTAAGAAGACCAGCAAGGCACACTTTCAACCAATAATTGTTGATTGATTGCGACCCAGGTCAGTCACAGGCACACACACACAAACACCGTAGGCACACAGACACACACACATTCAGAAGTTCCCAAAAATATAGTGCGCCTAGATTTGGTGTGACTTCGACTGCTCGATCGAGGTCGCAGAGTTTATGGGCGGCGCCTGCAATACGAGACGCGAGGAAGTGAAGAAAGGTTCGGGCGTCTTCGAGCTGCTCGAAGCGACTCTCTGTTTCACCGCCCAGTTCTACCGTCGCCACGCGACAAGGCACACGTGTGTAAACGTGTAACCGATCTGTGCTGGAGGTGCGCGCCATTACGTTGCTAACGCTATATGCATATAGTTTGAGCGCGTTAGATCATCGCAGCTAGGAGCGCGTGGAACGAAAGCCCTCTGCAAAACCCAGGGATCCCTGAGATTCGATCCCAACCTCGGCCCGTTTCGATCTGAATGAGCATCATACCGACGTTCGGTCGTGTACGTCACTACTTAGAGATGCACGTTGAAGTCCTCAGGTCAACGGTGGCACTGCACTGGTCAAATTTCTCACTTTCAGCGGAAACGCCAGACGCCCACTGTGTCTGCTGAATTTTCCGACTTCCAAACAAACACATAACAAAATTAGCTCTATCTTTATATATACTAAACTAACCTCCTAGACCCTGCAAAGTATGCCTTCGAAAATCGCCGGCTGTGCGGCCAAATTTCATCCGAGTCTCGTGAACCGCGTACCACCATGAGCGCGCTGCTTCGCATTGCATGCAGCACTATGACGTCACACAAGCCGCACTCTTCCCTCCACGGCGACGCGCCATTTTCTGCACTGCTGTTGCCTAGGCGACCCGCACGGTCAGGACAATGATCATACACCAATCATCGGCTGGCATTAGAGTCCATAACTGCCACCGCCATAAGATGTGATACGGGTCGGCATATACACCACTGTGATACGTAGTACCCCCGCAATGATCGAGGTCGTTCTGCCAGAGTGTACAAAAATATATGTGTACGCCTATATTTTAGTACCCTTTACACTCCGTTCCCCCTTACGATGTACCGCAGCCGACCCTACGAGTCACGTTATCCAATTCAGCGCTCCATGCGTACCACGTGACTTTACTCTCCTCGCCTCGCTCCGCGCCTCACTCCGCCCAACCGGAAGGACACGTGACATGCTCCAAGCTATGAATTGGCTCCAGTAGAGTCAATCCATAGCTTGGATAAGCTATGGATTAGCTCTACCGTCCATTGAGATCCACCTTAAGCCCGGTCGACACACTGGCGACTGCTTACAACCGGGTGCATTAAAACCGCTTGGGATCTCTTACGACGAGAGAACAGATCTGGCGCCATCTAACGTGTACCCGTGGAGAAAATTGGCAGCCCGTATATTTGTTTCTGTTTTATTTTCGCGCGTTATTCACTGTTGTCTTGAGAGGTTTTTGACAATGTTGTAAGCGACTATTTCTAGTAGATATCACGTACATTTGATCTCGCAACTACTGCAAAGCCTCTGCTCTAGTGCAGTGAGCTTCCAGGGTCACCTCATAGATGGCGCGAGCGTGCTAGTGTCTTCTCTCGTCGTAAGAGGTTACAAAAATTCGGTCGTAAGCAAGCCCAAGTGTGTGACCGGGCCTTATAGATGAAGCAGAGCGTACTCGCATAACATTGGTACGGAGACTTCTGCGTCATAGGTGTCGAAATTGATGTCGGTAACACGGAGTAAGTGACGAATGGGGTTTTATTGGTACATTGTAGAACCTGCATACCTGAGAACAACTTATAACATCAAAAACATACAGTGTGTGCATGGTAAACAATGATGACTATAAATACCGCGCGAATGGTTGAAACGACATAAAGGTGATGCACTATATAGAGACGACTTTACTCTGACAGATTACTGAAAACACAGTAAACAATAAACACCGGAGCCTCAGTAAGCCGTTTCTTTGCTCGGCACACTTATTAATGACCTTTTTTTTTTTTTTTTGCCGTGGAAACATTTTACATTTTACAACTTCCCTTAATGACCCCTATGAAACATAATAATAATTAAAAAAATATATATATGCTGCCGTACCCAAACAACTCTTTTTCTCCTGACGAGATTGCGATAAAGCTCTTGATACTCGCCGCCAATGCCCTCCAATAAACCCTTTCCAAACGTGCATGCCATCTCGTAGCTGCAGTGCCAATTACCTGAATCTGTCATTGTTTGGACACGCAATCTGAGCATGCATTGAACCTTAAGGGTCGCGTCAGCGTACGGCGTGAAGTCGTCTCAGCTCGTTTTGAGAACGAGTGCGGCGTCAGCCTTCGGCGGAAACTCGGTTTCAAACACAGTCTTCGTGCTCCCAAGAAAAGAACCCCGCCAATGTTGCTCGATGGAGTTTTGAATATGGTCTATTACGGCATTCAAATGCGTTTTTCTTTTCTTGTCAAATAATCGGGTAATTTTATAACGAAAGGTCACTTAAATGCACATTAGTGCTTTTTATTAAATTAATTTATATGGAAGAAATGTAGAACACAAGAGGTGCTAGATAACAGAAAGAATAAAACATAGAGAGGACGACACAGACGAGATAGGACAAAGGGCACACGCAAGAGGTACTCTTTGTACAAAGGGACAAACTTGCGCTTATCGGGCAGTGGATATGAAAAGCGCTGTGTTGTGCATTTATATAAATGGCGTATAGCACAGATGTTTCCCGCAGTTATACACAAGTTCTTATTCTTTCTTTTCAGACTCATACGACTTGTCGGCGGTGGCGCCGTTGAGGATGTAGCCGGTCGACGAATCCGCTGGCTCGGTTGCTTTGGGGTTGTTCTCAAAGCGAAAGACAATGATCAGGGCTACTGTTTAGGGTAAGCACCTTGGGGAAAGGACTGGGTCGCCGGTCCCATGGTCACCTGGTGCGGTGTTTGGTATGCCACCGTCGTGTTTGGCTGAAACAAATCGTGAAATCAGGTCAACTCTTTCATGGGCTAGGAGCCGTAACAGTGTAAAACGATGCTGACCAAAAACTGGAAGCGCAGTGGAAGCGCTAGGTTCTGCGTAACTCACCCAAATCGGGTCACATTTGCATTTTTTATTAACGAACTTTATAGTTATTACACACATAAAAATGATGTAGAAATCGCTGCTATCGTTGCGCGGATCCTCGACTAAATGCGGTTGCATTTAGCGTAGGGGTTCCGACTCAGCGGAGAATAAAAATTCCAACCTCGCAGCGTATATATATATATATTTTTTTTTTTTTTTTGTTATCATGGTGTGCATGTTGTTGTCTTCGGAGAGCTGGTCCGTTCTCGCGGACGTCGGCAGCCCACCTGGCCGTAGTCCCACGAAACCAGCCCCGTTTAGTCGAAATCACGAGCGTACAAACCACTGATCTCAATGGCAATTGCTGGATCGCGCTTCCCGCTCCCGCGAGTGAAGCCACCGGACGGCCATCTTGCTCGGAAAGGATTCGCGGTTTTGCTAGCGTTACAGAGGCTGGCGGCAGTGTGCTGAAGACACGTTTCCTACTCGTTCGTCGTCATTCGTCGAAGAAGATTTTTAAGACCCTGTGTAACGGTTGAGACTCGCTTGAGAACTCGTGGAAATTTTTATGGAAGCGCAGTGCAGCAGGAAAAAGCCACAAAAAAAATAAAGATTTCGTACTACTGATATGATTGTCATAAGCGTCCAATAAACAACAAAAAATTGCGCCGCTGATGCCGCTTCCCCCCCCCCCCCCCCCCCCTCTTCCGTCACCACTGGACACTGGATCAAGCTCGCTTCTGGACCGTGAGTGCCGCAAGTTACAAATACAGTCAGCGTAAAAGTTAAACGCTGCCCCTGCAGAGGTACATACGGCTTGACGCGCATTGCATTCGCCAAACACATCCACACGGCGCCGAAACGAATCTTGATCGGTATCCAAGCGTGCGAAGGCACAGAGACGCAGCACTTCGGCGTGCCAAGGAAGCTTTGACCCCACCGCGAGACCGGCGAAAGTTGCTTCCGACGAGTTGTGCCTTTTTCCTGCGGCACTGCGCTTTCGTAAAACTTTCCACGTGTTCACAACGGCAAGTCTCAACGGTTACACAGAGTCTTAAAAATCTTCTCCAGCGAATGACGACGAACGAGTAGAAAACGTGTTTATAGCACGCTGGAAAACCGCAGCAAAACGCTAGCAAAATCGCAAATCGTCTACGAGCAAGATGGCCGTCCGGTGGCTTCACTCGCGCTGCAGCGAACAAGCGGGGAAGCGCGATCCAGCAATTGTCATTCAGATCAGTGGTTCAAACCAAAGACGACTGCATGCATTAGGGCAATATATCTTAACTCATTTAAGAACATCGTCGTTGAGTTAGATTACTTCTGCCGGATTTCTTTTACAGCGGAGCTGTTACAGGCTAGGTGTCCAGAGTTCGGTGTCTTCATTTCTTTACGGGAGACACAATCCTGGGGAAACTGGCCCTTAACAGCTCCGCTGTAAAAAACTTTGTTGGCGATGTGATATTTTTTAGCGGCCCCGAAAGGGATCTCAAAATTTCATTTTGAGGAATAATGAATATTTATATGTGTTTCCTGTATTTTGGAATTGTGCGCATCTACATGGTATAACCGTGCAGTGCTGTGTTTACTATTAAAAGTCTTACAATTTTAGCGCGTTTTCGTTTTATATAACGACGCTACGTCAGAGATTGAAGGGGGGGACGGCCAGTATATTTGGCGACGACGTGCGGCGATTTCACCGATATGGCCTTCGGTCGCTCGTTCTCATTTAGCGCATGAAGCACCTACCGTGTTTCTCCTTCCGCACACTCCCCGGCAGCCGAAGACGCAGCATACGGTCACGCAGACGAGAAGCGCGATCAGTCCCACCACAAGGCCGGCGATGGCTCCAGGAGTCCAGGACAGGGAGAAGTTGGAGGTGGTCTCCGTGTACTTGCCTGCAGAGGGTGGCACACGTGTTTAAGGTCACTTCTTAAGGCCCCTTCGCACACTCGCGACTCCTTTTTACGAGAGCACACTAGAAAGGCTAGGTTGAAGACAGGGTGCGACTTCTTGGGACAGGGTGCCTTAGAACCACTTAAGATCTCTTACTACGAGAGAGAGCCAAGACTGAAGAGCGGGTGCATCTCAAATCACGAGGAGCATTCGCAATTTAATGGCGGACGCCTTCTGCGGAGATCGACCGGAAGTGTGAATGCGCTGCGTTTTCGCGTTGTGAGGAGGAAAGCAGGCGGAAAGGCAAAGGCGTTTGCAGACGATGAACTCTCTCGTGCTCCCCCTTGCAGCCCGTATGGAAAATGCGGCCCATAAACCACGTGACTTCGACAGAGCAGTTCGAAAGTCTCTGTACTACGGGCTCTCTGTAGAGAGCAATAGAAAACACTCTGGCACGCTGGCGGGTATCTGGCCCGCGGACCGCCGGTTGCCAACCTCTGGCTTAGAGTAACGAGAGAGTAACCATAGTCCTTGTCACATCGAGGAAAGCGCAATGAATGTGCATCATTCCCGCGCTGCGTGAAGTATAGAGGTCTCGCAAGATTTGGTCGTCGAAGGAAGAAGAGACGCTTAGAGCAGTTGAAACGTACACGTCTTGATGAAAGAACATGAAGATGATCTAAGATACACCTAGATACAGATCTTAATTCAATGAGTACAGGGACAAATTAGTAACATTCGAGTATCTGCTGCATCGAGATACGTTTGAAAAATATATCTGTACTTCAGTAGTAAAATTCATTTACAATGCATCGCTTGCATCGTGATACTTTGGCAGACTTAGGCATCTCGTTACACTTGTTGCCGTTATTATGATAAATTTAAAAGATAAAAACATGTGTTTAGTGCAAGTTTTTTCACAGTTTATGGAATGAACCCGCCTTATATTATAATCCATCACAATCAGCAACAAAAAGAAAAATCTGTGGTTTAAAGAAGGTTACTTGTAAGAATAACACAATAATCTCCTCTAAAAAAGCCCTCCACCCTTTCCAATTTATCATAGCGAACGCTGTAAAGGAGTTGGATGGAGAAACGGCACACGGCTGTGTTGTCGAATTTCCTCACACTATGGGGTTACTCAGAAGCACATAACGGCAGTTTGAGGCGGCAGTTAGAGATGCGGCCTTAAGGCGAAACAGGGTTCATTTCGTGCAAACGCCTTTTGTCAAGCATGGCAGGCAGTCTTTACCGTTAAGTACCTCTATGATTCACATGGCATGATACTTTTTTTAGCAGAATTAGTTTAAGTTCAGGGGAAGTGTATAAATGACAAAAAGAGAAGCACAAGCATAAATTTCCATTCGTATTCGCCATGAACTACGCCGTCCCCACATAGCACCGTTCGGGAACAAATATATTTCTATCGGTATCTGTCTCTGTATTTTTCAGAAGTATCTCAGGGACATCCGGTTGCATAAAAGACAAATCTGTCTTAATATCTGTATTTTGGGCCTGAAAATACATGTATCTAAGTGTCTGTATTCCAAGATATTTTTGGGGTTATCTCTGCCCAGCCCTGCCTGATCATTCGGTTGAATTCGTCACCGAGCGTCTTATCAGCGTTCGGCGTGCAATATCCGGTCATAGAGTTAACGCTGGAAGCAATGCCCAAAACATGGCAACTGTTATCATGATGGCGGCGTCTTGTAGACTCTTTAAATATCACACTACACTCTACCTATCTACGTTTTCCCTTGCGGCGGACAGCAAAGGACGCTACGAGTTATTGGGGAGTCTTAGTGCATCATTCCGATAACGATACCGGACACTCCTGGACGCCCTTGCACGATCATTCTGTGGTTATCGGGTATCGTTATTAGGGAGTTTTAGGGAACCTTTTGTGCACATCCGTTACGGTACGATGGGCCCTCCGGTACAAACTGCGTATGCGCCACCGCAAAGGACTTGCACATGCGCAGTGCGTACCAAAGGGCCCATCGTATGGGATGTGCAAAAATGGTTCCCTAAAACTCCCTATTGGAAGTATCGGAACGGTCTACTAAAACTGTTTTATATAGAGTTTTAATATCTCCTCCCGATACTTCCGATGGCAATATACCCGATGACGACATGCGCAAACGCGTCGCCAGAGTAGAGAGTTTTAGTAGATCGTTCCGATGATTCCGATAACGATATCTGATATTCCGCCGCCGCCTTAGCGCGTACATGGTATCGTTATCGGGTATCGTTATAGGGTGTATCGGAGGTATTAAAACGGTCTGCTTAAACTCTCTATTCAAGCCAATCCAACGTCTCACGCGGGTGTCTCAGATAACCTATCGGGAGGAGTGACCGACGCGTGGGACGCAAAATGACGAAAGACGGTCACAGCAATTGATTGGCTGGGAGGGCTCGTAGAGTCCGTTGCCGTCAATTGTAAAGGAAAAAGTTACGTGAAAGTTAAATTAAAAAGAGAAGAAAAAAATACCGGGTTGGTGTCTTACACTCAAAGCCGCCGCCTTCCAGCGGCCTGCAGATCATTTCGCGGTTATCCGACGTGTAGTTGCGGAACTCTTTTCTTTCTGCGTGTTGGGTAGCGCCATTGCTGGAGCCCAAACCGGCGAGTCCTCCGCTCGAAGTTAAATCCTTCAGTCGCAGCGCAGCGTCTTCCAGGCTGGCACACTTGGCAGTGGCCAGGGTGCCCAAGACAGCAGCAACCAGTATGCACCACGACCGGTAATTCATGGCTCGGGATTGGAGATGTCTATATATGGGTCGGACGAAGCAGCTGATAGCTGTGAAGGGAAAAAATAGATTGACAGCAACTTTCCTTTAAATGTCCTATTATAAGACATGAAATGCAGAATTTGAGGAGCGATCGTTTAAATTTGTTTAGAAGACATTATGAGCAGTCCTTTCGGGGGTATGAATTTTTCGCAGTTTCGTACACACGCTCATGACTAGTTTAATTAACATCTGGAAATTATATATCAAAATAAAAAAATGACGTTTGTCTATATGAAAGCTCCCAAGACCTAACGAGCGCAAAAACTTAAGTACTTCCGGTTTAGACCGGACAATCCGTTTAAGCGCCAATAGAAGCGGCAGTGCAAGTGCCAGAGGAGTCAACTGGCCAGATCCATAATCCAAATTTCCGCGTTACAAAGGGGAAGCCGAAGGAATCTCCAAGTCCTTCGGCTTCCTCACTAAGTCCTTACTAAAACGTTTAGAGCTAAATTTGAAGCAACATTGCGATTGCTTCATTATTATTATTTTTTTTTAACATGGCGCAAGACACGTGGGCAACTGAGCGGCAGATTTGTCGTATAGGATGCGTCGCAACGTCATGCGAAGCGTAAGTTCGTCTGCTTCTTACGGTGTCGTCCCAATCCGGCTGAAGCCTCAATTCGGCTATTGCCTCAATTCGGCTAGAAGTTTCAATTCGGCTGGACGTTCCAGTTCGGCTACATCCTCAATTCGGCTAGAAGTTTCAATTCGGCTGGACGCTTCAGTTTGGCTAAATCTTCAGTTCGGCTACAAGTTTCAAGGGTTCCCGATGATGTCAAAACGCCGAGCTCTTATTGGCTGATTAAAAAAAAAAAAATAGTGGGTAGACCTCAAGGCATCTAGCATTGAGGTATTCTACCCACTATCCTTTCAATCAAAGCCAATCAGAGCTATAGGCGTCGTTCTGATGTCACCGCAACTCCTGCGAAAGAAGCGGACGAACTCGCTCTCCGCATTATGTAGAATCATGAACTCAAGTGTTGCTCTTTGCATAATTAGCGTAGGGCGATCTTATCACTTTATGTTGGTTCTTTTTCACATTAAACTCCCCAAAACCGTTTTAGTGAGGTGCCTGGATCAGTGTCACAAAATAGACTTTCCCTGAACTGAAATATTGCGACCCAACATATAAGCCGCGAGGCTTATTTGAACCGATTTTAAACCATGATTTTATTTTGGGTCCACGTGCCGATGTAGAATCCGCGGTCTCGGAATCGCTCCTTGCTCAAAATAAGTCTCAAAGCGTAAATATTCCCTTCTTTCTTTCTTGCCATAAAAAAGAAAAAAAGTTAGAAAGGGGGCGAGATTTTTTTAGTTTGTATACGTGTGTAATTCAAGCATTTAAAGTTTTTTGTCCCTTTAAATGTCCCTTTAATCGTAATAAACGGCAAGAAAAGAAACATCTCACCTCCAAACACACAAAAAACAACGTTTCAGAACGTTACGATACTGCGGTTGGCTCCATTGAAAACCATTGTTTTCAATAGAGGGAAGAAGCAACTTTGCAGTACTTACTTTTTTCTTCTCCCACCGGCAAGTAGTCGTCTC
Organism: Ixodes scapularis; assembly: GCF_016920785.2. NCBI lineage: Eukaryota > Metazoa > Arthropoda > Arachnida > Ixodida > Ixodidae > Ixodes > Ixodes scapularis. The sequence continues at coordinate 29,050,018 of NW_024609838.1, forward strand.
ATCCAACGTGCGCTGTCTTGTGCGATATTGAGTGCTGTAGGTGCGAGCGTCAATATAAAGGCCGGTGGCGGACACGAGGCCAATCTGACCTTTGCCTCGTGATCTAGAAACGACAGCTTTATCTTATCTCACTCTGACGTCAAAGTTCCAATCAACGGCATACGCACTTCGCCAGAAATGTTGCGTCTGTGTTACCTCCGTGTTACCACGTTACGTAGTCCCTGTATGAGTCAAGCATTGTTTCGAACGCACGCAATTTAATTCTTTTTTCGGGGGGGGGGGGGGGGGGGGGGGAATTGAAGTATTACTGAATAGATATCTTGGTATTATTTTGGCTCGTGTATTTCCATTATTTATTAAATTAATCGTTTCAGCCGGCCAACGTGGGTGCTCAGTCTTTTCGGAAAGCGGTTTCGTATGAGGTAACCGCTTTGCACCATGTATACAAGTTAATATTTATACCTTGTTTCTACTGTTCGTGTATTTCTTTTTGTAGCTAATATGGGATTAATTAAGCAGATGCGTATAAAAACAGGGACAACTTTTTAAAACTGGAAGTCTGAATAACTTCCAGTGGAGAACCCCGCAGCGTAGCTTGTTCCCATATTCAATCATCTATTGCCGCTTGCTTGCAATCGGTGTGAGCACTCAAATAAAGAAATAGTGACACAATTTAAAAGAACTCAATGAGGGGTTGTTTTTTTCTTTTTTAATTGGGGTCTGAAATTTTCATTTTCTTTTTGTGTTAATCGGGAGTTTGTATGCGCTATATTTATGTCATTGCGTTATGCGTTATATGAGTTATATTTACGTCGTTTTATATAAGTCTGTGAGAAGAATAGCGTTTCAACATTCCACATTTCTCATGAAACACTTTCAAATAATACAGGCCAGCAAAGTTATAAGGCAATTTCTCAAACGGCCATGTTTGCCACTTTTTTTTAACAAAGTATAAGTCAATTAAAAATGAATACTAGTTTTTATTGGTTCCTTGTAACCAAAGTTCGAAGAAGAAAAAAAAAAAGACCACATGTCTCTTTATTACACCGTTGGTATGCGCAAAATGCGACTCTCTTCATCGTATGCTTTTTTTGTGTCGTGAGTTATTTGTTTTTTTGTGTTTTTTTGGGGGTAAAATAATTGTTGATTTGCTTGTACTAGAAGTTTGCAAAACGCATATTGTAAACGACCTAATAAGTTCGGGCTCGATATTTCGCGAATTTCGCAAAGTGCGGGTTTTCGCAATACTTAGCAGGCGCACATTTTTGCTATTGAGAGTAATTTTATATGTATTCGTTACCATATAGCGCCGGGGTGGCCAGTCGGAGATATGAAACGAGCCATAAAAATTTAACCATTTTAAACAAAAAGGCGGCGTAAAAACAAATGGCCGTGTCGGTATTTTTATTTGTTTAATCTGAGATGGTGGCTACAGCAAAATTACATTTATAAAGCGATTGCTCATTACGTTTATTAATTCTGCGTCTCCATTCATTAAACAAGAGTATTGAAGTTCACCTTTAATCATGTAGTTTTAGTATATTGAGCAGCTGAGGTATTTCTTGGTCGGGGTCTCATATTGTTTTGATTTCACCGGCTTCATCGTTTACAAAGTTGCCACATATCAATCAATCAATCTAACAATCAATTAATCAATCAATATATATATTTTTTCAAGGCTAGAACAGTTTTTTTTAGAAGGTGCAAGATGCAAAACAAAATCGCCTTACAGGGTACAAATGGCCTGTGAGAGTCAGATCGCCCGTACGTACGTCGGGCCCGAACATTGGCCGAAGTTCCTAACCCGCAAGCTAGACTTCGGCGATATTTGCTTGTGGCACACGCGGCCGGGATCCCACAGTTTTCTCAAAATACAGGATAATCTTCAGCCCTTCGTCCGAAAATCTCTCTGAAGTCACCCAAGCTTGGCAAGAGATTCATTGAGAAAACTTGCACCGGTGAGATTAGACTTCGGTTTAGCATCCATCACGCTCTCTAGCTTGCATAAAACAAAAGCCGTCTTTTATTTTATATTTTCGAATTTTTTTCTTGAAAACACTAAAAGGTCGTGCAACGATTTTCGCTCGGAATGTGTTTCACTTCACACGAGCTTACTGGCACTTTGTGGAACCCCAAGTATACTCACGCAACACCACTGACCAAAAAACCCCTGTTGTGGTGTATTATCAAAGACAAGCGAGCGTTTTTTTTTATTTTCAATCTCTTATCCAAACGACTTGATGACGTAGCTGGGGGCTGGAAGTACCCCCAGTGACGATGTTTTAATGCGGCTGAACCCGAGCACGGCGTGAGCATTCGATTTGGGCTCGTGATAATTAATAGCATGACAAGCATTGGGGTGGTGGCCCGTGTCCAATCGCTTGAATGACTACAATTGCCGAGCAATAACAACGTATGGAACTCAGCGCATATCCTGAGCCTTGCCAACCCCATCGCGTGGTTATGATCAACATTGGTGGTACATGATCGGCGCCAGATCACGTGACCGATTGTTCCGGCTGCGAGTTGAGGGGGTGAACGCTGCTCTTTTATGGCGAATTCAGGTGGTCAATCGCCGGCGACACCGAGCCGGCGGAACCGGCAACCAGAAACGCGCCGGCGACACACCACAAAACTCTCAGCACCCGAACACGAAACGCCAGACGGTGGCAGTTTGCTTCGCCTCTTGCCCGCGCGACATCGTTAGCGAGAGTCTGTCGCCGCCGTCAACCTTGGTCACCCATGTCCCAACGACTTAAATTGACTCGACTAGTGGCTGGTGAAGTGACTTCAGATCATTTTCGCTCTTTCGTTCATTTTTTTTCTCACTGACCTTCTCTCCCATTTCGGAAGTGACGACAGCGGATATAGTCTGGCGCCTACTCGCCCTGCCGTTTGGAGCTCGGGCGGAAAAAGCGCCGGAAAGTTGCCGGTGCTTGCCGGAAAACCACCGCCCGAACCGTGAGCACCGGCCAGAAACTGACCACGCGAACACTATTGCCATTAGAGCGCAGTGTAACCGCGCGTTGCATCATGGGATGTTCCCATAATAACGTCACACGTGACGTCACGTGTGACGTCACGAGGGTAAAATTTTCCTGCTAAACTTGGCGTGAAAATGTTTCGCTAAACTTTGCGAGAAATTCTTCTGCCAAATTTAGCGGGGAATTGTTTCGGCTAAATTTAGCTTGAAAGTTTTTTCCGCTATATTTAGCGGAAATATTTTCCCACTAAAGTTAGCGGGAATATTTTTCTAATAAATTTAGCGGGGAAATTTTCCCGCCAAATTTAGCGGGTAACGTTTTCCACTAAATATAGTAAAAATGTTTCCCCGCTAAAGTTAGCGGTGATATTTTCGCTTAATTTAGCGAGAATTTTGTTCGGCGTGGGCGGGTTGGTGAAGTTAAATAAAACCAGAAAGAATAAACATCGATAGGGACGGACAGAACACTGCTGTTCTGTCCGTTTCTATTTTTATTATTTCTGCTTTTATTTAGCCGAAAATTTAGCGAAATTTCCTCCCTAAATGGTTGGGGACCAGGAGAGGAGCAGGGGAGGGTACGGAGAAGGAGCAGGAGCATACCCTCCCCTCCGTACCCTCCCCTCTTCCTCCTCAAGAGCTGCGCTCTGATTCGGCATTACGGAAAATTGTAAACGTCTTTCATCTTTTTTTTTTCTTTCATTGTTTCTGCGAATCCTCTTGGGTGTGACGAAAAACGAACGCGTGTTTCATAGGTCATTTTAACGTCAGGAATTCGTTCTAAGCGGTATTCGCGCAAAGTACGAAAATCGTTGCATCGCGCCTTTTGTAGGGAGCCGTGGGCCGCACTAGGGCCGCACGTGGGCCGCACTAGGGCCCAACTAGTGCCGCACTAGGGCACTAGGGCCCACCCCTGCCACAGCGTAATACATTAGCGGGGTACATTTTTTGTCACAGTACTCGAGTCGCGGAATTCGATAAAATTAAGTACTCGCAAACATTTTGTCGTTTACAGTATAAAAATATATATATATATATATATATATATATATATATATATGTACCATGAATTAATAATACCGACCAGTCACGCCCTTCTCTATCTGATCAAAAATCGCCCCTTATTCGTCATCAACATCGCAATCAACATGTATTGAACCTTGATGGCCCGTACGAGTGTTTCATGAAGGGTGAAGAAATCATTGTATCAATATATGAAACGAAGAACCTAAACGCTAGACCGTCCTCACATCAAACTCGTAGGTATATGCTACGCAAAGGTGAACGAAGAATTACTAATGTCGTGTTTTTAGTTGTATATAGTACGTGCCTAATAAAGACATTTCTCAACTGTTGGTAATAAGATTCAATGAACTAAGCATCTTATATAAACAAGTAGAAGGTGATACCCGCTAACACGCTACAGCCAGGGCTTGCAGACTGTCTTTTGTATCATACTATAGAAGTTTAAGCATGGCATTATAAGGAGCTCGAAAATTTTATTACGCGATCGTAATAAATACTTTATTGGAAAACTACTATTTCCCACCTAAATCTGAGTGCTCAACTTTTATTTCACACTTTGACGCATTAACGAGTCAAATCAATTTTACCGAAAACGAAGTGCAAATATTTAGCAATTTTACCCTTTACGTGGACTGTGGTCCTCTATCATTGTGATTACGTGACAGAAAGCAAAGCTTTTAGGTTTCTGCCATTTATCGATTTTTATTGGCTTACGAAAGTATCAGGCAATACACTTGACTTTCTTTTATCAAGCTTCCCATTCGGCGCGCGATAACGCCTTCGTCACACCCCTTGGTGGGGGTCGATGCCCGTCATCCCCCCCTTGAAGCCGAATATCACTTGCCATGTTTATCGCGAGAACTTTCGAAATGCATTTACTGTAATGAAAAGGGAGATTACTTCAGCCTGTTCAGCCACTGATGAATCGTATCCGTTAGCTGAGCTATATGATGCGAGTGACGCAGATTTTGCAGCAAAAAAGGTGACGTCGGTAATGAAAGAAGCCATCGACAAATATGTGCCTAAAAGGCTTGCTGAACGGAGAAAGTTTCCGAGCTGCTTTGCAAGAAAATTGAGAACAACTTTAACAAAAAAAAAAAAAAAAAAGGCACGCGTTTTTGGTTTATTCAAGAGAACGTGTAAGCAAGAGTGATACCAAAAATTTTCCAACTTTCTTTCCTCAGCTCAAATATTGCTTGCACGTGATAAATACGTTCACGAAAGGCGTGTTAAAAATAGTCTTTTTTTTATCCTAAGTCTTTCTAGAAATTTGTAAGCAACAAGCCACATTCGTTTTCACAACATTCATCTCTTCGCTTTTCTAGTAACGAGATATTTATTATGTTACATTGCCGAAAGACATCGCTGATGAGTTTGCCGTTTTTTAGCAGCTGCTGCTTATCGCCCATACATTCGAAGAAGTCAGATCGAGTGAATGATCCCAGAGATGGTGACTCGCTCTCCCTCTTCAATGGTAGTACACGGAACGTCGTCATAACGATAAAAAAAAAGATAAAGTCGATATTATCTGTCGGCACTGATAAACTCCACAATTTATTATTAAAGGATGTTGTGGGCTTCTGCCACACCGAACAAAAAAGTATAACTTTTGGCGAAATTGAATGTGGAACAGGAAATCGAACGGGGTTTCTTGTTGGAAACCTGAAATCCAGTTTGCAGGGTCTGCAACCTGGACTTCAGGTTTTCATTTGGCTAAATTTAGCGGGAAATTTAGCTAAAAGTTATCTCTAAATGGGAGGGGAGCAGACGAGGAAGAGGGGAGTGGGAGGAGGGGCATACCCTCTCCTCCGTAGTCTTCCCTCCTCCTCCTCAAGAGTTGCGCTCTAATGCGGCATCACAGAGAATTGTAAACGTCTTTCATTTTTAGCATGTCTCGGCATACCAGTATATTTCCAGTAATATTTAAGGAAGCTATAGTCTTCAAACTTAGAACAGAATAAAACACTCATAAATTGGGGGAAAACAAGAGCCAACCAAGCCGGTTGGCCTCGAAGATGGCGAACTGGGGCGAGGCCAAAGTGTTCGCGTGACGTGCCAGTGACGTGGCTGACGAGCTGTCATAGATAAGGAAGAAGCTTGGCCATCGGGCGGGGCCTCCGCCCGATGGCGGATTCCCCGCCCGATAGTCCTTAGACTCAAGAAGATAGTGCGAGGGAAAGGAAGGCCACGGGAGGCAGCAGACGAAACGCTGGAGAGAGGAGGAGGCTACCGCCTCTCCTCGACAGCATTCCGTCTGTTTTTTTCCTTCCCAGTCTTCCTTTCCCTCGCCCTATTTTCTTGAGCTGTAACATGCTATAGTATAGAATTGGGTGGCGGTGCCCACCACCTAGCGAGTGTTTTCACCCTTCGTACGCTCGACTGACGAGCAAAATAAGATGCCTGGAAGCATGCAGTGTTGCAGAAAATTCACGGGACTGTCGAAGAGCATGAACCTGTAAGGTCCGCCGGATGCGTTGAATGTCCGTTTCTTTTCTAGGAACAGGTCACAAAACTAACGGAGATGCTCTCGTGTACAGGGTGCGGCCGTGAAGACTAAGATATTTGGCACGCCTTGCAAAATTCAAATTACAAACGTACAAACCTGGAATTGGGCACGCGAACGTAGCTTCGCCGGAAGTTTTATGTCTATTTACGTTTTTCCTTATATAGCTCAGTTTTGAGATAGTGAAATGTTACATTAAAGGAAAATTGGAGGCCGTGTATTTCTTGTGTCCTATACAAGCCTGTTTGTCGTTTCCATACTGGCTTATGAGCTCGCTCTCGTGTGGCTTGATGAATGCAATAACGAACACATCCAATATGAAAGGCTCTCGCGATGAGCAAGATAATCGCTATAATTAATGCTTTTAACGAAATATATGAACAGTGGCCCCAAGGGAGCTAGCTCATAGACCGGTGTGCAGACGTTGAACATCCGTGTTTTCGATTCGTGAGAACAAATTCCAAAAGCACTAGCCGGTAATTTTTTTTGTCAGTTAAACGAATTTCGGGGTCAGAAACGACAAAATGAAAAGCCAAAAAGACGGTGTTTTACAAACAAATTTTAAAAGAGCACAGGGTCATTGGTCTCGAAAAGATGCCGCTTCAGGTTCCTTTGATATCTAGAACTACGAACAAAGGGGTTGGCTTTTTGGCACGTCGAGGTTTCTTCAGAACAACAGGTTATGGTACCCGGACTTTATATATTTTGTTTTTGATATTATCTAGTATAAAAACACAGTAAAACAATCCACGAATTTTAAAGAAATAGAAATTTAACAGAAATAGGCTTGGATAAAACCTCGAAGTTTGAGCGAAAAATAAACCCCGAAAAATATACTCTCCGATTTTTACAACAAACGAACTCCGAAAACACGAAATCCTCAAGGCATAGTAAGTGCAAGGCCGCCGCTTTTTACTTCAATTTTTTAATATTTCCTCACCTATGACTTGAGAAAAAAAAAAAAAAAAGAATACGCATAAATCTTTTTGCAAAACTATATGTTCGCATGCCCAATTTCGGGTATGTATGCGTTCGAAATTCGAGTTTCGGAAGGCGTGCCAAATGTGTCAGTCCTTATACCATTTTTGTTCAATCTTCCCCTTTCCCCTTATCCTCCGTTCTCACTCTAAGGCTTCAGTCCCACTGCTCCATACATCGCACAATACACACGCTCTGCAAACATGGCGACAGAATTGTCTGCGAGCACGCCGCGTCAAACATATGCTTGAAGCATACTTTTTCCAAGCATATATGTTTGAAGAATATATGCTTGGCTTCCTAAAACTCCCTAATAGGGAGTTTTAGGGAATCGTGTTTGCACATCCGATACGGTACGATGGGCCCTCCGGTAGGAACTGCGCCTATGCGAATATTGTACGGCAGCGCATGCGCAGTTCGTATCGGAGGGCCCATCGCTCCGTATCCGATGTGTGAAAGCTGTCCCCTAAATCTCCCTAATGTTTGCAGACAACCTTTTGTACGACGTAGTGTGACCGCATCTCTGGGAGTCTGGTCCCGTATAGACGAACATTGAAGAAACCCACTGCTCGGAGATACCTGGTCAGCAATTAAGGGATAGTTGAACGAACACGGTGGAAACACTTCGAATCGACTGAATCGCAGACCGTTACGACGCACTTGGTCTGACTCAATTAAACGGTAAGTCCTGCGGGAACCATCGTTTAAATCATCGTCTTCGTGAAACAATGCTGACGCACATCCGCAAGTTGGTCTTTGGATTGACTCACGCTTGCAACTCTAGAAGCAATGTATAGTGACCGAACTTCCCTAATCGACTGCTCGCTTCTTTAACACTATAGCTTATCGGTTGTTATGCGTAAGCTCAGCTTTTCGGTGTCGTACCGGAAGATATGAAAGCATCAACGAAACAATTTCGAAATTCGTGGGATATTTAAGTTAAATTAAGCTTTCTAAAAGTAATTAGAGACACTACGTTGCGGAAGTAAACAGGTCAAATAAGCCTAGATATATTGAGATGTGAAGCAGAATAAAAAAAGGGAAAAAAACGCAAACACGCGTTAATAACCAGACGACACAGGGGTGTTGCTAGCTACATTATCGTCTCGAGTTTTCAAATTTATCTTTTGAGTGATATTCGAATGTTGCTTTTCGAACGTTTCTTTTCTTTATTCTAAACATGAATTGTGAAATAATGTGCTCCAATAGTTGCAAATGAAATAAAAAAAAATTAATACAAACTTTTGTGCACATTTTTATAGACAGCATTTTAATTCAGAGCAGTAAAGGAAGATCGTTTAACACCAACGAAGCCATTACGCAGGCCAAACCAACTGAATAACATACTGGTTGAGGTCAGAGTAGAAGGAGGAAGAAGCCGCCGAACAGCTCTGTCCCAGTCTCTGGGCTCTTGCAGTTATCATTTATTATCTATGTTGAAAGGATACCTTGGCCGTTCCGACTTAAAGATCAAGCAATATAAAACGTACCTCGACGACAGGCGGCCCGCTGTTGCAAGCCGATGCCGTCCCATCGATAAAGCCGCCAAAGCACATAAAACAAGAACATACAAGTGAGTCAAAGGGTAAATGCCTTCCATCCAAAGATAATCTACCATCCCAAGAACTGAGTTCATCGCATCGAGCAGCCATTGTTCCAATCAAATGACCGCACATGGGTGACATTCATGAGCCAGGACCCAAGATGTCGGAACCTCCATCGAAAGGAGAGACGTCAACCCACTCGTTCGAGGAAAATATAATAACGAAGATGACAAGAAAAACCGACCGACTGGAATTCCAGTGCTCTTTCACCCTACTTCCAAAGAATCTGTGCTCTGGAAGGTTGACCCTAATGCCCTGGCAAATGAGGTACTCGGAATAGCAAAGGATAAAATCCTATTACACAGAATGTCCAAGGAAGGAAACCTACCGTTGTGAGTAGCGTCACATCACAGCAGCAAATAGGCTACTCACACAGAAATCCATCACTGGAATTGAAGTGAAGGCAACTATTCCCAAGTCTTACTCGAAAAACCTGGGAATGATTCGAGGTGTCCCGCTTCCATACATTCATCTGTTGGAGTACTTTAAAGCAAATGGAGTACCGGTCGCTCAAGGACAGGCCGCTTACAATAGACAAGAAGGCGGTATACCGGAATGACTCATCCCAAAGTCTGTGTCATACTTCACTGAAAATCGCCCAATGACCCCCTCGGGTGTTCTTGGGATTCACAAGCTATTCGCTTCGAGATCGAACAGAGTCGCCACCGTTCAGCCGATGTTGGAAACACTACGAGTGTGGATACCGCCGCACGTCATCTACTCTCGGCGCACGTTGAAGCATGGATCCTCGCGACGATGAAGGCTTGTACGTTGTGAACGTTTGTTTCTTCGAAAAGATTGTATCGTTCTAAGAGCGTGGAAATACGCGAATGCAAAGAATGCCAAGCCAGATACTTACATAATGTTCCTGCTGTGGTTTGTGTTGTGATGCGGTTCTTTGTTTCAGTTTCAGTGACAATGCATACTATCATAGAGTACATTTCCCACAAAAAGCGATGACTTGAAAAGCGATGACTTGTCGAATGCGAACAACCTGTGAATGCCGGGCACATTATTTTGACCGCAGCGTTGTGGCCCCAAAGACCAGGTCGACGAGCGTACACGTGCACTTACGTGCTGCAGTCGTCCACTCTCAGCAAGGATCCCAACACTGTGGACCTGAAACTGACGAACGGTGCCACGATTGATGAACTTTCGTGAACTTGCCTTGACGCATAACTACTGTTTGTAGCTCCAAACGCCGGAAACATTTTTGAGAGTTCGTCCTCCCGATTGTTTGAAACGTTGCATACATAAAACACTTTATTTTTGCGATCCCAATTATTCGCAAATTAGGCACAGGAACTTATTCGCGGCCGCTAACTCTTGCAATTTCTAGAGATTTTAATTGTGGTCTCAAAACATAAATACTCGTGTGCCTTTATTTTTCGCTAATTTTGTAATTCTCGAAAATTGGAGGCTCGCGAAGGGTTTTGGAGTAGCTAGTGCAGTCACTTCAGAAAAAGAATTGCTCGAGCTTCACACGTGGCGCCCATGTACTTTAATGAGCTGTTTACCTTAGATGTAATCCTGCCATTTTTATGTAGTTTGATTTGCCGTTGAAAATTTGTTTTTACATGCGAAGTGGCACGATACCTTCGCCACGCGCGGAGGGCAAACAAGACTCATGGAGTGTAGACAAGCAACTGATTAGGCGCGATAGCCCGTCTTGTTCCTTCGGTAGGTTAACCAGTTGCCATCAGCCCTATTTAGCGCGTACTTCCGACCGAACTTCAAGACAATTCATCAGGTGCGGGCGACGCACACGGACACTGAGCGAGTCGCTTCCGCTGCAGTCGATGTCTCCTTTACTGTGTCATAGTGTAGGTGGGCTCTTAGGCGTGACAATTTTACAACGTTTCAAAAGTCGAATTCTCACGCAGTTATAAGTTCGTGGCATTCGCATGCTCTCCAGAAACACCGCAGCGAAAGAACCCACACTAAGGACGATCCCACTGCCCAGCAGCGAGCGACTATCAACGAACACGCTTTACGCCTACTCTATACTTGGGCCACTCGTGACACTTATGTAAACAGTTTTCTTTTTCCACTTACGTCAGTCGTCAGGCATCATTTGTTTTAAGTATTCGGCGGAGAAATTTTTAGAGCAAACCATCGCGTGAATCTTCGCAGATCTCAACTTCGAGAGCCACTCTTTCTTCAGCGCGCCGGCCGCTGGATATCAGTAAAAACTGACCCCCACATCGGTGGAATGGGTATTACACTGAGGCACTGAACAGTATCGGACCATTTCCCGTTAAAATTTCTTACAGAATGATACCGTACGAGGAAATAAACGTGATAATCTGCAGGTCGTGGCCATAGACCTGGCGGGAGGGTCTTCAAGCATTCCTGAGACGTCATCCAAGAGGGGGGAGAGGGGCTGCCGAGCGCACGCCAGCCTTTCTTTAGTTGCCCGTTTTTCGCGGTCACAAACAACGCCGGCGGCGCTCCACGGGATGGTTAATACTTCCACATTAAAAATAGACATCTTTCATAGCCCACGTGCTTTATTCTTTACGTTTCGAATGTTTTTAACCTCTCGTAAAGGAATGCACGACGGGGTGATTTTCATATAGTGATAGGACTGGCGTATTGACAATTAATACGCGTCACCGGAAAGATGGCGACCCTTGAACACATTCTGCATTCCTTTCGGTCCTTATTTTTCTTAGCATCTTCGCTTGTTTTTACACGCCTGCTGTAGAACAGAGGTTTGGGACTTAAATATAGCAAAGTTGAACATAGTTCACCCTTAAAAAAAATACTATAACTAAAGCAATTACACTTTTATAATTGAAATAAGGGTACATACTATTCGGTATGACCAAAAACTCAAAAGTGATTCATGCTATTCTCCGGCGAATAGACAAAATACACGCGTGTTTTTCGACGGGAATGCACAGGAGCACCGCAAAAGTAGACTGGTTGCTGCGCATCCCAATGCGCATCCCGCAAGTCGAATAAACACTATGATTCGTTCCAACTTAAGTCCAGACGCAGCTGACGCTACGACCCAATCAATCAGAGTCAACCCAATCAACCAATCAATCAGAGTCAAAAGCGTCAGTCACTGGGCCTTTTCTGTTTGATTCAGCGATGGTAGAACAGGCAGAGAAACATGGAGAACACCATGGAGGTGAGCTTTTGACGCTGTCTGATTGGCCTCATCAGCTCGTAGGGTCGGTTGTGTCTGGACTTAAGGTGAAACAAAGTATAGCGGCAGTTGACCCTCTAGCATACAGCTGCAACAAACAATGATTAGCACAAGTGACCGACGACCGGAGCGGCGGCAAAATCGCGACAGGCGGCGCTATTGTTTCCGAGCTCGCCGATAGCGAGAGTGACAGTCACGTCACGTGTCTCAACACTGGGGTGGCCGGCAAAAAGCAGCCTACCCTAAAACACGCATTTAGAAAGCTATCTTGTGCGTCCATTTTCTTCCGGCCACCCCCGCGCTGAAACATGGAACGTGACTGGCACTCTCGCTATCGGATCGCTCGGGAACAATAGCGCCGCGTGTAGCGATTTTGCCGCCCCGGTCGTCGGTCACTTGTGCTAATCTTTTTCCGTTGCAGCTGTTCATTATAATAACCCAATGTCGAAAAACAAAGGCCGTTGAGAGCGTGCAGAAAACTCGTGAAGTCGCCAAGTTTCTGCCAAGCGCTCGTCGTGGAGTGCATTGTTGGTCCCCGCTGAAACGCGTGGCCATAATGTTCCGGCGTTTGGTTTAACATTTGTTTACTCCACCGCACGTGGAGTTGAGGAACAAAGCATCCCACATTAATGTATTGGGTATTCAAGTTAATAAAAATATGTAATAGCAAGCACTAATCGAGGGAGCACGGATGATAAATAATGCGACGCACTTTGTAACTTTTTTCTTCCGTTGCACACCCTCATTCGCCTCACCCACAGTGTCTTGTCTCACCTGGTTATCCCATTGGTAAGTGCGACGAGAGAACAGATCTCGCGTCCAGCGTGTATCTGTGGAAACAATTTGCAGTTCCCGTATATTTTATTTCGCGCATTATTATTTTTTTTTAAAGTTTTGCCAACGTTGTGAGCGATCATTTTTAGTAGATATTACGTACATTTGATCTCTCAAATACTGCAAAACCTTCCCTCAATTCCAACGCAGTTCAAGGGTCTCTTCATAGATGGCGCCGACGTGCTAGTGTGTTTTCTCGTCGTAAGAGGTCACAAGAACTCGGTCGTAAGCATACGCAAGTGTGAGCGTACTCTCATAACATTGGTACGGGGACTTCTGCGTTGTAAGAGTGGAAATTGATGTCGGTAACACGAAGTCCGTGACGAATGTGGTTTTATTGGTAGATTCTATAGCAAATGTATCACATTATTGGTAGATTTATTTAAATAACAATACCAGAGAACAAGTTATAACATCTAAAACATACAGTGTGTGTATGGTAAGCAATGATGACTATAAATACCGGGCGAGTGGATGAAACGACATAGAGGTGACGCACTATATGGAGACGACTGGACTCTGACAGATTACTGAAAACAGAAGTGAAAAATTGACACCCCGTATAGAACCTCAGTAAAACGTTTCTTTGCTCGGCACACTTATTAATGACTTCCATTTTGTTGCCGTAGAAACAATCTTACATGAGCTCTTCCGCTGTCTGCATTTGAAACATTTGTTTTATCTAAAGGGATTGGACAGCGCGGGTTACAGGGTTTAGTTTGGTGAAAGGCAGTACTTTGGATAATTAAATTCCTCGACGTCCGAACAACTTCCCTTGATGACCCCTATGAAACATAATAATAATTTATATATATATATATATATATATATATATATATATATATGCTGCCGTACCCAAATCACTCTTTTTTTTCCTGGCAAGGTTGCGATAAAGCTCTTGATACTCGCCGCCAATGCCCTCCAATAAACCCTTTTCAAAAGTGCACGCCATCTCGTAGCTACAGCGGCAATTACATGAATCTGTCATTGTTTGGGCACGCAATCTGAGCATGTATTGAAACTTAAAGGTTGCGTCAGCGTACGGCGTGAAGTCGTCTCAGCTCGTATCGACAACGAGTGCGGCGTCAGCCTTCGGTGGAGACTCAGACTCAAACACACTCTTCGTGCCCCAGAAAAGGAGATCACCAATGTTGCTCGATGGAGTTTCGAAGATGGTCTATTACGGCATTTAAATGCGTTGCACTTTTTGTTGCTGTTTTGTTATTGAATAATCGGGCAATTTTATAACGAAAGATCACTTAAGTGGTCATTAGTGATTTTTTATTAAATGAATTTGTGTGAGAAAAATGTTGAAGACAAGAGGTGCTCTCTATCCAAAGGGACCAACTTGCACATGTCGAGCGGTGGATATAGAAAACGCTGTGTTGTGCATTTCGTATACATTCAAATTGCGAATAGCACAGAGGTTTCTCGGAAATGCACACAGAAGTTCTTTTTTTTTTTCAGATTTTTACGATTTGTCTGTCGTGGCACAGTTGAGCATTTACAGGCTCGACCCATTCGCCGGCTTGGTTGCTTTGGTGTTGTTCTCGAAGCGAAGACGACGATCAGCGCTGCTGTTAAGGGTAAGCACCTGGCGGAAAGGAGTGGGTCCCTGGTCCCGTGGTCACCTGGTGCGGTACCTGGTAGACCACCGTGTTCTGCTACTGAAACAAACCATAAAGGCAGGTCGATTAACTCTTGTATGGGCTAGGAGCCGTAACGGTGTAAAACGATGCTGACTAAAAGCTGGGAGTGCAGTGGAAGCGCTATAGGTTCTAGGTAACTAACCCAGAATGGGTCACTTAAAAACGTAAATTGCTATCAAGGAACTTTAGAAGTACCGTATTTTCCGGACTATAGTCCGCACCCGGTGTATAGTCCGCAGAGGCAAATTTGGGGTCAAAAATGAAAGTTTTTGCTTAGATAGCAAAGTATATAGTCCGCACCCGCTGCATGGTCCGTACCTGGTGCTTAGTCGACACCAAGTTCTTCGCATACGCGGCACATCTTGACATATGTATGTTTTCTTAGCTCACAAAAAAAGCCTATAATATACATAAATTATCAATAACATACTCTTTTATTCACAAAATCCGTCCCGTCTCGTCATAATCAACGATATTGAAAAACATAATTCCTCTATAGTCCGCACGCGTAGATAGTCCGCACAGCCAGAAATTTCAACTTTTAAACATGTATAGTCCGCGGACTATAGCCCGGAAAATACGGTACTACATAAATCAAAAATGATGCCGAAATTGTTGCTATCGATGCGGAGATCCCCGACGAAATGCGTTAGCGTTTAGCGCAAGGGTTGGACACTCGGCGAAAAATAAAAATTCCAACCTCGAAGCGTTTTTTTTTTTCTTTTTTTTTTTTTAGTTAGTTTTTACGGTTTGCATACTGTTGTCTTCGGGGAGCCGGTTTGTTCTCTCGGGCGTCGGTGGTTTCGGTATGCAGCCACCACAGTTTCCCTTCGTTGCGCAGTTGCAAAGAGGGAAATGTGTGGCAAGTGTTAATATTTCTTAGCGGCTCCGTAAGTGATCTTTTAATTTAGTTTTGAGGCAGAATTTATAAGAATGTATGCATACGATATTAGACGCATTTTGGAATTGTGCGCTTCTACGTGCATACTTTCGTGGTGCTGCATTCACTATTAAAAGTACTACAATTTGACGGGTTTTTGTCTTATATAAGTTCGCGCTAAGTCACGTTTTAAATACGCCTGTGCGGAATCGCGGTTTGCAATTACTTCAGCCTCAAACTTCATTTTTTTCGGACTAGATTTGTGTTTTGCATAAACGAACTACGACAAAGATTGCGCCATGCAAAGTACAACTGCTGACTCTGAAGTCTGGATTGGTACTTTCCTTGAAAAGTACCAGAAAAAGAAATGCTGTAGAAAAGTACAAGTATATGCTCAGAAAATATACAAGTAAAGTACAGGTTTCCTAAACCTACTTGAAATAGTACTTTACGTAGCATGTAAATGCTAAGTAAATGCATGTTAATGCTACGTACCATCACTGCTTGTTTACTCTTTTTTATGTAAAATCTTCGGAGGAATTACTAAGGTCTCTCGGACAATCTTCGAATCTTGAAACACCTGCATATTCTGCGTTTTAGGAAGAAAGGCAACGCAAAGAGGTCACCTTGGCGATGCCCTATAGCACGCGATTCTTTAAGTGACAACACAACCTATTGGAGCACCAGATGAGCTTCAGAGCGGGTTCTCCACTTTGATGCCTCCTTTGAGTGAGGATGCTGTGTGTCTTGTAGTGGGCGAAAATTCCGACTTTGGGAGAAGCGGGGACAAGCCCTTTCTTCAAATGCGTCAAGTCTCCTTGAGCTTCCGGGCATAAAGGAACACCAATCTTCGGCGCTCATTCTATTTACTCGGCGTCACTTGCGGCGTGTCTGTCCGCCCCCCTCGTCTTGTAGCAGGGTTGTTGGAGTGGTGGGTTCGTGAAAAGTTTAGAAGGTTTCGAACCTTCCAAACCACTACCCCCCCCCCCTTTCCCCTCCTGCCTACGCCACATGATTTCCCCTCTTTGCAAATATCAGTTGACCATCCAACATCTTATCTCTTTTTGTGCAGTAATTTTTGCTGATAAGTAAACCTACCACTAAAATTGGAAAGTAAGTTGTAATTTGATTAGAAGTTAGTCGGGAAAAGAAGTTAAAGTAAACTACTCATTACAGAAGAATAAAATGTAATTGAAATTTACTAATCTACTCAGGAGTAGTTAAAATACTGTAACTTGAGTAGAAGGGTTGAACTACTTTCAAGTCCGCTTGTGGGTGCCATCCTTGTAGCAAAGAGCGGGTCCAGCGAAGGGCAGCCGTTTCCAAAATGCGCTTCTGAAAGTTCCGCTGCTTTGCCCCAGGTACTTGACGGTCACGCATGATTGTGTATAGAAATGCGGCTCTTTTTTTACTGGATCGTTGAGGGCAGAGATGTCTTCTTTTTTGTTCAATTTTACCGTCATTGGTGGATTTCATACGCTGAACTTTCAAGACTCGTAAACGAGGGCATCAATCTTGTAAAAAAAAAAATTTTTTTTTTTTCAAACGATAACCGTATTTGGAATTATCCCAACATTTAAGTTAGAGAACGACCCGACCACTTTCACCCTCAGAATATTTTGCCACCACGGAGCGTAGTGTGCCGCGACTTTAGCGATCCGGCCGTGGATCACTTGTGCTAATCTAGTTTAGTGCCGACAGTACATCCTTCGAAAAGGTGTAGAACGCCCACCGTGTTTCTCCTTGCGCACACTCCCCGGCAGCAAAAGACGCAGCAGACGGTCACGCAGACGAGAAGCACGACCAGTCCCACCGCAAGGCCGGCGATGATTCCCGGAGTCCAGGACAAGGAAAAATTAGAGGTGATTTCAGTGCTTTTGCCTGCGGATGGTGCCACATGTGTTTAGGGACACTTCTTGGCAACTGGGGACTCGCAGCAGTAGGTATACGAAGCAGTGGACAGTCCTAACTTGAGATCATGAGCGATTGACAACTTTCACCGATGCCTAAAGCATGGTTTACACACTTGCGTTTGACTACGACCACCTGCGCCAGAACCAGTTTTTTTCAGCCTACGACCTGCAGCTGGTCGTAGGCAGTCGCGAGTGTGTGAACCCGCGCTTAAACGATTTCAGTATCCTGTCCCAATGTGCATATACTGGGTGCCCCAAGGAGCGCCCAAGCTCTTTAAATTGACCGCAAAATTCGGTTTCTTAACCTATCGCGCTACGACTTTGTGCAGCGTCGCCCACAGATGGTGCATTTTTTTTGTAAAATTTGCAAAGAGCGAACCTACCTGAGGAAAAAGTAAAGAAAGAAAAAGGTTTAGCTCCTATGGAAACGCAGCAAAGCCACCGGTCTTCAAACAATACGGCGCCGTTTCCCACGGGAGACAAGAGATGGCGCAGGCGTTCGCGACGCCAACTGCCGCCAACGAACGAGCATACGGCGCCGAGAGCCGGCGTCATTAGCAGACGATCTTTTCGACTCAAAAGCGGCGCGCGTTCCGCAGGCGGCGACAGAACCAAAGGCAGACGAATTATAACAAAAAGGAAGTGCAAAGCAGACAACATCAGTACCCCGAAGAAAACAGTCAAAATATCCCCACAAACCATTTTTTAATCAGTTATGTGTCCATTCAATAATATGTTTTATTAGTAAGGATGATAAAATATTGCATTGGCAACTGATATCAAAAAAGTTCGCTCCGCTTTTGAGTCGAAAAGATGGTCTGCTAAACCTCCCATTCGGGAGGTTTAGTAGATCGTTCCGATGACTCCGATAACGATACTCGCGATAATCCTCGTAGCCTTTGCACGCGCATCGAACGGTTATCGGGTATCGTTATTGGAGGTATCGGAACGATATCTCCTAAATCTCTTTAATAGATAGTTTTAATATAGCCTTCCGATACTTCCGATAGTGATATACCCGATGGCGACATTCGCAAACGCGTCGCCAGAGAATAGATTTTTAGTAGATGGTTCGGATGACTCTGATAACGATACCCGATACTTCGCCGCCGCCTTTGCGCACGCATTGTATCGTTATTGGGTATCGTTGTAGGGTGTTTCGAAAATATCGGAACCGTCTGATCAAACTCTCTAGCATCGGATATTGTTATCGGAACGATCTACTAAAGCTCTCTATTCAAGCCAATCCAATATGCCACGCGGGTAGTCTCGCGTAAGCTATCGGGAGGGGCGCACCGACGCGTGGGACACAAAATCACGTGACACGTTCACATCAGTGGATTGGCTGGGATGGCTTTCAGCGTCCCCTGTGGTCAGTCGTAGAGTTTCACAAAAAAGAAATGAAAAAAGAAGAAAAAAAAATCGAGTTGACCCTTACACTCAATGCCGCCGCCTTCCAGTGGCCTGCAGATCACTTCGCGGTGTTCCGACGTGTAGTTGCGGAACTCTTTTTTGCCTGCAATGCCATTGCTGGAGTCCGAGCCGGTGAGTCCTCCGCTCGAAGTTAAATCCTTCAGTCGCAGCGCGGCGTCTTCCAGTCTGGCACACTTGGCAGTGGCCAGGGTGCCCAAGACAGCGGCAACCAGTATGCACCACGACCGGTAATTCATGGCTCGGGAGTGGAGATGTCTATATATGGGTCGGACGAAGCAGCTGATAGCTGTGAAGGGAAAAAATAGATTGACAGCAACTTTGATTGATGTGTCCAATTATCAGCACGTAGCCAGGGCGGGGGGGGGGGGGGGGGGGGGGCATGGAGCCCGGCCCCCCTTCTCCCCCCTCCTCCCCCGAATCAAAATCCTGGCTGCGTGCCTGCCTATTATTATACATGAAACGCAGAATTTGAGGAGCGATCGTTTAAATTTGTTTAGAAGACATTAAGCCGTCCTTTCATGGGTGGGGAGTTTCCGAAACTGACTTGGTACAAAAGTCATTGGACGTCGAATTTCCCGCTAAATTTGGGAAAAACTAAGTTGGTGTAATAGGTTCACGCGACGTCAGGTCACGTGACCTATTATCCATTACGGCAGACTTGTACGTAGTTCAAATACTCTACTCAAGTTACTCTAGCTTAAAGGGGCCCTGCAAGGACGTTTTTACTGGTTTTTAATTTGAACCGAACCTGAGCGCACTGAACGTAGTAACTTATTCAAACTTTTCTTTTCTCAAATTTCGCTTTAATTTAGAAGTTATAGGCAAATTAGAATTACAAAAACAAGCAAAAAATAGCCTCCTTCATGACGCCGTATAGGTCCTGGCTTGAGTGGCCGTGAACTAATGGAGGGGTAGTGAGCTCAGCGAGCGCTCACGGCTGCCGCACTCCGTGTCGACGGCTCGAGAGGGCACCGCTAAAGCATGTGTTCGATAGGCTGTATGAAGAGAGCGCCCAGGGCGGCTTGCATTGCATTTGCTGCGCGATTAAAGACTAATTCGGCATAACACTTCATTGGCCACAAACGACAGCAAACACGGGGTAAAGATCAGTTCAGAACGGGAGCCACTTCGCGCTGCCATACCGCCAAATGGCCAAATCGCCAGCCAAGCCCGCGCCGAAGGCCTTCGGAACGCTCGGAACCGGTCGGATCCTCGAGC
Source organism: Ixodes scapularis (assembly GCF_016920785.2). Lineage (NCBI taxonomy): Eukaryota > Metazoa > Arthropoda > Arachnida > Ixodida > Ixodidae > Ixodes > Ixodes scapularis. The sequence goes on from NW_024609838.1 coordinate 29,070,194, forward strand.
CGGTAGACGAAGGCAGCGCCGCCGCGTACATCCGGGACCTTTCTACGCTCCGCGATCGTCGGTGCTTCATCCCACTGGCCCTTTCCAGTATGCGCCCTTTTTTCCGCCGCTTGATGGCGGGTATGTCGACGGGTCATTTCTTGTTTCTGTACTTTATAAACTGCATTTTTTTCTTTTCTGATCTAGAATACTGAACAAAAACTACTTTCATACATAATAGAAACGGTTCGCGACACTTATATTTTGTATTTCGACTAAAAAAAAAAAGCTTTTAGCCGCTCTGACAAAGTACACCAGGACCAACGAGGTAGAGGGCCTTAGAGTGATAAACTAGTATACCGTTCATCAGGCAAAAGTGACCCCCGATTGGCCGCCGCCATGTTGTACAATTTTGACCACTAGACACGTGACCAGGCCAAATCTATGACGTAACCAGACCAAATCTCTGGCGTCAACGATAAGATGGCAGCGCCCAGTGCGTGTCGGAAGCGTTGTGGGCGTTGATCGGAGTGTGTGGATTTCGTGAGCGGAATTCAGTTTTTGAGGGTTTTGTGTGCTCTCCCGCGTAGGAATAACGTGAAGTACGAGGGAATGAGGCTTTTCTTTTTTACTTAATTCAGAGTAAGCCAGATTCGGTCCCGTGCTTCTCGTACGGGCTCGGATCACCACCTCGGACATCGCTCGGTCGTTCGAGTTTAATTAAAATATCCGCAATCGTTAACCACGGGAGCTCCTCCATAATCGCCGAGTCGAAGGATACGTCGAACCCATCCGGAACGCGGAGTCTAAAGGTATGTAGGACGTAACCAGAACGCGGAGTTCTAACGGTACGGCGGACGTGCCCGGGCAATTTTCTTAGCTCGACCGTCAAGATTCGCATTTGAAGCAGCGAGTGAAGTGTTGAAATCTCCGAACTGCTCAGTGCTGAGCTAACTACGGACCACTTCACTATGTGATCCGTAGTGACGTGAAAAAGACCGACGGCGGTCACTCCGGGCGGACGGCGGCTCCCGGCCGCCTGCCGGGTGCCTTCTGTGAAGGGGCGACAGTCGTGTAAGCAGTACTGTACCAGCTTCTCTTATAGTTATGTTGTTTTCGAGCAGCTTCCCGATCACTAAACCCCGCAAACGTGTGCCGAAATTTCAAAAGGTGTCTGCCAACCTGGAAAGCCTTGAACTCCCAGGGAATTTCGGATCATCTGGGAAAGTCGGGGAATCATTCAAAAAGTGGGCTAAATAAGGGAAGACGACTAGTGAAAGCGGCATGGCGGTTGCTCGTCGGCACGGCCATGCTGAATGACATTGCCGAAATGTCATCCTTCGACTCAAAAACTCAAGGAATTTGATCAAAATAGTCAGGGAAAAACTTGAAAAAGTCGGGGAATTTGAAATCAGTAGTTTGTTAGACACAATGTTTGATTTTCTTGGCACTCCACGCGTTTTTACACACGACAGGCACACGCCCGTGTATCACACGGCAGCCAGGCCAAGCGGCTGCCAGCCACTTATGCAAGGTCGATAAGACGCAAGCGTGGAACGCTTTCGGACTGCTGTAAATACACCAGCGGGAGCGTCCGGCCGCAGTCCGACTGCCCACGCTACGACACCCGACACAGACTCCGCGTCCTGGGTACGTCTGACGTATCTTTAGATTTTGCATCCTAGGTACGTCAGACCTATCTTTAGACACAGCGCCTGATAATAGTAGTGAATAGGGTCACGTTCAGTGCGCAAGTCACTTTATTACACTCGGAGGGTGGAATTCCATTCCCGTTGCGCAGGTAGTTCCTGAGCTAGGCATGCACTTGAAGACTATGTTTCACTCTTTCATAAAGCAAGCTTTGCGGGACCCCTCCGCCCTTGTGCACCCATTCGCAGGTCGTGTCGCCTTTCCTCACGTAACTCCCGCAGGTTCAGTGAGTTGCCGAGCCACTGCAGCCCTGGCGTCGCTCGGTACATACAAGAGGTGGCTCACGTCGGTCGTCCAGCAGCATACTGGAGGGACGCAAAGCTAGCAGCCTCCTTGGTGCACGCAAGACGAGGCTGAGCAGAGCAAGCTCTTCTGACGCACATGTGCACTCCAAGGAGACCGGTGTCGCACCCCGATTCCTAGAGATGTGGTCGCACTGGCAGTCTTGTCGGTCCCTGGGGGCCGTCGAGGAGTGCCAGAAAGCAAAATTCCATCCTTCTTGCGCAGGTAGTTCCCCAGCTAGTCACTTCCTTGACGACGTCGCACCCTCTCTGGAAGCAAGCTTCGGGATGCTCTTGTGCACCCATTTGCAGGTCGTGTCTCCTTTGCTCACGTAACTCCCGCAGGTCCAGCGAGTTGCCGAGCCGCTGTAGCCCCGGCGTCGCTGGTCGTGCATCCTGGTCCTGGTCGTGCATCAACCACCGCTGCCCATTTCCGCTGAGTGCTTGGGTGTGGTAGCTTGACGTGCTTTCGCAGAAAGCTGTATGCCTTTGCCGAGTAAAAATGGAGCGTGAGGGCAAACTTGCGCACATCATCTGTACATGCGTTTTTGTTGCGCCTGACTCTTTTTAAGACGAGGTTGCGCATTGTGTTGGTGAATGCATTGTCAAGTATGTCAACTGCTGGCTTAGGAAGTCGTTTCCTCAGTTCACGGAGCAGCGTGTTCAGCTTCCTAATCCTGGCCGTCTTCCGATTGATCTTCTTCTTTGCCTGTTTCAACAGTTTCCTCGCCTTCTGCAGCTTTTGCCTACTCGTGGCCAGGACCCTGTGCAGTCGTGGTGACACAGCTGCGTACGAGTGGTCACCGAAGGAAGTGTTGCGTCGCTTGAACACAGCTTCAGGGGGAGTCTCTGACGTCGTAGCCTGAGAGGGGGAAGTAACAAGCTCCAGTTTTCAGATACTTCGGGCGACTAGTTGCACAACTTGCAAAGGTGTGTCTCTTGTATCTGAAAGTGGTGGTCAACGAATCACTAGAAAAGTGGCATCTTTGGGATCAAGTTGATAGGTTCGAGTAAAACATTCAGGTTCTTTGCAACACTTTCAACCACCACCATTATAATAACTCCATGGCATGCTGCATGCTTTTTACAATCATTCAATCATAAGTGGGTTACGTGTTTTCAGTATATACTGATATACATGAAAATATGACCTCCAAACGATTTTTCTTGAAATCTGCAAAAACCGAAAGAACCCGAATTGAGCTTGCTTTGAAGAGAAATTGCACTTTCCACGGCAGGGAACCTTGATAAACGTCTGTACTTTTGTTGAACCACAACACCGACCGCACTGAACTGTCTGCGAGGCTGCTCTTTTTCTTTGGAAATTGTTTTTATGTGCTCCATTTAGCAATGAGTAGTGCATATCATGATGTGTCTCCTAGAAACGCCACAGATATGCATTTGCTTTTACCACATAAGTACCGTGACACTCCGAGTTTTAGTCGATACCAAAAAAAGACACTGATAAGCTCAAAATTCGAGAGAACAAATAAGCACCAAAAAATCACCCCCATTTTTAAAAAAATAAAACTACGAGAGCACCTCAGCTTTCTTTTATGATGTGAGAATGCGTGAGCATTACCTTTGGCAGAGTTATATTGACGTCAATGAGCAAGGTTGACCCAATGAATAGCACACTAGTTTTGCGATCATGAGAGCCTAGGTTTGAAACCGGGCAGGAAATAATTTATTTCTAGGTTTATTTTTTGTTCGATCACGTGATTACTAATTAAGTCACATGACGAAAATGATAACGTGAGCACAGCTGTTTGTTTTTCTCTTATTTTCTTTTTCCTTAGATTGCGTCGCATTGGTCACGGCATTTGGACACAACTTTTGGTTACAGCTTTTGGCTGCACCCTTTGATCACGGCTCTTCTTTTGCTCACTGAGCCAGGTAATACTCACAAATTAAAAAACACCCAAAACATGGAACCCTATTCATAAGCCAGAACTCCCAGCACCCCCTTTTTGTGGGTCAGTGCCAGTTCTGGCCAACGCATAAAAGGTGTGGTCACATATCACACTGCACAGTATAACCTGCCAAGAATGCATGCCCTGGCACACAGTCTTGTGGAATACAGGCAGTCTTGAATGTCACCGCTCGTTGTTCTGCTGACAGGTCTCACCCTCCAGAGAGGCAGCCTGGATCGACGATTGATCAGCCAACCCCAGGAGAGGCCCAAGCTGCTGCTGGTTCTGGAAGCAATGTAAAGCTGGTTACTTCCCCCTCTCAGGCTACGACGTCAGAGACTCCCCCTGAAGCTGTGTTCAAGCGACGCAACACTTCCTTCGGTGACCACTCGTACGCAGCTGTGTCACCACGACTGCACAGGGTCCTGGCCACGAGTAGGCAAAAGCTGCAGAAGGCGAGGAAACTGTTGAAACAGGCAAAGAAGAAGATCAATCGGAAGACGGCCAGGATTAGGACGCTGCTCCGTGAACTGAGCCCCAGTTCACGGAGCAGCGTTCACGGAGCAGAGTTCCTAAGCCAGCAGTTGACATACTTGACAATGCATTCACCAACACAATGCGCAACCTCGTCTTAAAAAGAGTCAGGCGCAACAAAAACGCATGTACAGAGGATGTGCGCAAGTTTGCCCTCACGCTCCATTTTTACTCGGCAAAGGCATACAGCTTTCTGCGAAAGCACGTCAAGCTACCACACCCAAGCACTCAGCGGAAATGGGCAGCGGTGGTTGATGCACGACCAGGACCAGGATGCACGACCAGCGACGCCGGGGCTACAGCGGCTCGGCAACTCGCTGGACCTGCGGGAGTTACGTGAGCAAAGGCGACACGACCTGCAAATGGGTGCACAAGAGCATCCCGAAGCTTGCTTCCAGAGAGGGTGCGACGTCGTCAAGGAAGTGACCAGCTGGGGAACTACCTGCGCAAGAAGGATGGAATTTTGCTTTCTGGCACTCCTCGACGGCCCCCAGGGACCGACAAGACTGCCAGTGCGACCACATCTCTAGGAATCGGGGTGCGACACCGGTCTCCTTGGAGTGCACATGTGCGTCAGAAAAGCTTGGAGCTCTGCTCAGCCTCGTCTTGCGTGCACCAAGGAGGCTGCTAGCTTTGCGTCCCTCCAGTACGCTGCTGGACGACCGACGTGAGCCGCCTCTTGTATGTACCGAGCGACGCCAGGGCTGCAGTGGCTCGGCAACTCACTGAACCTGCGGGAGTTACGTGAGGAAAGGCGACTTGACCTGCGAATGGGTGCACAAGGGCGGAGGGGTCCCGCAAGGCTTGCTTTATGAAAGAGTGAAACATAGTCTTCAAGTGCATGCCTAGCTCGGGAACTACCTGCGCAACGGGAATGGAATTCCGCTCTCCGAGTGTAATAAAGTGACTTGCGCACTGAACGTGACCCTATTCACTACTATTATCAGGCGCTGTGTCTAAAGATAGGTCTGACGTACCTAGGATGCAAAATCTAAAGATACGTCAGACGTACCCAGGACGCGGAGTCTGTGTCGGGTGTCCTAGCGTAGGCAGTCGGACTGCGGCCGGACGCTCCCGCTGGTGTATTTACAGCAGTCCGAAAGCGTTCCACGCTTGCGTCTTATCGACCTTGCACAAGTGGCTGGCAGCCGCTTGGCCTGGCTGCCGTGTGATACACGGGCGTGTGCCTGTCGTGTGTAAAAACGCGTGGAGTGCCAAGAAAATCAAACATTGTGTCTAACAAACTACCGATTTCAAATTCCCCGACTTTTTCAAGTTTTTCCCTGACTATTTTGATCAAATTCGCTGAGTTTGAGTCGAAGGATGACATTTCGGCAATGTCATTCAGCATGGCCGTGCCGACGAGCAACCGCCATGCCGCTTTCACTAGTCGTCTTCCCTTATTTAGCCCACTTTTTGAATGATTCCCTGACTTTCCCAGATGATCCGAAATTCCCTGGGAGTTCAAGGCTTTCCAGGTTGGCAGACACCTTTTGAAATTTCGGCACGCGTTTGCGGGGTTTAGTGATCGGGAAGCTGCTCGAGAACAACATAACTATAAGAGAAGCTGGTACAGTACTGCTTACACGACTGTGGTCCCTTCACAGAAGGCACCCGGCAGGCGGCCGGGAGCCGCCGTCCGCCCGGAGTGACCGCCGTCGGTCTTTTTCACGTCACTACGGATCACATAGTGAAGTGGTCCGTAGTTAGGTCAGCACCGAGCAGTTCGGAGATTTCAACACTTCACTCGCTGCTTCAAATGCGAATCTTGACGGTCGAGCTAAGAAAATTGCCCGGGCACGTCCGCCGTACCGTTAGAACTCCGCGTTCTGGTTACGTCCTACATACCTTTAGACTCCGCGTTCCGGATGGGTTCGACGTATCCTTCGACTCAACGATTATGGAGGAGCTCCCGTGGTTAACGATTGCGGATATTTTAATTAAACTCGAACGACCGAGCGATGTCCGAGGTAGTGATCCGAGCCCGTACGAGAAGCACGGGACCGAATCTGGCTTACTCTGAATTAAATAAAAAAGAAAAGCCTCATTCCCTCGTACTTCACGTTATTCCTACGCGGGAGAGCACACAAAACCCTCAAAAACCGAATTCCGCTCACGAAATCCACACACTCCGATCAACGCCCATAACGCTTCCGACACGCACTGGGCGCTGCCATCTTATCGTTGACGCCAGAGATTTGGTCTGGTTACGTCATAGATTTGGCCTTGTCACGTGTCTAGTGGTCAAAATTGTACAACATGGCGGCGGTCAATTGGGGGTCACTTTCAGCTGCCAGTTTATCACTCTAATGCCCTATACCTCGTTGACCAGGACCAAAGACGTCACATATCGCGCGCTTTCGGCAACGCGGGTCGCTCTCGTAAATGGAGGAGGTTTCCGTATCGTCCGGTTATAATATGATGCGCTGATATTTAGTTACTCTCTCCGTGCCCCTGGCTTGCCCGAACCCCAAGAGACGTGGAAACCGCAAAAACGGTAGACGCTTAAATATGATTGCAGTGCCCCTTTAACTACTTTTCTGAGTAGTGTATTAACTTTCAGTTAAATTTTTATTGTGGTAATTGTTTTAATTTAATTACTTTTTCTGAGTGACTTCCACTGAAATTACGAATTACTTCTGAATTTTAGCGGTAGGTTTGCTGGTTAACAAACATTCCTGCACAAAAATAGATAAGATGCTAGAAGATCAGCTGATATTTGCCAAGGGGGGGAAGCATTTGGCACAGGCAGGGGCTGGGGAGTGGTTTGGAGGTCCCGAAACCCACTGAACATTTTACGAGCCCCCCACTCTAACAACCCCGCTACGAGGCGCGGGGAGCGCACATTCAAGTGGGAATTGAGGCTCAGTAAATGAGGGATTAGCGCCGAAGATTGGAATTTTTTTGTGTCCCAAAGCTCAAGGAGACTTGACGTATTTAAAGAAAGGGCTTGTCCCCGCTTCTCCACAACGTAAAAACCATCGCCCACTGCAGCCTCGCTCAAAGGATTCAACAAAATGCAGCACTTGATCTAATGCCCATCTGGTGCTCCCGAAGTTTGTGCTGTACACGAAGGATCGCGTGCTAAAGGGCAACGCAAAGGTGACCTCTTTGCGTTGCCTTTCCTCCCAAACCTCAGTCAGCATATGCAGGTGTTTCAAGATTCGAAGATTGCTCGAGAATCCTAACAATCTCCTCAACCCTTTTTGCAAAAACAGAAACAAAAAAAAAAACCAAAAAAAAAAAAAACCCGGTAAATTGGGAAGTATTTGAAGTTCTATTTGAAGTAAGATTAGAAAACTTGTATACTTTACCTGAAGTACATTCTCTGAGCATGTACTCGTGCTTTACTAAAGTATTTTTCTGATAATTTCTGATGAAAATAAAGTTCCCTACGTCAAAGTACATTCCTAAATTTGAAAAAAAAAATGTATCGTCATGTGAAAACGCGCAATCTCCTGTCGAGACGTCATCTGGTCATTTTTCTGTGTGAAGTGATGGCCGCTATAAGTCCGATACAAGTAAGTGCCTTATAAGTGTATTGTGTTAAATATTCCGTAAGCGAGAGTCGAACTACTCTGTGGCGACTCGGCTTTATCCAATATTTTCCGTCATTTCCGAGAAAAACTTATGCTCCTCCGATTACTCCAGGAGCAATGCATACCATTTAAAATAAGGTTAAAAAGTGTGTTGTATTTATAGTACTTTACTTCACGTACATTGCACCCGGTGTACTTACTATACTTGAATTGCATAGCCTCTAATTGACTTTGTACTTTACTTATGAGTACTTTTTAGATCTATTTTACACAACACTGTAAAGAAGCGAACACTGCCTGCAAAAATCAAGCTTAGGCAGTGCAAAACCTCAAAGTAGAAATGATACATCCGCAGTTCATCATTGATCATAAAACAAAAAAAAAGTACAAAACAGTTAATCACACAGAAGCAGAACCAGCTATTAATGCATTTATGTGAAAACAGAAGCCGCTTTCTTTTTGGCTTGCAGAATTTTGCTAACAAATCAAAACATTTATGCACTTTCTTGTTATTATTAAAAATATATATAAAAGTAACTTTGCAAGTAATTTGCTATTTTTTGTTACGGTAGTTAGTAATTTACTCAATTACTTTTCATTTGAGTAATTTCTACTCTACTTAAATCAAGTTTGAGGCGAATGCTCAGCAACTTGACTTAATTACTTTTTTGAGTAACTTGTACATGTCTGCATTGCGGGCGCCGCCATTTTCGTGCTCGGTGCAGAGGGGGCGCAATGCTGATAATTACGATTTGTAAAGGCCACTTCCTGAGCTTTTGGTCAAGCTGTCAAAAACACGCTAACAACTTTTTTTTTTTTCTGTCACCGACCATTTTAACATTTTTTTTTCAAACAAAAAACCGTTTTTCGCGATTCCAAATACAACTTCTGGTGATTAACAACCGTAGGCGTAAGCGCCAATATGGCAGCAGACGTGGAAGTGCCAGAGGAGCGGGTACATCCAGAATCCAAGTTTTTGTGTAACAAAAAAGCCGAAAGAATCCAATCTAATTCAATAGCTAAACTTCGTTACATTAAAGCGCAGCTTTTTTTTTTTTTTTTTCCACTAGCGGGACGTTTGTTGGTTGTCATTTCTAGACCCTTTTTAGACCACAAAGCAGCACCTTATTCAAGTTGACTATGACGTCACTAAGTACTTACCAAACAGGTTAGAGCTAGAATTGAAGCGAAATCGCGGTTGCTTCATCAAAATTAGTATTTTTTTTTTTTTTTAACATGGCACAAGACACATGGACGACCGAGCGGCAGGTTCGTTGTAGAATGCGTCGCAACGCAATGCGGAGCGTACGTTTGTCTGCTACTAGCACAGGGGTTGTGATGATGTCGGAACGTCGAGCTCTTATTGGCTGATCAAAAAAAAAAAATAGTGGGTAGACCTCAACGCTGCTAGCATTGAGGTCTACCCACTATTTTTTTTTCCTTCAGCCAATCAGAGCTCGGCGTCGTTCTGACGTCACCGCAGCTCCTGCGCAAGAAGCAGACGACTTGCTCTCCGCATTATATAGACCTTTTCTGCAAGTGCGCCGCCATCTTGAATTGAAGTCACTTCCAGTATGGCGAAAACATAGTTTTGCCTTTGCCACGCCAATAGAAGGCATTTAGGATATAAGCCTAACCGTTACACTTTGTCATTTTGACTCCCTTTATTTTTTTACTATTTTCAGGTTGAAACGTTGGATTATTTTTTCGTCGCCCATACCGGATACGCCTATTAGGTGGCTGGAGACGAGAGTACACAGAAAGGGTCTATAGAATCATTAACTTAAGTGCTACCCTTTCCGCAATTTGCGCATTCGCAAGCTTAACTCTGCGTATTGGACTTTTTTTTTTTTTTGATACATCTGTTCGGTTTTTAAAGGCGCACTGAACACCCAAAACCCTTTTAGCGAAGTGTCTGGATCAGTGTCTCAAAATAAAATTTTCCTAAAATAAAATATTCCACCACAACAATCAAGTCCCGTCACTTCTTTGAACCGATTTTGAAAAAAATTGTGTTATTTTCGGTCGATGCGCCAAAATCGAACCCACGGTCTCGCAATCGCTCCTTGCTCAAAAGAAGCCTCAAATCGTAAATACTGCCTTCTGTTTTTTCGCTCGTTATTTTTTTTAAAGGGGCACGTGCTTGTTTTTTTTTTTTTTTTTTTTTTTTTTTTTTTTAGAAACGTGTTTATTATAGGCATTCAAAATATTTTAGAAGTTCAATGTTCCTTTAACCATAACAGACGACAAGAAAAGAAACATCCTCCCTTCCAAACACACTCAAAGCAACGTTTCAGAAAGTCCCACTAGCGCGGTTGGCTTAAACTAAAACGTCTCTTTTCAATGGGGAGAAAAAGCAAGTTCGCACTACTTACTTTTTTCTTCTCCCACCCGCAAGTAGTCGTCTCGTCAAACGTGCGCTGTCTTGTGCGATATTGAGTGTAGCTAGAGTCACTATAAGGGCCGGCTGTGGGCACGAGGCCAGTCTGACCTTCGCCTCATTATCCAGGAACGGCAGCTTTATCTTATCTGACTCTGACGTCGCGGTTCAAATGAACGCGCTTCGTAAGAAATGCTGCGATTGTGTTACTGAAATAATACTTAAAAAACAAGCGAGCTGGTGATGATTCATGGTAATAAAACCCGAGACTCAGGACCGTCGTGTTAATCTGCAAAGTAGTCACTGTATGAGAAAAGTGTTTTTTCTAGCGTGCGTTATTTTTTTTTGTCTGTGTGAGGGGGGGGGGGGGAGGAGGGTTAAGTAATAGGGGACTAGATCTCTTATTAATAATTTAGGCACGTGTATTTTTATTATAAATCAATTACAAATTACAGCCGGCAAACGTGGCTGCTCGTTCTTTTGTGATATCGGTCTCCTATGAGTTAACCGTTTTGCACTATGTATTTGTTAGAATTTATACCTTATTGCTACTGTTTGTGTATTATCTTTTTCTAGCTGTTACGGAACTCATTAAACAAATGTGTATAAAAACAGGGGTAACTTTATAAAACAAAGTTTGAATAGATTCCAGTGGAGAACACCGCTGCCTTGTTCCCATATTCAATCATCTAATGCCACTTGATCGCAAGTTAATGGGTTGTCTTTTTTTTATGATTGGGGGTCTGAAAGAACAACGGGTTATAATACCCGGACTTTATATTTTTTTTTTTAGTTACAAGAACACACTAAAATATTCTCAGAATTTTAAAGAATTGGGAATCTAACAGAAATAAACTCCGATAAACCCCGAAATTTCAGCGAAAAAATGAGCCCGAAAACTACCCAATTCATATTTCACGACCAAGACTCTCCGAAAGCACAAAATCCTCAAGGCATAGAAAATGCACGGCCGCCGCTTTTTACTTCATTTTTAATATTTTCTCACCTCTTCCTTAAGCTATATATATTTCAAAAAAAAAAAAAAACATAAATAAACCGCACATAAACTTTTTGCGAAACTAGTATATTCGAATTCGAATTCGAATTTCGCAAGGCGTGCCAAATATGTTAGTCCTAATACGGCCGCATCCTGCAGGTCGCGCCCGTTTTTGTTCACTCCTCCTCCCCCCCCCCCCGTTCCCACCATCCTCTGTTTTTCCCCTAAAGCCTCAGTCGCAATGCTCTACACATCGTAGAAGAGAGACCCTCTGCATACATGTTGACAGAATTGTCTGCGAACACGTGTCGAACATAAGTTCGAAGTATGTCTGCTTCATGCACGTTTCGAACTTGTCGGCAGGCAGTTTTTTGTGTGATCAATGTGACCGTCATCCAAGGAAAAGACACGCCTCAGACAATAGGGAGTTTTAGGGAATCGTTTTCGCACATCCGATTCCGGTATGAACTGCGCATGCGCCCGCAGAAGACTAGCGCATGCGCAGTTCGTACCGGAGGGCCCGCCGTACCGTATCGGATGTGCAAGAACGGTTCCCTAAAACTCCCTAAAGTCTGCAGACAGTCTTTTGTACGACGTAGTGCGAACGCATCCTTAGGAGTCAAGTCCCGTGTAGACGGTCATTGAAGAAAAACACTGCTCGGAGACACCTTGTCAGCAATTAACGGATAGCTGAACGAATACGGGTGAAACCCTTCGAATCGACTGAGTCGCATGCACCTGCGATGCACTCGGTCAGATTTAATCAAACGGGAAGTACTGTGAGGACCATAGTTTAATCTATTGTCTTCGTGAAACATCGCTGCCGCATATTCGTAAGCGGCAATTGGGAATGAGTCACGCTTGCGACTCTAGAAGCAATGTCCGAACCTCCCTTATCGACTGCTCGCTTCTCTTGAGCACTATGGCTTATCGGCTCTTATGCGTAAGCGTTCTGATGCTAGCGCATTAAAACTTCTTTTCAAATCGACCAATTTTTGTAAAGATAGCAGATGGCGATAGCTCAAGACAACGTTCGACACGGTGTTCCACAAGAGAGTGCGCAAAGACCCACATTTTTAAATACGGTCATCGCTACGCTACCGGGCCGTTTCCTACCACCACCCCATGTAACAATTTATGCAGTCGACATATGTATGAACACTTTACAAGACCATCTTCAAAACGGACTGAGCCCCGTAGATCAGTTCTCAAGTGAGCAGGAAATGGATATTACCCCTTCAAAAACAGTAATGCATTCATTCGCAAAAAGGCACCTCCGAGGATTCTAGTTAAAACTGCAGGTACAGAGTTTAGAAGGCGTCTCTCATCATCGATATCTTGACCTAGTTATGAACCTCTACAAAAGTCTTTCTTGGGTAAGACATATTAACGTGCTAGATGTAAAAATGAACAAGGTGATAAACATTTTTTTTGTTATTTTGCTGGTATTCAGTAGGGCGCTTCAACAAAATACACGATAGCTTTGCATTCTGCTCCGGTGTGGTAACCTATTACATATTCACTCCCGCCACTCCATGAATTATACAAGTTCTGGAGAATATACTTATATATGATCGCCCGCAGTCTTCGGATCTGCTTAGGTGTTCCACGTCCAACTCGTGGGCTCCTAGTCTTAGCGAAAACAAGGCAGCTCCCAATCCAAACATTGCGCGAAAATGACATCGTATACGCCATTTCCTACGCTTGTCCAATGAGCATCACGGACACCCGCTAGCGGAAAGTTTGACAATGAGAACAGGTTTCCATATTTCCTCGACACTGACATCGTCAAGCAGCATTGTTCCTGCATGCAAAATGGGTGTAGGCCCGTTTGTCATGTGCGCATTCGTCATAGGCCAACTGGTAATAGGCCCGTTCGTCACAGCGGAACATTCGTCAGAGGGAAATTCGTCACTAGGAAAGTTTGTCACTGTGCGAACCGGATATTCGAACTTGCCCAACTTATATTGACTTGGTTTTGCATGCAATAAAGATTAGTACTTTATATTTCATTTTTACTGAAGAGAGGGAACATCCAAACAAGTCATCATTGTACTTAAAAAACAACAGGTTTATTAAGCGAAATAAAAACAAATTAAACAGCAATGTTCTGAGCTGCCGCCCTCAAGGTTTCAAGATGATTGCGACCATCGTAGCGGCTCACAATGATCTGAAGACGCCGGTTGCAGTCGTCCTACCTTTTGGACAACCTCGAAGATGTCGTGCCGCCCTCTACTTGAGCCATCTTCATCTCTGCCAAGGACTGCTCTCTCTCTTTATGCAGCCCAGGAACGCCCAGATATTGGGAGAACTGCAGCCCACGTTGCTCTTGCATAAAAAAAAAAAAAAAAAGAACACACACACACAGGTGGAGGAAGCCTTCCGAGTGGGCACCGTACTGAAAGTTTGAGCCACAAATGCAAAAATGTACTACAGAAAACTTCCAAGTTCTCAGAGGATTAGTTCAGCTCTTACCTGCAGTCCCCGGTGCCACGCTTTGATGCTGTTGTTCGTCCTTGGCATTTGTGCTGGTGTTGATTCTCTGACTGACCAAACCAGAGGAGGGAAAGTGGCCGACGACAAGCCGTTTCGACGGGGTCTCTTGATATACGTGCACGTCCTCGGAGTCGTCCGCCACGAGTGAAGCATCGGTGGGGAAAACCTCGAGGAGGTCCTAGAAGGCCTCGGGAATGTCGACGATTGGCAAGAAGGCCAATGCTGAAACAATTCTCATCTGAAAATCCACAAAAAATAAAATAACCAAATGGCTTGACTTATGACGTCGAAAGAATCAGAATTCTTTCGCTGTCGCCTTCTCCGCTGTCGTAGACGAAAAAGGAGTCTCCTTAAGCTGTGGTCGACCTGCATGCAGATAAAACAGTCATTATTATCATAATATGTCGAGCACTGTGCTTTTGCGCTGCAATGCGCTTTACCTTAAACTGTGTGGGCATTCATATGTCGGCTCTACAAGATGGTACGCTGTACTCGAAATTCGCCCGCTGCCTTTGCTTGCGGATTGTGCGCCGAAGTGTTGACGGTGCGAGAATCTGCGATGCACTGTCGTCACAGGCAGCTGCATCCAGAAGTATTTGGTGCGGTGCTAGACGGCCTTCGACTGGAATAAAGGACATTAGTGAGGATAGAATTTACAGAGAAGATGCAAGCGAGCTGGTGAGCTTTCAACATTGTAAAACCCGACACTTAGGACAAAAAAAGAAGAACAAAGAGAACATGTTGTCCCGTTTTTCTTTTTTTCTTGTCCTACGTCTTGGGTTTTACGTTGTTGGACATTAGTAAACTTGTTTTGGGAGTATAAGAGCAGGAACATATTTTGGTACACACCAGCCTTTTCCTTCATCTGATGACGAATCCGAAGACCGTTTATCTCGGTGGAGTCAAATGCATGCGTATGGTCACTGGAATAAGAGATTACACGAGTCTTGGCGTGATCGGTGACTGTTTTAGTTTTACGAACTCCTCTTCGGCGGCAGGCCGAATACAACGTAGTTTCTCTAACCTTAATGCAAGTGTAGGAATGTCCTTCGTGAAGAAGCATATCGCCCACCTCTCTTAGTGAGATGGGAAGCAAAATAGATCCGTCTTTTATGAATCCGGAAGCAACCGGCAAGATAAAACTCTGAAGCGGAAAAAAAAAGAAAAAAAGAATCGGCTTCAGTGGGCAATTTTTTTATTGTAAACTTTATGTTTTCGAAGTTCTTCTGTTAGTAAGATGACCCAGATAAGACAACATGCAGGCTAAAGGTTGCACGTTGCCTTATGTTGGGGTCATTGGAACATGCTTTTGTTCCGGTTCGTATGGTAGTCATTCTCACCGACCTTAATTGTGCCGATTTGGTTGGGTGAAACAAAATAGAAAAAAAAAGAGAACGTTTAACGATCTCGGGGTCACTTTGTGACGAACTGCCAGCGTAACGAATCATCCTATGACGAATGTTCCACTGTGACGAACGGGCCTGTTACCAGTTGCCCTATGACGAATCGACATGTGACGAATGGGCCGTATCCCATGCAAAATGGGGTATTGAGACGTCAATCGAGCTCTTTCGAGCTTCAGTGTAGCAGAATCTGCTGCACTACACGGAACTCCTCAACATTCAGAAAAAGACAAACACGTCTCATATCGTGATTAGACAGTTTGCACTTCCATGTCTCATGACATTACCGATGGTTACACACCTGCAGACTTGTACACGTTACTGAAAAATAGTAAGGAATTACATTTACAATTACTCGAGGCTAAATTGTAATTTATTACAATTACAATTACCCGCCCATAAAATTAAGTGGCCGTTACTCCAAAAAGTAATCCGTTACTTTCGTGGCGTTACTTTCAACATTATTGCCCTCAAGTAAGAAACAAAGAGAAGATGGTTATTCAAGTTCTTATTGTTGCAGCCTGTTCCATTTAATGACCTTGAGTATTTTGAGCAACAGCTGACTCTCGAACATTGTTGTTGTTAATTCTTGTCAATGCACTTATTACCGCCTCGAGCTTCTCGACGAGGCATGCATTCACTTGGTGTCCTCTCCCCGCCGTCGATCGCAAAAAAAACTCCAAAAAACAAAGGGACTAAAAAAAGCGGATATAACTTGCCCCCCCCCCCCTTTTTTTTTTTTTATTCTTTTTCTAGAAATGTTTTTTTGAATTTTTCGACATTGTTGTTAGGGTATAAAGAAGAATGGATTCAAGGGCTTGGTGTCGCAAAAAAAAAAAAAAAGGCTTTGCGGAACTGAAGATTGCCAAGCCTCCCTTTGCGCTGGTCAATTCGCTTGATAGTGTCACTGGGGTGGTTATCATTTGAGCCCCTTCTTGTTTCGACCGTCTCACTTGGCCCTTCTCAAAACAACCATTCCCAAAAAGATCTTCTCTCTTCGACCTGTCGGATTTGGTCCTTTCCCGTTTCGTCTTTCGCATTCCAACCCTCCCCATTTCGGCCCGTTCTCGCTTCGCCCTTTTCACCTGGCCCTTTTCAAAACAGCCATGCTCAAAAATATCTCGCTTTGACCCCGTCGCACTTGACTCTTTCTATATTAAAATCGTTTTTTAGGCTAATATTAATACATTGATATAATTTGTGTGTGTGTGTGACACACTACAGGCATACTCTCTCTGCTAAGGATTTTAGCAGTGCGTCGAGGTCGTCGTGAAAAGCTACTAGCTGACAATAAAACAGACCAACTATTTATCGCAACCAGATCATATTCCAAATTGTCACGTTGTTCGAGGTCTCTTGACTTGGGACAATGCCACCACTTCTATAATGCAGTGGTTCTCAAAAGGGGGTCTGCGAAGACATCTTAGGGGTCCGCGAAGCCCTGTCTCATCAGAAATGAATCTTTCTTCACGTTGAGAAGAAATGTTCCAATTTTCGGGTGAGTACTCTCATGTGTATGTCAATGAGATAAGAGTATATTTTACACTAGCAATTAGTTATATTCATTTATTAAATCATTATCATGATAACCTATACCTTTCCATTCCCCTCACTCCGACCGGGGTCCTCCATCATCTCTGCATTTCTACATGGCGTCCGCGAAACATCAATGGTTGAAAACCACTGCTATTATGTATGATATTTCTGTTCCAAACAAAGTTTCCAAAATAAATGTTCATCGCTTTTTTTTTTCTCGTTTGCTTATAGGAAGGGAAGCAGGCGTCACTGTACGATTCTCAGTGCGTACCTTTACACATAATAAATATCTGATGGTATGTTGGGGGCCCAAGCAAGGTAAGACTCATCAACAAAGCCGCGAAGGCATAACGGCGTTAGAAGCATGCCGAACTAGTGCCATTTGGTCGTAGCGCGAACGGGCGAAATGAGAATGGGTCCAGTTGCGAAAAACACGATTTGGATCTTATGAGAAGGTTCAAACGAGAAGGACCAAATGAGAATGGGTCGAAATGTGCCAGGTTCAAATGCGAATGGGACGTTTTGAGATACACCCGTGTCACTGCGATCAACTTTATCCACCCCCCCCCCCCCCCCCCACAAAAAAAAAAAAAAAAAAGAAACTGTAGAAAAAGAGGGGGAGTTTGTGCTGAAACAAAAATGTAACGGATTACAAGGAATCCGTTCCGTAAAAAATGTAAGGGAATTACTTTAAAATTACTCTCCAAAATATGTAATTAAGCCGTTACGAAATCACTGATAAATGTGTTTGCAGGTGTGCAAGTCTGCACACCTGCAAACACTGGTAGCTCTACAATAGAAGTGGGCTTCACTTCGGCTTTTGTAAAACCGTCTGTGCGAGTTCAGGAGTATATTCGTTCGTCACATCAAACGTCATCAAGCGTGGCTGGAAGTTTACTGAATTTTTGCCTTGGTAAAGCGTATACAAAACGTTGAGCATAAAAATCGATGGATCGTTTTCTCAGATTCCAAAGCAACTATATGCACTCTTTTATCAATAAACCCCAAAAGTCCAACATTTGCACTGGTTATGAACTAGCCGATTTCATCGACCGAACAATACGTCCTCGTCACTCATTTATAATGCAGTGTATTCCAAGACCGTAGTGGAATTCTCGTAAATGTGGAAGCGGACAAACCAGCCACAAGTGCTCATGCACTGAAAATTAAGGAAAAAAAAAAACGCAGAAGGTTCCGCTTGCTAAGATGGACATCAAGACTTTAATTAAAGGGGCGGTGCAACAATTTGCGGACTTTGGCTAATTAATTGCGGGAATTGATCCCGGCCACATATAAAACGAAGGACCAAAACTATTCTTTCCTGCTTGTCCTAGTTTTCATTAAAAAAAAAATAAAAGAAAATGGTATCTCTGGCACCCCTCAACTCAACATTGAAGCGGCATCAGCTTCGCCTGTGACGTCATTCGGAGTGGCGTTGGTTTCCGGTTGGGTTCTTCTGGCTTCCGTTTCCCCAGCGCTCGCCGGCTCGCCAGCATGGAGAATAGAAGGGTAGGAGAGGGCATGACGTCAGCCGCGTAGCCTCCACAAGCCAAGCTCACTTGACGCCTCGCCTCTTTCGCATTTTCCTCCTTACTCTCACCACATCAAGCGACCGTAGCTAGCCTTCGTCTAGCTATGGTGTACTAGAATACACCACAGCCTAGCTTTCCATCTGATAAAACCTACCGGACGCACGTGACATGTCACGCGCACCAATCGCCAGACAGATCTGTGGTCACGCTGGGCACAAAATCGCTTAAACTATTTTATGACAAGGCTTCACCAATATTGCAACGTGCCCCCTCCTAGTACTTCTAACCTCCTTGCTCGCCAGGCTCGCCGCTCTCCCGCCGATTCCCGACCAACATGGCGGCAAAAGCGGACGGTCTGAGCGACGTCGAGCGCAAGATGCTTGCGACGCGGCGGGCAGTCGAAGTCGAGGTCGAGACACCAGGAACAATAACGATACCACGATACTACGGACCACGACCAATTACGCACTCCGTCGAGCGAGGGCAGACTTGGACGTAGTTCAACTACTCTACTCAAACTACAGTAGTTTAACTACTTTTTCGAGTAACTTGGTAACTTTCATTTACAACTTGATTTGGGTAATTAGTAGTTTATTTTAACTACTTTTTTCAGGTAACTTCTACTCAAATTACTAACTACTTTCGAAATTATATAGTGCTAATTTTGCCCATCACGAAAGTTTGAGCGCAGAAATGAATAAGACGCCGGCAGATAAAGTGGCATTCCCGAACAAGGGGCCCCCTTATTCGGGAAGGCGTCCTTGGGCCAAGGTGGCGACGAGCAGCCAAAATATAACACCGGCACGCACGGTAATGCACGCAGGCGCCGCGTTTCCAGCTGCAACCGTGAAAGACGGGGACACTTCGAGAGTTGTTGTTTTCGTGTTGTCTGTCTTTAGTGAGTTCTGACTCAAGAGGTAGGTTCCACGGAAGGCGCCACTGGAATGACCTCGCAGCTGGGCGCCTGTTCCTATGGTCGCCTTGTCGTCAGCGCATACGCCTTTGTAAAGCCGGACTCCCCCGCGCACAAACCCTGGCACGGGTAATCCGTTCATGGGAGCACGCTCCCGCTTCCAGCTGCAACTGTATACGAGCGACGATGCTTGCTCACGTAATCTTTCGCGTCCCTCCGACCATCCATGCCTGGGAGACCTCCTCTTTGTCAAAAACGATTTACTTGTCGGGCGTGTCAGGCGCATCAGAATATTGTAGTCGCCGGCGAGGATTGCGAGTTACCCTTGGGAGATCATTTTGTTGGACCCGGCGTCAGCGGCGAAGTATACTTCTTTTCATCTTCTGGTAAACCAAAACAATTTTTTTTTTTTCAGTAGCGTAGCAATAGCACTACAACGGGACGCGCAGTCGTCCGGATGATCTCATCGTCGTGGCGCGAGACTTGAACCCTTGAAGGTCTGGTGCACTCGCTCAGCGTACTCTCAGAACGACGCCGGAATAGAGAGGGGCCAGTCATAACAATCTCAACTTGACGAAGAAAAAAGAAAAAAAAAGGAGGAAAGTTTGTCATAAAGGACCCTCTACCCCAGGCAAACCTCATGTGTTTAGTCATGGACACCTAAGATGCCGACATTCGCTTACCCGACCCTGCACAGCCTGTTTCTCAAATTCAACGCTGCCGTTCCATCCAGCCCGTCGGCGGAACGTCTATTTAGCTTGGCTGGGGACGTCCTTAGAAGGAAAAGGGGAAAACTCTCTTATCAAGAACTTTGAAAGTCAATTGCTTCAGCCAGCGAATAAACTATTTTGGCGAAAACGCAAGCCATAAAAAGACTGCATTTATTTTAGGCTCGCAGGGTTTTTCGTTGATAAAAACTGCTGTTCATTTTGCTACCACAAAAATATAAAAAGTAACTTCGAAAGTAACTTCAAAGTAACTCGCTACTTTTTACAGTAGTTAGTAGCTTACTCAATTACTATTACAAATGCGTAATTTCTACTGTACTCAAATTACTTTTGGCGTCGATATTCAGTAACTTAACTACCTTTCTTGGGTAATTTGTACATGTCTGAGCGAGGGAAAGACAAAACGTCCGGGTTGCTCGTGTAGCCGCCGTAGGCGCCTCGGGCGTCGACGGATGACGGCAGCAGCAGGTTTTGTTAACTTTCGGTAGATGGCGCCACAAATAATTCATACCCTTTTAGCGGCAATATTAGGCTTTTGAAGCGTTTCTGCATGCCTAAAGAGCAAGATTTTTTTAAACTTAACCTTAAATCAAGCTTACAATTGCCTAACACTATCACTTACAAAAACCACTCCGAATGACGTCACACCACAGGTTCCATTTGCGGTCACCATGTGGCCGCAGGTTGGGAAAAAAAGCGTTTTTTATTTTACGATTACGCAGCGAAATAGAGGTATTTTGGGGTATGGTGGCACTTTTTCTCTTACTTATGCCGAAGTAAACAATATAAAAAAATACAAGCTGCACATTCGTTCAGTGTTAAAATCATTGCACCGCCCCTTTAAACATCATTCCAAACAAATGGCAACCGACATATGGTTTCAAAAAGAATGACGGCAGTCTACTGTTTTCCAGTTAGATCCATACTTCCAATTCCGCAACCCAAGCGATCTCCCAAGAAAATTCAAAACACGTCTTCACAGACTGCGACTGAATGTTACTTTCACAAGAGAATTTCTTGTGTTCGTTATAGAATCAAAGAAATTTGCGACCTCAAGTGTGATTGCTGTTATAAGGTGGAAACAATGGAACATATACTTATAGACTGTTTTATATTCGAACGCAATTGGTTGCAAAATAAAGTTGGCTAGATATTATTGATAAAAGACATTTCACCCTAAGAAAATTGTTGGGACCATGTCCCAATGAAATAACGCAAAAACGGGCTCTCGTGGCGATAAAGAAATTCATGAATGACAGTGATCTTTTACATAACTAGCAGTTTATATTTTAATGCATCATTGAACCATAACATTTATGTGTCAGACGATGTGCGTGCATGTGCTGATGTGCGAACAAACTGCTGAAAACTCACAAGAGGCGACATTTCTTCTCCGAAAGACTATCAGCGACGTGGGTGCGCTCTTTTCTTGATAATACGTGTGTCTGTGTGTGTGTTTTGACACGCGGAGGGTGCGTACCAAATATGGTGTTGTGTATCACTTGCTGAGATTGTAAAACTAAGCCTGTTTTGTAGAGTGATTTCAAAGTATAGGATTGGGTGTGTATGAGTATTTTTGTTTCTTAATACCTCTAAAAATATGTATATATTAAACTATAATGGAGCAGCCGGCTACAGTCTAGAAGGGCCGAAATCTCGCAGCTATTTTATTTTATCAGCCACTGAAGACGAAAAAATTAAAGTAACTCAAGAAAGAACAAATACCCGAGTGCACTTACGCTATTGCGTAACGTGGTTCACAGTGACACTCGTCGTTTCTACGCCCCGTCCACAAGCACGATTCTGATGAGATTCACGCCATTCTCGCCTCAATTCGATTCTCCCATGCGTGATCCGTACTGCGACCACGAGGAGCCGTGGACGATTTTGGTGACTGGGACACCGTATATTGCCGCGCGCAAGGCTGAGAAAGCAACGCTCGGTCACGGTCCTCCAGAAAGTTCCCGTTTATTCATGTACCGCACGTAACTTCTATAATTTGTCCCTGCTTTTGTTTTCTAGAAAGTGCGTGTTCATTCTCGCCCCGATCACGCGACGCTCGAACCGCTTTCGCCGAATCTTCGAGATAGCGGCGCACTCTAGATAAGAGGCCGCCCGCGAACTTGTCGAGTCAGTCTCGCCCTAGCGCTCGATTCTGCTGACACGCCGACTTCGACGCCCGCGACGCTCTGCTTTCTTCTGTTTCCTTCTTTATTTTTTTTGGCACAAGTTCGCCACATTAAACGTTTATTTCTTTCTGTTTATTTCCTGTTTTTTTTTGTTTGGTCACCACCCGTGACATTTGGTGGAGGTGCGGGGTACCGCATGCCCCTGCCGCGTACCCCTCCGAGGGCCCACAGTGCAAGTCCGACGCCTAGCCCACGAAGAACCGACGAAAGCACTTCCGAGATCCGGTTCAGTCGTCGCACCCAAGGTCTACACCCGGAATTCGGACCTCTACCGCCCAAGACTAAGCAGCCAACGAGGCCAACGATGGACAGCCAGTCGTCCCAGAACCCGTCCACCGCCAGCGTCGTATACCTGCCCGTCGCACCCAAAACTCCGACGCCTTTCCACGGAGACACCCACGAGGACATCGAGGACTGGCTGCAACATTATGAACGTGTGGCCCGACATAACGGGTGGTCAGCTGAGCACTGCTTGCAGAACCTTTACTTCTCGCTGGAAGGTACTGCAAGGTACTGGCTGGAGAACCACGAGGCTTCTTTAACCTCGTGGGAGGTGTGCAAGCAAGAGCTAGTGAAGACGTTTACCAGCCAACACCGACGCGAGAGGGCCGAAGACATCCTTCGAACAAGGACCCAAGGTCTGAATGAAAGCATCACCAGCTTCGTTGAGGATGTTCTTCGCCTGAGCGCCCGCGCCGATCCTCAGGCTACAGAGGAGAAGAAGCTGCGACACCTGATGAGGGGTGTCAAAAGCGAGATATTCGGAGGTCTCATTCGCAATCCTCCGACAACTGTCGACGGGTTCGTCACGGAGGCGACGAATATGGAGCGTGCGCTACTAGCACGCGCCAGACACTACGAGCGGCACCCTGGCGTGACTACTCTGGCGACATCCGGATACGACCTTGGTACCGACCTCCCAGGCATCCGTGACATCATCCGTGAAGTCGTCCGGGAAGAAATCCGCAAGATGCTCCCTGCTACGGATCGCTCGTCCTCCCTGTCGCTCGCCGAGGTCGTCCGAGAGGAAGTCCACCGAGCCTTCCAACCTGAGATTCCCATCAAAACGACGACACCAGAGGAGCCTACTTTGAGCTACGCCGCCATGGCCCGAAGATCGCCGCAAGCTAACCGCCAGACCACGGCGCCACCCCGACGAGACCCTCCGATGCCACAGTATCCTCGACGCCAGGAAGGACAAGTCCACGACGTTCGCCCGGAGCAACCCTCGTCGAGGAAGACCGACGTGTGGCGAACGGCCGACCGACGCCCGCTCTGCTACCACTGCGGGGAAGCCGACCATGTGTACCGCCGATGCCCATACCGACGACTCGGGCTGCGCGGATTCCACCCAAACGACCCGCGCCCCCGGTGTGGTGAACGCCCTCGGGAGATCGACGAGTACCTGCGACGACCCCAGTCCCCCGAGCCGTCCCGCCGAGAGTTCCGGTCGCCATCGCCTCGACGTCCAGCTTCGCCGATGCACCGACCCCGACGTGAAAGCCTGTCGCCCCTCGCCCCTCGCCGGGGAAACTAGGCGCGGCAACCCCTGGAGGTGGAGTTGCCGAAGACGACCGACGTAAAGAGCCTCCAAGAACGTCGGAGCGCTCCCACTCTCCCGACGCCACGCATCGCTACGACGCCCCTGCAACGGTGTCCAACAACCTAAACGTCGTCATCGACGGTCACGACGCATCGGCACTCGTGGACACCGGAGCAGACTACTCAGTCTTGAGTGGGAGGCTCTCCCGCCGCCTTCGAAAAGTCATGACGCCGTGGGAAGGACCCCAAATGCGAACCGCCGGAGGACATCTCATCACACCAGTCGGGAGATGCACTGCTCGCGTCGAGATCCACGGTGAAACGTGCCCTGTCAAGTTCGTCGTTCTGCAAGACTGTTCGAGGGACGTTATCCTCGGAATGGACTTTCTCTGCGAGTATGGCGCCGTCATCGACCTCGGAACAAACCGGCTGACGCTACGAAAACCTGCTCCACCAGCGGAGGAACCCGAAGCGACGTCACCCACGGTCCGAGTCCTCGCAAACCACGTGAACCTACCACCGCGGTCGAGTGTTTTCGTACTTGTCGGGATCGATGAAGCTTCCTGTGGCGAAGTTCTTCTCGAAGGAAGCCTCCAATTGCTCCTGGGAAGAGGCATAGGCGTCGCAAGGGGAGTAGCTGAACTTCAGGATGGGCGGACTGTGGCCCTCGTGACGAACTTCCGAAACGAAACGCAACACCTCACGAAAGGTGCAGCCGTGGGCCACGTCGAGAAACTCCGAAACCCCGCCGAAATCACTGCGATCACTGACGAATCCTCGCCGCCCCAGCAAGACAGTACGTCGCCAGCGCAGCTCGACATTGACCCTAAGCTTCCGGACCCTGAACGGCGTCAGCTGGTTAACCTCCTCGCCGAATACCGCGACTGCTTTGCGACGTCGTCGAAGGTGCGCCAGACCGCGGTTGCCAAGCACCGCATCGTTACTGAGGACGACGCGCGCCCTGTGCATCGATCGCCATACAGAGTCTCCGCTAAGGAAAGGGAGGTGATCCATCAGCAAGTTCAAGAGATGCTGAATGACGACATAATCCAACCTTCAAGCAGTCCATGGGCCTCTCCAGTCGTGCTGGTTAAGAAGAAGGACGGAACTCTTCGGTTCTGCGTGGACTACCGGCAGCTCAACACGGTTACGAAGAAAGACGTCTACCCACTCCCCCGCATCGACGACACTCTAGACCGGCTGCGCCACTCTCGATACTTTTCATCGATGGACCTGAAGAGCGGCTACTGGCAAATCGAGGTCGACGAACGGGACCGAGAGAAGACAGCCTTCGTCACGCCGGATGGACTGTACGAGTTCAAGGTGATGCCCTTCGGACTATGCACAGCGCCAGCAACTTTCCAGCGTGTCATGGACACCGTACTGGCAGGGCTGAAGTGGCAGAGTTGTCTCGTCTACCTTGACGACGTCGTAGTATTTTCAGCTGACTTCGACGAGCACTTGAGACGACTCCGAGCTGTTCTTCAAGCCATTCAGACCGCCGGACTCGCACTCAAGCCGTCAAAGTGCCGGTTCGCCTATGACGAACTGAAGTTCCTTGGCCACGTGGTTAGTAACGAAGGCGTCCGCCCAGACCCCGAGAAGACTCGCGCCGTCGCGGCATTTCCAGCGCCGACAGATAAGAAGGCCGTGCGAAGATTCCTTGGACTTTGTGCCTATTATCGACGCTTCGTTCGGGATTTCGCAAGGATTTCCGCACCACTTACGAATCTCACGAAGGACGCCAAGAAGTTCGAATGGGCCGAGGAGCAACAGCAGGCATTCGACGAACTGAAACGACGACTCCAGACTCCTCCTGTGCTTGGACATTTCGACCAGGATGCGGAAACAGAAATTCACACGGACGCAAGTAACGCGGGACTGGGCGCAGTACTAGTCCAAGTGCAAGAAGGCATCGAGCGAGTCATCGCCTACGCAAGTCGGACATTGTCCAAGGCGGAGAAAAATTACTCCACAACTGAGAAAGAATGCCTTGCGGTCGTCTGGGCAATAACGAAGTTTCGTCCGTACTTGTACGGCAGCCCGTTCCGTGTAGTCACGGACCACCACTCGCTCTGCTGGCTTGCGAAGCTGAAGGACCCGTCAGGACGCCTCGCTCGATGGAGTCTTCGACTACAAGAGTTCAACATGACAGTGGTCTATAAGTCAGGCCGCAAGCACAGCGACGCCGACTGCCTGTCCAGAGCCCCCGTCGAAACCCCTTCCGGCGGCAGCGACGACAATGACGACGAGTGCTTTCTAGGAGCAGTGAACACCGACGATATGGCACGACGTCAACGGGACGATCCTGAGCTGCGCGCATTAATCGAGCACCTGGAAGGGGGCAGGAGTACCGTGCCACGTGTCTTCTCACGAGTACGGCCGACCTTCGCCATCCGACAAGGTGTACTCTACAAAGAGAACTTCGGCAACAACAACACACCTTGGTTGCTGGTAATCCCGAGTGACCTTCGAGAGGAGATCTTTCAAGCCTGCCACGACGACCCGACATCCGGACACCTTGGTTACAGCCGGACACTGGCCCGTATTCGTGAAAAGTATTACTGGCCGAAGCTCCCCAAGACCGTCCACCTATACACACGATCATGCCACGAGTGCCAGCGACGCAAGAAACCGCCGACGAGGCCGGCCGGACTTCTGCAGCCCATTTTTCCTCCAACTACACCCTTCCAGCAGATCGGAATGGATCTACTTGGTCCTTTTCCGCCTTCGACGTCGGGGAACCGCTGGATCATCGTCGCCACAGATTATCTCACGCGGTACGCCGAAACGAAAGCTCTTCCTTCAGGGACTGCTGTGGAAGTCGCCAAGTTTTTCATCGAGTCCATCGTCCTCCGGCACGGCGCTCCCGAGGTTCTGATTACAGATCGCGGATCTTCGTTCATGGCACAGCTGACGCAAGAGATCCTTCGTCTCAGTGGCACCGGCCATCGTCGAACCACTGCATACCACCCGCAGACCAACGGACTGACCGAGCGACTCAACAAGACAATCGCCGATATGATCTCTATGTACGTCGACGTAGAGCACAAGACGTGGGACGAGGTGCTGCCCTACGTCACGTTCGCCTACAATACGGCGGTTCAAGAGACCACTGGATTCGCCCCTTTCCAGCTGGTACATGGTCGGAAGGTAACGACCATGCTGGACGCCATGCTGCCCCATGAGCCATCTGACAACGAGAGCGACGACGCCCAGGCGGTTGCTCAACGCGCCGAAGAAGTTCGCCAGCTCGCCCGACTCCTGATTCAAGACCAGCAACGCGTCGACACCGGCCGCTACAACCTTCGTCGCAGGGACGTCCACTTCCAGCCCGGAGATAGGGTGTGGGTATGGACGCCCATCCGTCGCCGCGGCCTCAGTGAGAAACTGCTGAAACGGTACTTTGGACCATACAAGGTACTTCGTCGCCTCGGCGAGCTGAACTACGAGGTGATGCCCGACGGAACACGAACATCGTCACGCCGCCCACCACGACCTGAGGTCGTCCACGTCGTGCGCCTGAAGCCGTACTACGCTCGATAGGACTGTGGACCTTTTGTGCTCCAAAAGACTCTTTAGTTTATCGTTCTTTTTTATTTTGATTTGTTTTACACTGCATCGGGGCGATGCACTTTTAAAGGGGGGAGTAATGCCGCGCGCAAGGCTGAGAAAGCAACGCTCGGTCACGGTCCTCCAGAAAGTTCCCGTTTATTCATGTACCGCACGTAACTTCTATAATTTGTCCCTGCTTTTGTTTTCTAGAAAGTGCGTGTTCATTCTCGCCCCGATCACGCGACGCTCGAACCGCTTTCGCCGAATCTTCGAGATAGCGGCGCACTCTAGATAAGAGGCCGCCCGCGAACTTGTCGAGTCAGTCTCGCCCTAGCGCTCGATTCTGCTGACACGCCGACTTCGACGCCCGCGACGCTCTGCTTTCTTCTGTTTCCTTCTTTATTTTTTTTGGCACAAGTTCGCCACATTAAACGTTTATTTCTTTCTGTTTATTTCCTGTTTTTTTTTGTTTGGTCACCACCCGTGACAATATATAGGGTATCCCAAGTTACCAGCCTTGATTTAAAATGGACCGTAAAAATCAACGCCCGCACGTAGCAGTCTAAACTTTTCGTCAAAGGTGTATTTCACAGGTCGGTTTTTTCACGTAAAATTACCAAGCGTAGCTTTCTTTGTATAAAGAATTAGAACCAAGAAACTTGCCAGGCTCAACATTGGGCGACGACGCAGACGACCGAGTCGAAATGGGTGGTGTGTTTGGCGCGCGTATCGATAGATGGCGTCTGGAGCAGCGTCCGAATATGTATATGACCAGCGAAAGGAAGCAGACAAACGACATGCAGACGAAATTCGTTGGCAACACAGTTACTAAAACACTAAGTTGGGAAACTCGCCCTTGAAACCTGGATCACAGGCGTCCACCGAGACTGAGCTAAATACAATAACAGCACCTCCCTGTAGCGACGAGTTGAAACATTAAAGGGATACTACAACGAAATTTCGGCGCTCATTTTTTAGTCTATATGTGTTCAAAAAAGCACCATCAAATCGAACATACCAATATCTTGTTAAAAAAGCCACGAAAAGGAATTTTAAAACGAATTAAACGATTAGCAAAGAGCACCTGGTGGATGTCGCTAACGCCTCGCTCGTAATGCCCGTCTAGGAACATTGACAGCTAGTGACGGAGGTTGTCTCGCCTCCGGTCACGACGAGAGAAGAGGGGCAGGAGGAACTCCCCTCCTCCCGAGAATGCCTTTTGTGAGTCGCAGAAGTCGCTATTGTCCCCCTATAAGATTATAGAAGATTAACTCGTCACTCAAAATTTGTACAAAAGCAGCCGCTTCGGTGGCTGGAACGACTAGGCCATCCTCTCGACGTCAGCCTCGCCGTAGTTTTGCTCGTCTTGAGACGACCTACGTCACGATTGCGTTGGATGTCACGTGGTCTCCACTGGGCCTTCTCCGAGCGCTTAATGCCAGAGTGGGCCGTTTATAACGAAAAATACAGCCACCAGGCTCAAAATACAAACGTGCGATTGTCATTTCCGGATATTGTGGATCATATTCAACCTATTTTTGAACACGACGGGAATATTTCAAATTTCGTTGAAGTATCCCTTTAAAGTTGCTTTATATGGCTACTGCAAGATGTCCCTGCCAGATGGCGCCACCGGCCCTTCCGTGACTCCACGGAACCAGTAAATGCAGCCGTGCAGTTCACGTAGTGGCCGCTGCGGGAGAAATGGCAGCGTTGCGATTGCCATTAGCTCGGTACTGGGATAAGGATCGGCGCCACTTTTTCACAGCAGTCTCTATGGCAGTTTTCCAACTGAGTGGTTCAAGTAACGTTGTTTGGCAGCAAAACCGCCTTCGTTATGCAAACGCGTTTTTTCCCTTCAAGTTATGCTTTTATTGTCCGCATTTATTTTTTAACCAAAGGTACATTACAAAAAGATTATGTTCATTTGAATAAACCATGGTGGTCGTGAGCAATCTCGTTAAGGAGGTAGCGCTATTTCTCAATATGAGCGCGAAACCCGCCGCGCTACTCGACTTCGTCGTCTGCGTCACCACCCGCCGTTGACCCTGGCAAGTTTCTTGGCCCTATCTTTTACAGAAAGAGAGCTACACTTTCTAATGTTACAAGAAAAGAACTGACCCGTGAAGATAACACATTTGACGTAAAGTCTAGATTGCTACGTGCAGGCGTCGATCTTTAAGGTCCATTTTAGATCGAGCCTGGTGACTAGGGACCCCCTGTATATCTCCAAACTCCGCCATTATAAGTTATATCAGGTTTGGCTCATTGTGTGAAACTAGGGGAGGGGGGAAAGGAGCGTTACTGAAATCGGTACTCTGGCCGTTTCCTAAGCTAACGAAAACAAATTGCATTTTTTAATACCCTGACTTCAGTCTTCACTGTATCCTAATTATTTTCTAGATTTACAAAATAGATAATGAGAAAACCGTAAATGAAGATGATGCCGAATGCACCATTCACATTTTCACGTGCTCTTCAGTGATGTGACCTCACCAATGGTACAGACTTTCATGTTGCGCCGGTAGTTTTGAACAAAGTATATAGTGAGCGTTTTTTTATACTTCTCAGTGAATGAGCTTCCAAGCATTCGTTACCCACCACCAAACGTTTTGTAATCCGTTGAAAACGTAGTTTAGCCTCCACTTTGTACCATTTCTGTCCTCACACTTCAGTGTTGCCAATATGGACTCTCGGTTTGAGAAACACGATGAGAACGGAATTAAAAAATTCAATGACTTCGCGATTCTTCCTTTTTTTTTTTAGACAATACTTGGGGGACTGGTATAGCCGTGTCCTTCGATGTGTTGAGCCACTTTTAAGGCACTTCATCGATCATAAAAAAATCGCCGGCGTATGACTTGAAGGAATGATGAAATAGCCCATCTGCCTGCAGCACGCCCTCGTCACCCCTTTTCGGAGTTTTGATTTGCATGCGTCGAAGTGGTATCAAAAGTGGAAAGCTCTCGCTGTAGACTCAACTTCTACTGCATTCTTAAACGTGTCACCGACTATATTGGGCAGACGATAGGGGCATGTTTATCGAGCGTGTTTTCCCTACAGCCCGGTGTTTACTAACACAGCATAACAAAGAAATTGAACCTCGTTTAGCACGGTCTGGGCACGGGCGCTTCGCTTTGACCAGTGCTCTGGTGCCACGAGGAGCGGCCTTCAAATTGTAATATTTGATTTCTTCGATAAAAAACAAACAAGAAATTTCGGTCTGTTGTCCCCACAGCTGAAGCCTGCCGCCAGACTCGTGACTGGTCGATCTCTTTCCCAATGGACCGTGTTAATTCGAGAAAACAACTTAGACAGTACAATTTGGCGTTGCTAAAGGCTATGTGCGAGCAATATGAGAAGAAGAAAAAAACATTCCAGGCTCCTTGCCGTGACCAGCAAATGAAATACGACGACAGCCAAGGCACAGCGACAGAGACTATAGACACAATCAAGCTGACAGAGAGACACACGATACGCCCCAGTGACGCAGTACTTGTGTCCAATGCGTGAGCTGGGGTCGGCTGACGCACTTTTGGTACCGCGGATGAATCGCAGTGAAAGGTCGAGAGCTTTCGGAGGAAAGGAGGTACGAAATAGTCCACAGTATCTTCAAGTTTTGGTACCGAAAGACGGGCTTTTGACTTTCTATCACCTTTATTTTGGCCCGCTAAACGATATAAGAGATTCGTATAGTTTAATAAAATCTCAACCTAAATTAATTTATCCCGGACCAAAATTAATTTTATGGTCTCTTTAAGGTCGTATTTTGCAAGCAGGCTGCAGCATAATTGAGGCTCTGACCGGGTATGCCCGTCAGAGTAACGCCTAACATGACACAAGCTTGGCGATCATGGAGGCTTAACTTGGGCATAATACTGTTTTACTCCACGGCCCATAGTTAGCGCTAGAGTATTTTTCTTCGACGTTCCTCTGGGTTTATTTCCGGCTCGCCAAATAATTGCCAATGTTCCAAACGTGAGCCAAAGATGCCACTTCTGAAGAGAAGAAGCAGAAGTGAAGCCTAAATCTGGCGCTTGTTTGGAAATTTAGGCACGTATAGTTTCCCCATGAAAACTGAACTATGCAGCGCGTACACTATAGGGTACGCCTAAATCGGTTTCTTAACTTATCGCGCGGTAATTTACTACAAAGGTGCCCGAAGGTGGTACATTAATTAATCGAGAATATGAATACATAAAACCTCTAAAGGCAAAATAAATAAAATAAAATCTGTCTAAGGATTCATAAAGAAAATTGTTCTGGGCTATTCTGGCGCTTATTGCGACTGAAATATCGATGAAGTGAAACATATAATTGTCTTACTTATTCTTCACTTCATTTGGCCAAATAAGCGCCACAGGGACACAAAACGTTTGTGGCTATTTAGGCCCAAAGACGCCAGATGACAGTTGAACCAAGCGAAGCCTAACTTTTGTACTTATTTGGCGAATTAGGGCCAAGATACCCAGGCTCGGGCTAAAGAAGGTTACGTTTGTGCTCTGCCTTGGTTGGCTCCTTCGGACTTTTTAAGACCTTAAATTTTCGAAAAAAGCAAATTTTTGACCCAAAGGAATAATGCTTTCTAGGTGCAAGCCCCGTTGTGCGCAGTCCGGGTGCCTCGTTTAAATCTAGTGGGCGGTGTTGATATGACACCGTGATAAGTGACGTGATATAATGACATTACGCGACTCTAAAAACTTCTCGGTAACTTGAGCAGAAAATCGAGACGTCACGTTACATGACGTCACGCGAGACAGTGGAGTCATGTAGCATGAGACGCTGCTCTCAAAGTTTTTGGCTGGTAAAACACCTTCTCTGTTAAAATAACTATAACCATAACGCTTTAAATGCAGGTCTGCAACACACTTCTGAACATCAGTTTGGTGATAATTCAGATTAGAAACGTGCCAGAGGACATGTTTGCCATGCTATTTTTTTAATTTTTTAACAGATAGTTTTATAGTCCTCAGTCCTGATAAGGCACTGTTCGAAAGAGTCCGTGTGTCCACGCTGGATTCTAATAGCGCCTCGTTTCTTTGTATTCGTAGGGAGGCGGTGGCATGGGCATTTGCTCAAACGACGCCGGTGGTGCCGTGGGCGCAGTGGATGGCGCAGTCGCCCCTGGATGTCCAGGCGGGTACGGTTGCTGCTGAGGGTACGTTGGGTCGTAGGGCGGCGGGTATGGCTGCTGAGGCTGATGTGCGCCGTACTGGGCTTGGGGCCACGGCTGATTGTAAGGCTGTTGACCTTGTGGGTACGGGTATCGAGGGCCAACTTGGATCGAGTGCACGGGTGTGGCTGGTGCCAGATGGGAGGTCCTTATCACAGTCTGCGTCGTTTGCTGAAAAAATAGGGACGCTTTTGATATGTATACCTCAGTATACCCCTTTGCCACGGCAGTTGTGATCAAAAAGAAAATTTAGAACAACTGAGGACACTTCTTCTGGCTTTGGCTTTGGATATGTTCACGGCAAAAATGAGACCAAGTATAGATTCGCAAGCAATTCGCAAAGAAACTTCTTCCGGTGGTGAAACGCTGGTCATCGTTTCGAGTCTCCCCAGGAGATTAATTTTTGTGAGTTTGAACTTTTAACCAGCTTTAACTTTGAAGCGAATTGGGACTATGTCACCGACAGCTTACGCAAACGCGGGCGTGGCTTGTCATGACCAGGCTTATTGCTTTGTGATTTTTGTGATTGAGCTGTGTTCCGGTAATTAGATGCTCTGTGCTGTCGATGCGCCCTTCGTTTTAGCGATTATACTACTGGCCACTACGATCGCGCGTTGTTTGGGCTATCTGGCTCTTTATACGCTCTGAACATCTACACTTCAGGCTTTCTCCATCTTGGCAAGCACACCACGGGGACATGAAAGTGGCAATCAGCATTGCCGACATGATGAACAAAATGGTAATAGGCACCTCTGAGTTTCTTAAATGGAGACCGAAATAAAAATTGAAATGTATCTTTCACGTTCAGAAAGAAGTTAACCCTGATCAATCGAAATCTGCTAATGACGATCGCACGTTTGTGTTTTGAATGGATGGCTATATTTTTTGGTTCTAAACGGCCAAGAGCAGCCATCGGAGGGCGCGACTCGTCTCGGGAGATGCGGCGCCTCCAGAGCGTTCCTGACGTCATATTTAACTTCACAGGCAAGGCCAAAGAGGCAACGGCGAGGCTGGCTTGGTTGTGAGCTTCGCCACTTGGTGGCGTCGATGCGTCACAACCTGGACGTTCGGGAGACCAACACCCGTTGGTCTCCCGAAAAGCCGTTGCCAAATAAAAAGGGCGGGAACCTCGTGTGTCAGCCAACCGTCTTTGGCACTGCTGGACAGTGAGGTGGCGTTTTTGAATTTGGGATAGCAACACGTGCCATCATGCCGCTATGAAAGTGTCTCGTAATAAGCAGACGGGGGGTGAACTGCAAATAATGAATGGTCGTTTTCATGTGTTTTCCTATTAAAATAATTCAGTTGATAGTCAGCGCTCGTTTGGTGTGTTTCTTCTTCGTCCACGTCTGTTGTTCGCGCTGTGTCCCAAGATGAATTCCCACCAACTCGCCCAACTATCCATTCTTCTACGTATAACAAAGCCGTAGTGCTGAATGAGATTGCTTAATCAGGAGAAGGCCAACGCTCAATGAGATGACGCCATCTCATTCAGCATTACGGTTTGGTTATCTCGGAGGTGTTGGGGAGACCCGCTCCCCGCAAGGGTTGAATAGGCGCTGGAAAGAAGAAAAATTCGATTCGGCTGAGTTTGACAGCTCGTCACGCACGGAGCTCGGAGCTCGACGCCGTACTTCCGCGGAGCAGCCCCGCGTTTTTGGGAAGTTTGACGTAACGACATTCGCTGACATCAACCAGGTGTAATCTCTTGATCGGTTTATTCGTTTAAAATATTGTTACGGTGTCTTTTCAACAAACAAAAAATGGTGTCTGTGGTGTGGCTGCAGAACGCGGTCGACATTTCGATTATAAAGTAGGAGCTAGAATTTCGTTGCAATGCCCTTTAAATCTGTTAGTGAGTACACATAGCTGTAACCTCTCCGCTGATGTGCTAGACCAATATCTTTTTAACACGTTGCCCTTTAAAAAATTTAGAAACCGTATAGACGAATCAAAACAATGTTGCGATATTCCTGTTTCTGTTGAAGGAAATCGGATATTGTGGCATCCCGGTGAGTGCCAGCGTCACGCTGCTGCGCTGGCACTACTGTCTGTACGGCCCGTGTGAAGACGGTTCCTCTCACGCGAATCTGTTTTGCGCAAGGCACCCTGCCGTGGGCAAACACGGACTTGTTTGTAAACAGCGCGCTAGAGTTTAGTTTTTGTAAATGTCGGAGGGCGTTTTTCGGGGTTTATTTCGTAGCTGGAAATTAGGGGTTTATCGGAGTTCACTTTTGTTAGATTCTCAATTTTCCAAAATTTGGCGTTTAATTGTACGAGGGGCGCTCATAATGTTCGTATAATCGGCACCAAACATAAAAAAAGGGGGGGGGGGGGGTACAAAACAGGCATGAACACGAGCGCGCATTCTTCTGGATTCGGCGCAGTATAAACATGGCGTGAGCTTCTGACAAAGTTGCGAGAAGATATACGTATCAAGACAAAGCGAAGACCGGCACGGGCGACAATGTCACACGCGCGGCCTATTCAGGTTAAGGAATTTTATTGCAACCCATCTATTCACCCGACCTTAGTTCTTCCTCTCCCCTCGCATGAAGACTCCCCGGCGTGGAAAGCCTTCCAAAGACGACGACCAAGTGATTGCTGGAGTGAAGCAGTTTCTGGACACTCAAAACGAGGGGTTCTATAACAGAGGCCTCCGGCAGGTTGTCCATTGCTGGCGAAAGTGCGTGACTTTGGGTGGCGAGCGTCTAGAGAAAGACTAAACTTCTACCCGAGTTTCATGGCTGAATCTTTATTCCTTTATGACAATACGAACTTTATCAAAGCCCTTCGTACTGTGTTTCCAATTTTTCGAAATTCAAAATAAAAATAAATAATGTCCGAACAAAAACGCGCATTAAATTCGTAAAAAAAACTCATCGGTATCGAAAGATATTTCATCAGCGGCATTTGGCACTGGCACCCTTGCGACTAGAGTACCCAACAGATCTTGCAAGAAAGCGCTATTGAACGTCCATACTTTGTAAGAGACAAAATTCTGGACGCTGTCGTTGAGAAGCATAAGAGCTTCAGTTTCCCTCCCCCTTTTTATAAAGTCTATATACCTTTGACTGCTAAAAAACCATAACCTCTCCTCTACCTAAGAAGCACACATAATATGGTCCAAACTGGAAACCAGAAGGGCGACTTTTTTCCTGAACCCATTGGACTGAACGAACTTAGACTAGGTAAATGGGAAACCCCTTTTTGTCAATAACCAAAAAATTTAATTTTTTTTTAACCGGAGTAATACTGTGCTACGACGAACTTTATTCGTAAAGTGCCGTCTTGTGTGCTCTCCACTTCACCATCGTGACTCCGAATTTCAGAGTTTTTCGGATAAATCCTTATTTATCAAAAGTTTATCGCTGAGCGTGTTTTTTCTGAGGTTATGTTTTTCGGATTTATTCGAAAACACGAAACCCTACCTATATGACACTGAGTTCGAAAGGCTATAGGCGCTCATACCTCACTCCTACAGCAGGCCTTACAGCAACACACACAGCAGCCGACGATGATTAAGATGCTGAGGATACCTCCGAACGCAATAGCGACGATGATGCCCTTGGAGAAAATCTTGGTGTATTCGTTCCGTGATTCACCTGTTCGGATAAAAACAAATTTTTCATGCAATACACTGCATTTATGACCCCACTTATATAGGACTGTCTGCATGCATGCTCGAGTTGCTCATATATGTACGAAGCGAAGATGGTTGGAACTAAAGTCACTGGAACTTGGGAAAGTAGAGCCATTGCCTCCCCTACCAGCTAGGCGGACACAGACGGATACTGACATGTCTACGTTTCCATGGAAATCACCACCTCGGTTCATTCGAATCTTCAAAACTTCCAGAAGGTCGTTCTCAACAGTCACGCCAAGATCCCCATAAAGCATCATCGTGCTGGAAGCGCGTTCCTCGCCAATATAAGCGTCTTTGTGTATGCAATCAACTTATCAATCATGCCCATCTCCACGGACCTCCTACAATTATATTGTTCTTCTTGCGCATTTCAAGACAGTAAACTTATTTTTCAGTGCCTCCAACACCGACCCCGCAACCGGTGGTGGTACAAAAATGTACACTTGTTTTGCCGGTGTGTGGATAGCGAAATCTGGGTATACAAGAGACGTCTCCATAAAGCTACCCGTCACCAGCAAATTTAGATCGGCTCACCAAGAACGGAGGCGTCAAGGAGAAATTGCTCATTTCACGGACCAAGATGGCGACCATACGAGGAGCTTCCAGTGACTTTAGTTTGAACGCGTGTGACGCAGGTCCGCGGATATTTCTTTCGTCGTGTTTGCAGAAAATATCCGAGTCTTTTTTTTTTACTTTTTTATATTGTTACGATAAGCGAGCAGCGCGATTGGGGCGCTAGAAAAGATCTGGTGCGACTACTTTCTCACAAAACTTTGGACAGTTAATCGCAGCAATCTACGCAGACCATTAGGTAACGCGTTACAAGTAATGGATTACTTGGAATCGATTACATCTTACTGTAATTTTGTAAAGCTTCAATTACTTCCTTTAATGAGTAACGATCATTGTAAGTGAATTACCTTTTTGCTGTAATCGATTACAGAATTACCCATTACAATTTTAATCAATACATTATCGTTCTTTTTCTTTTTTTTTTGGGGGGGGGGGGGGCGGTTAGATGTGCTGGAGTCACTCAGCTCTGGGCAACGGTTAATTTTTTTTTTCTTTTTCAAAACCACTAAGCACGGGACCTCAAGGATTAAATACTCTGTTTCGCCTTGTGTTGTATCGCAGGAAAGCTACAAGCGCGAGCTCCTTGCTCTAGAGCACATCTTGGCTCATAACGTTGGCAGGGCAACTGCCAACGCTATGAGCTTGCCCTTTTAGCCTTCGCTGCGGTACAACATAAGGTGAAACGGAGTATAGTAGGCCATCTCACTAGGTTTCGCTTCCTGGGTACTTTCTTTTTTTTTGGTACACCGGAGATTACGTCTGGGTATGAAAAATTAAATTACCTTATCCAGCCTCTTCTGAGTAATGTAGTTAAACAGCGCTCTTTTTATTTCATTTTATTTGTTGTTTTCACGAGAGGGATTGGATTTGTAGGCGTAACTCACTCAGCTCGAAGCAAAAACAATCAAGCTTTTCTTTTCTTTCTTTTTTTTTTCGGAACAACTGAGCAAGAGACCCCAAGGATTATGCTATACCGTAATAAAAAAAAAAAAGTTGAATGAAAAGTAACGCGGGAAGTAATCGATTACTTTAGAGTAATTTTTCGATTACTTTTCTTAGGCAGTAATTGTAATAGACCGATCTCACTAAGCGTTCGCCGCATGCGTGACGCCGCCATAACTGGAGGCAGACGGCCGCGCATGGGAGGGCACGTGGCGCCTCGCGCTCCACTCGCGTAGAGCTTCAGCAGAGTTGTCGCACGTGCAGAAAGATTAAAGTTCCCCCGTTGCATAGCGGCAGCGGTGGCGTAGTCAAACTGGCTGATGAGATCGGTCTTTTGTAATCAGTTACTTTTTGCAGTGAGGTAATTGTAATTGTAATCGTTTACTTTTTTTAGTAACGTGTACAAGTCTGAATCGACGACGAGACTGAACAATGTTTAGACCTAGAGAAAAACAAATCTGCGATGTTGCGGCACTGAGCATATATGATGTTTTACCACGGTTATTGACAACAGCGCAGGCTTATGTGGATAGGTGGCGCAAGCTACCGCCCGTTACAAAGGGCACAGCCAATATCATCCATCCATCCATGTTCTCGCCTCTCGATATATTTTCAGCCCCGTCGTCATTGTCATCAGCTTCGTTTTGTGGATTGCAGCGATAGGCTCTTTCAAAGTGCTTTGCGGCAGAGTATGACGCTCCAGATTTCTTAGGGTGCATTCTGAGCAAATGAAGTACAATTAAGCGCAGATGCGGGTGACTAGGGCGGTTAGTAATAAAGGTAAAAAAAATATAACTATAGACAGTTCAAAATCATAAAGTTATTGTAATGTACGCTATAGAGAGGTTCAACCGGCGCTAGTATGATGGGTTTGATGTTTGCGAATTGAAGCAGTCAGCAACCAGTGAAAATTTGACTTTCGGTAATGCATTTCCGCGGTGTTTAAAAGCGGGTGCACTTTTTTTTTTTTTGTGCGCTTTATTTAAAGAGCAAATATTACGAATAACTATAACCTAGTATAAAGCTTGGAACATTTCTTAATCAATTAAATTAAAAACTTGTTCAGCCTACGGTGTTTTTTTTTCTTCAAATGTAGGGCATTAAGTGCAGTACTTAAAAGAGCTTTCTGCGTGCATTTACTGCACTGTCGAACACTGCTAGCGAAAACACAGTGGCGGCGCTTTTCAGTATGGCCGATTTAGGTGCCAAACGATCAAAGGACACCTGGAAAACCCAGATAGGTGGCAATAACTACGCAGTAACACTGGATCAGGAACTCTCTGTGTATGTAGACGACCTAAATGAAGTGAATGAGAAGTAACCTAGTCAGATTAGCAATAAATAAGTATTGATTTATTCTTTCTGCTCGTGCCTATGTGCCTCGATGCTTGTTCCGTGTTCAGAACATCACTCGCACGCTCGAGGTCGTTGAAAATAGGGAGAGGCCAGAGAACAGGTGCCCGATTAAGTTGGCCGGGCATAGGAAATAATAAAAAAAGAGAGACCTTTCATAGCCCGCGTGCTTTATTCTTTACGTTTCGAATGTTTTTAACCACTCGCTAAGATTCACGACCGGGTAATTTTCATATAGTGATAAGACTGGCATATTAGCAATTAATGAGAGTCACCGGAAAGGTGGCGACCCTTGAACATGTAGCGGTCATCGCGCCATCTCTTGAAAGAGGAAAGAAGGGGACGACACGGAGAAAAGGCTCGCGAGCAAGTTGAGCGGCTATAGGCACCGAAGGCCTTGACAGCAATCTGCACTTGATGTGTAAATAATGTATATATAAATACTGATTGCTAAAAACACATTCTACAGTCTTTTCGGTCCTTGTTTGGCCACGGCCGGACTTGAAGTGCGCGCTCTCTTTCTCTTTTTACAGCCTTTGCAATTGGGGCCACCGCCACCTCCCGCCGCAATTCGCGGGGGGCGCTGTCACCTCTCCCCTGGGCTGCCTTTTGCCGTTTGCACAAAGCGTGTCTGACAGTGTATCTCAACGCTGTCGCAACTTGCGGCCGAGATTTTCATAGCCTTTGACACCTGATCCTTATGTTTAGACCCTCTGCAACTATCTAATGCGCTTCTGATGAGCCCGGAACGGTGAATATTTGACGCACATCTCCGAGAGATTCGGGAGTAAAGAGTAGTTAGTAGAGACAGCGAATGCGATTGCCTAAAAGCTATACTCGTCTTTACCTCCAAGACTTCTGTTGCAACTCAAGAACAGGAGGAGACGGACCCCTTCTACGTGGAGGAACTTTAAATGATAAACAATTCGTACACTCTCGTGAAATGTAAGCAGGCCCAATCTCTATTGCCGTGGTCTGCATCATCTTTTCATAGGCCGCACATGAAGTCGATCAGCTGCTCTAGACGCGGGTGTAGTAGTCTGTACAATTTTCGCACAGTGCATATTACAGCCTAAAGTGCTTCCTCGAGGGCGTGTGCACATATCCAGCTGATTTTTCGCTTTTGTCCGTGGCCGTCTTTGCATGGTTAATCAGAAGTATTCCGAGGAACCTTTGCCAAAACAACAACCTACGAGGCTCGAACACCAGCGCAAAGCAGCTCGAAGAAACTCTCCGAGCGGGGTTGAAGTGGGGTGAGGTGTTTGCGCCCCTGCCGGAGAGCAAGTGAACTACATACAGAGAAAAAATGCCATTGACTTCCGGGCGATTGCAAAGGCCGTAAGAAGAGAAAGAAAGAAAGCGCTTCCAGTCCGGAAGTGGTTTGGCTTAGCATCTTCGCTTGTTTTTACACACATGCTGTGGAACAGAGGTTTGGGCCTCAAATATAGCAAAGCTTAACGTAGTTTACTGATGAAAAAAATACTACAACTAAAGCAATTACACTTTTATAATAATAACAATAAGGGTACATGCTATTCGGTACGACCTAAAACACAAAAAGTTATCAATGTTATTCTCCGGTGTAGAGACAAAATGCACTGCGTTTTCCCACAGGAATGCACAGGAACACCGCAATAGTAAACTGGTTGCTGCCTGCTTCAATGTGCATACCTGAAGTCGCATAAACACTACGCTTTGTTCCAACTTAAGTCCAGACGCAGCTGACGATACGAGCTAATGAGACCAATCAGCCAGAGTAAAAAAACTGGGCCTTTTCTGTTTATTTTTGGTTCAGCAATGATAGGACACGCACAGAAACATGACGATCGGCATGGCGGTGCGTTTTTAAGCCGTCTGTTTGGTCCTATCAACTCGTACACCGTCGGTTGCGTATAGACCTAAGGTGAGACAAAGTATAACGCCAGTTGAACCTCTAGCGTACATTGTAATAATCCTACGTTCAAAAACGAAGGCCGTTCCGGTGGTACGGAAAAATCGCGAAGTCGCAAAGGTTTTGCAAAGCGCTTTTCGTGGAGTGTATTGTTGATCCCCGTTGAAACGAGGGGCCATAATGTTCCGGCGTTTGGTTTAACTTTTTTTTTTACCCCACCGCACATGCAGTTGAGAAACAAAGCATCCCACATTAACGTATGGGATATTCAAGTTAATACAAAGGTGCAATTGAGGGATCATGGATGATAAATAATTATGCAGCGCACTTTTGTAATTGTTTGCCACTGTGGTTCTTCTTCATTCGTCTCACCCACAGTTTTTTTTTTGTCTAACCTGGTTAGCTTATTGATAGGTTCACCTACATTCCACGACATTGTTAGCGCGAACAAGCCAGGGTTTTTACAGATTCTCTCTCACTGCCATCAAGACTAATATAGTTGGGGAAAGTGCTCAAATGGGCCACAAATCTAAGGGGTAAAGTTTTAAGCTCGTTAGTGCTCTTTCAAAGTAAAATTCGGTGAAGAGAGAAAGAGAAAAAAAAAATTAATGGTTGTTTTCAAGAGATTGACAAGATGCAAAAAAGTGCCCAAGTCGTGTTCGCGCTACCAGTGTCCTGCAGTGTACATAGTCTTAATGGCTAGACTTCCATTAAAAACACGGAACAGTGTTTTTCTCTTGTTACATCCTATATTTTCAGGTAAATTAAGCAACTAAACAAAACCAAAACAAACCGTTTTTTTTTTTTTTTGTTTTTGCTAGAGGGCAGCGTTTTGTTAACGGGCACCTATTTTGTGTAAGGCTATAGTAAGCTTCATCCTTTTAGTTCGTAAACCGAACCGGAACTTCCCAAGACAGCTGTATATATTATGCGCGACTTAAAATATGCCTCGGAATGCGAACAGTGCATGCGAAGAGTGCGCTATAGTAGCGCGCGTGAGCTAGACAGCGCCGTTCTCGTGCTGTTTATAGCGTATAGCGAAGATTATGGAAAAAACGTTATTCTGAGACCGACGCTACTTCGCTACCCTTCCGCAAAGCCCTTCCCGCAGTTCCCGGGAAATGTTTAATTTATATAGTCGCCGAGGACCTCTAATTAACGCAGAGCGTGGCTTATGATCTCACTCCGTGCTTCGCGATTCGTTCGATTGGTTGTGGAGCGGTATAGTGACGCTCGGAACTGGCCACGCCACGTTTCTTAAACTGTCAACGACTGTCGCCGACAACTTAAAAAATGCGGGGCGTGGTAAGCCTCCGGCATCCTATGCTGTCGCTTCGTATAGTCAATGAATTGCAGCCTTAACCGATAAGGACGCCAAAGAGCACGCTTCGAGAAGTAATAAGCATGAACATAATAGGCCAACCTCTGCATTCCTTAAACTGACAGTGACTCTGCAGATAGCAAGTCGTCTGCTTCTTGCTCAGAGTTTGCAGTGACGTCAGAGCGACGTCGAGCTCTGATTGGCTCTGATTGAAAGGATAGTGGGTTGACCTCAATGCTCGAGGCCCTCGAGGTCAACCACTATTTCTTTTCAATCAGCCAATAAGAGCTCGGCGTTCTGAGATCATCGCCTCTCCTGTGCAAGAAGCAGACGAACTTGTTCTCCGCATAGAAGTACTTCTTAAATTACGTTCTCAAAAAGAAAAACAAATATATCAGGCTACTTTTGCATTAAAAAGAAATGATCGGGAACTCTTACAGCGCAACCTGAAGCCGTCGTGCCAACAGCGTGCAGGTGGTGCGAAACCCCTGTCGTCGACGGTGTTGACTATGGTGACCGATCCGTCGTTCAAAACCTTTGTGCCGTTCGTTAAGATGGCGGTATTCGCCGTGACGACGGCGACGACACTTGGGACTGCAGCGAGCAGGAGGCACCATGCACGCCAATCCATGGCTTGCGGTCGCGCGTTTCCGTCTCGACGCAACTTTGTCGTTTCCTGTTGCAGCAGCAAAAAAAAAAGAGTACATGAAGAGTTATTGGTTGACTATATGCATCGAGGCTGGTTCACACACCTGTGGCTGCTTACGACCGTGTGCATTGAAGCCTCTATGAAATCTTTTTTTTTACGACGAGAAAACAGAGTAGCGCCATCTGTCGGGTAGCCGTGGAATACTCGCAGTTTCCGTATAATATATTGACTATTTTCTTCGCAAAATGCGAATCTGGATGAGTATTGTACCGGCACGCTTTCGTGTTATGATTATTGCGTGATGCACGTTAAAAACCCCAGGTTAGCGGTTGTACTGCACTGACTAAATTTCTCATCTACAGCTAAGAGACCGATTACCCGTTGAGGCGTATCTGCATCATGGCTGTATAAATATACAGAGCAAGCCCATTTTTTTTTTTTTTTCCCAAAATGCGAAGATTGCGGCGCTGTCCGGGCGCTGCCACCTTGCAGCTGCTACAAGCTATAAGGTTAGGAGGGCATTATGTTCAAGAGATAATGCAACTAATAGATGACTAATTAACAAAAATGTATAATTACTTTTTATGATTAGACATTTCGTGGCAGATGTTTATATTGACGAAATGGAGGCAATACATGTTGAAGGCTAGCAAAGATTTTTTTAAACTTTTAATCCTTGTTTGAGCACACAGCTTGAGTTATTCATCGTTAATTTGTTTTTTCTGGAAATTTGTCGATACCGATACCATACGCGCGATGCCCGCCGGAAGGACAACCCTCGCCTAATGCCGGAAGGTCACGTGTTAATGGTAGTCCAAATCAGCCCGCAAAAACGTCGTCCGGAACAAACCGTGGAACGGAGCCCTCTTTTTTTTTAATAATTTCTGCAGGCCGGAACGGCTGAATATGTGCGGAATCGTCTGGTCCTGCTATAAAGACAGACAGCGCACCGGCGACGGCCGGGAGGAGGTGGGAAGAGGGGTAGGAGGGACTAATGAGCGGGAAAGGGAAGAATGCATATTAGTTGCCACATGCGGGAGAGAGAGAAATTCCCTTGTGGAATTTTTAGCGGTTTAGAGCTAAATTGTACGCGTTACTAATAAAGGTATGGAATTACATTTATAATAGACCCTTTTCAAAAGTTAGTCAAGCAACATGGGCAGTCGCCATTGCTTGGACACGAAGCGCGTGATTGGATACGATTCCTCGCCGAACGCTGACGTCACACTCGCATCCGATGAATGCTCAGGGTGTGAGCAATGGCGGACAGGCGTTGGCGGGGACTTTTGAAAAGGGTCGATTACTGGAGGCTAGATGGTAATTAATTACATTTACAGGGACCGTCCTTTGAAAGTAAGTGACAGTTACTTCAAGAAGTAATCTGTTAGTTTCGCGGCGTTACTTACACCATTGCTGTCCTAAATAAGAAACAAAGTGAAGAGGGTTATTTGAGGATTTATCCTTGCCACCAGACTTAATTATTGACCTTGGAGTATTCTGAGCAACGGCTGACGCTCGAAAGTCTCGTAAGACCCCTTGCCTCATTTCTTCGTGAAGATGACGACTGCTACGCCGAACACCCTTTCAACCAGAGACTCAAACCGGAAAATGTAACGTTTCGGCAACGGTTACGGTTACCGCTTCCTGTTGAAAACGGTTTTATTTCGGTTTTTTACGGTTTCGGTCACCGGTTACACGTTCCGAAAAACCGGTTTATTTCGATTTTTCCAATAACTTGTTTAATTTAAATGCTAGACAGC
This sequence comes from Ixodes scapularis, assembly GCF_016920785.2. Lineage (NCBI taxonomy): Eukaryota > Metazoa > Arthropoda > Arachnida > Ixodida > Ixodidae > Ixodes > Ixodes scapularis. The sequence continues at coordinate 29,114,729 of NW_024609838.1, forward strand.
CGTTTTATAATAAGCGGTTTAAAGTAGTCCCAGATATCCAACAACGGGAAACTCAAGGAACTTGGAAACGTATTAATACTTCTAATTGGTCTAAAGTTGCACACGTTTCTAGCTCCAACGCTTTTCACTACATCTACTTGCATTATATAGTTTGATACCCAAGCATACATGTTACTTCCGCTACTCGGGGATCATCGCATTCTATATAATAAAAATTAAAATAAACATCCCTACTTTGTTGTTCGGCAGCGTTTGTAAACAAAAATAAGGAAGTTCCCACTGGGTGCTGGAACAACCATTCGCACCTTTTCGTCGCTATAGTTAATTCAACCTAAGACATGCAGACGAGTCTTCGCCACACTGAAGGAAAGAGCAGAACTATAGCCATCCTCTAGTAAAATACTGCTAAGTGGAATAAAGTAATAAAATTGAGGGCTGAACTAGTTGGTGAAAGTCAAACATAATGTAAATGCAACAACCCAAAACAAGGACGACTATGGAAAGGAACGAACAACACAGTGACACAGAAATCTGTAAAAATATGTTATGTGTTTTTCGTTTCTTTCACTAGTCTTCTTTGTTTTGCCATGTTACATACACCTACGTCATGTTTGCTATTTACAAACAATTGCCTATGGTTATCGAAGCGCACGTCTCTCGCTGGCTGATTCTGTGACGCTAGAAAAATGGTGCATTTATATATGAATAAGAGGAAATAAAAAGGTGTGGACGTACCTTATATATATATATCAGTGTGTCGAACCGAAAAAAATACGGGTTCGGTTACGGTTCAGGTTCATGTAAATTTATTTTGTTCCGGTTCGGTTCCAGTTCGATTAATTCGATCCGCGAACCGGTTCGCGAACCAGTTCGGAAATTATAAATGACAAATTTCAACATCAAAATAAATTACAAATAAAACATCTGAAATCAGCACATCCGAAACGGGATACATCGTAGTGTAAGGCTCAGGGATTTCTACCAGGAATGGTTTCTTTATGTGCACTCAAAGGTCACCTCACCGACGTTTACGCATTCGGACTTCATCTAATTGGGTCCGACGCAGTAGCTGTAAAATCCTCGACCTCCTTACAAACCCACTTGCAAGTAGAACTCGCTAACTATCCCGCCACCTCGGCGTGTAAGCAATTGAAGGAACAGTGGGGAGAAAATACAGCTTTCTTTATTTGAACTAGCATCCGGTAACTCAAACTAGACCCTTAAAGGGATACTACAACGAAATTTCGGCGCTCATTTTTTTATCTATATGTGTTCAAAAAAGCAGTATCACATGGAATATACCAATATCTTGTTAAAAAAGTCTCGAAAAGGAATTTTAAAACGAATTAAACGATTAGCAAAGAGCACCTGGTGGATGTCGCTAACGCCTCGTTTGTAATGCTCGTCTAGGAACCTTGACAGATAGTGACGGAGGTTGTCTGGTCTTCGGCCACGACGAGAGAAGGGGGGAAGGAGGAACTCCCCTCTTCCCGAGAATCCCTTTTGTGTGTCGCAGAAGTCGCTATTGTCCCCCTAGAAGATTATAGAAGATTAACCCGTCACTCAAAATTCGTACAAAAAGCAGCCGCTTCGGTGGCTCGAACAACTAGGCCATCCTCTCGACGTCAGCCTCGCCGTAGCTTTGCTCGTCTTGAGACGACCTACGTCACGATTGCGTTGGATGTCACGTGCTCCAAGCTGGGCCTTCTCCGAGCGCTTGCCAGAGTGGGCCGTCTATAACGAGAAATACAGCCACCAGGATCAAAATACAAACGTGCGATTGTCATTTCCGGATATTGTGGATCATATTCAACCTATTTTTGAACACGACGGGAATATTTCAAATTTCGTTGAAGTATCCCTTTAAAGAAGTTTTCATTAAACAAGATACGGAATATGAAAAACACTTCACCGAACGCAACGCCAGAAGGACGTAATAGGATAAATATGAAAATAGAAGAGTTCGCTGTCTCAAATATGTTAGCTTCTAAGTGCCTATACGAAACCGGATGCCTTATTATCAAACTCCACAGCATTTTCTTTTCTCATTCCGATGGAAGCAAGCTTCAAGAACTCGCGCGTTCTAGAAACGTGTTATGAAATGAGCACACAGCAGCATTTAGGATTTACGAGATTGTAGGAAAATGAAATCCCGTGACGCGATTTTTTTTTTTTGCACAGCTTTCCAATTTTCTTTTTTCAGTGCAAGCCGCGACCAGCGCAATACTGGTTCCTATGTCAAGATTCATGAATGCAGCGTTTGTCAAGATTCATGGATGCAGCGTTTATATTCCTAAGACTGAGTGGAGAAGAAAAATATGTAAGCGAGGTGTGTGTCAGTTGACGGCACTTGAAAAACAAATGGCATTGATAGCACATTCATTGTAAACAGCGCGTGGCCGAACCGTTTTGACATGAGCCGGTAACCGTTTTTTTTTTCCGGTTCAGTTCCGGTTCGGGTTCATCGCGATAACAATATAACGGTTCGGGTTCGGGTTCAGTTCCGGAAAAAATACCGGTTCGGTTCCGATTTTCGGTTCGGTTCGGTTCCGGTTCGACACCCTGATATATATATATATATAGAGAACGAAGAGGGGAGAAGGTGAATATTGAATTTATTGCATTAAAGTTAGGGAAAGGGAAAGGGAAAGAGAGCTGGCGAAAAATTGGGCCAGGAGCGGGGATTGAACCCGCAACCTTCGCCTGACCGGGGCGACGCCTTAACCGATTAGACCATCCTGGCCACTGGTTTCGGCGGACTCAATTTCTGACCAGCTCTCTGTGTACTGTTTAGTTTCGAATTCGCTTAACTGGGTAGACGACAACCGTTGCTGATTTAAGGCCCGCGCTATTTCCGACATGCGGCAGTGACGTGGCACGTCATCTTCAGCTTGCAAATGTCGGAAAGGGCCCGTCTTCCAGGATATCTAGGGAACCACTCCTCCCCATAGGGACAGGCTGCACCGTATATATAATGGGATTGAGTGACGATTGACTAAACGATTGACTTAACTAAACAGTACACAGAGAGCTGGTCAGAAATTGAGTCCGCCGAAACCAGTGGCCAGGATGGTCTAATCGGTTAAGGCGTCGCCCCGGTCAGGCGAAGGTTGCGGGTTCAATCCCCGCTCCTGGCCCAATTTTTCGCCAGCTCTCTTTCCCTTTCCCTTTCCCTAACTTTAATGCAATAAATTCAATATTCACCTTCTCCCCTCTTCGTTCTCAATATTACTACGGCTGCACTTGTCAATCGTCACTCAATCCCATTATATATACGGTGCAGCCTGTCCCTATGGGGAGGAGTGGTTCCCTAGATATCCTGGAAGACGGGCCCTTTCCGACATTTGCAAGCTGAAGATGACGTGCCACGTCACTGCCGCATGTCGGAAATAGCGCGGGCCTTAAATCAGCAACGGTTGTCGTCTACCCAGTTAAGCGAATTCGAAACTAAACAGTACACAGAGAGCTGGTCAGAAATTGAGTCCGCCGAAACCAGTGGCCAGGATGGTCTAATCGGTTAAGGCGTCGCCCCGGTCAGGCGAAGGTTGCGGGTTCAATCCCCGCTCCTGGCCCAATTTTTCGCCAGCTCTCTTTCCCTTTCCCTTTCCCTAACTTTAATGCAATAAATTCAATATTCACCTTCTCCCCTCTTCGTTCTCAATATTACTACGGCTGCACTTGTCAATCGTCACTCAATCCCATTATATATACGGTGCAGCCTGTCCCTATGGGGAGGAGTGGTTCCCTAGATATCCTGGAAGACGGGCCCTTTCCGACATTTGCAAGCTGAAGATGACGTGCCACGTCACTGCCGCATGTCGGAAATAGCGCGGGCCTTAAATCAGCAACGGTTGTCGTCTACCCAGTTAAGCGAATTCGAAACTAAACAGTACACAGAGAGCTGGTCAGAAATTGAGTCCGCCGAAACCAGTGGCCAGGATGGTCTAATCGGTTAAGGCGTCGCCCCGGTCAGGCGAAGGTTGCGGGTTCAATCCCCGCTCCTGGCCCAATTTTTCGCCAGCTCTCTTTCCCTTTCCCTTTCCCTAACTTTAATGCAATAAATTCAATATTCACCTTCTCCCCTCTTCGTTCTCAATATTACTACGGCTGCACTTGTCAATCGTCACTCAATCCCATTATATATATATATATATATATATATATATATATATATATATAAATTCTCTTCTTCATTGTACGAACTTTTCCTTTTTTTTGCCTGCGAGGTTTATTAAAAGTTGGGCTTCCACGAAAATTAAACAGTGAGTAGTAAACTCGCGAGCTCAACTGTTCTTTCCGATTCAGCAGATTGCTAATCAAGCTGTCGACCTCCTTCTTCACATTCATGTATTAGTCTCTTCATTAGTTTGTTTTTCTGAACACTAGTGTCATCGGGTACGGCCGTAGACGATAGTAATCTTCCCCGTATATCAGTTCAGTCGTTTCGCTGCCGACCCTAATAAGATGCGTCACAAGTGATCGCAAAAAGCCCACAATTCAGGCTCAGAACCAATTCGAAGTCCTCAAAATGACTCCGTATCACTGTTTCAACAATTGTGGGCTACAAAGGACACATTTGTATCACAAACTTAGGCAAAAACGACCTAAAGCAGTAACACAGCCGCGTTCACGTTGAAACCGAAACCAACCAACTTGAAGAAACCTCATGACGCCTAGTGCGTCAGCGCAATCGCTGTGAACAGGCGTTTCTACTGCAGCCAACGCTACAATCCGATAAAACCAACCAAGCGGCGCAAAAAAAAAAAAAAAAAAAAAAAATATTGTCATAGCGTTCGTTTTATTTGTTTCTTTGCTATAACCAGATAAATCAATAACGCACAGTGAGTGCGCCGTAATTCAACGCTTTCTTTTTCTGTGCTTGGTTGGTTTAGACGGTGACAAACGCACAAAGCCGACAGACGCCATCACGATGCGTCGGCAGCGGCCGAACTATGATGCTCTAAATTCTAAAAGGTATGCGGAGAGCAAGTTCGTCTGCTTCTTGCACAGGAGTTTAGTTGACGTCAGAACGACGCCGAGATCTGATTGGCTCTGTTTGAAGGATAGTGGGCAGACGTCAAAGCAAGCTGCCTTGAGGTCTACCCACTATCCTTCCTTCAGAACCAATGAGAGCTGGGAGTTCTGACGTCACCACATCCCCTGCAAAAGAAGCAGACGAACTCGCGCTCCGCCTACATCGCAGACGGGATTGAAGAAGACACTATAACTTCCCATCTGTAAAAGCAAACATACCTTGTTAGTTCTTTTTCTCGTCTGCTTGCGCTATCCTCTTCTCTGTCTGGCAAAATGTGAAGCATGCGATTGCTTCTCACCGAGGGCTATACGGACAGGAGGTGGACACTGAACAGAATGGTATTCGTGCTCATAGATTCCTGGAGTGAAACGTTTATCTTATCTGCTATTGTTCTCTTGCAGTCGTGTACGTCTACCGCTCTCGCGTCTGCCGTGATTAGAATGACGTGACAACGATCCAAATGTCCAAACACACGTTACTGACACTTCACAATTTTTTTTCAGATATTGTTAAACAGGAAGTCGTAACATGAATTACTTAATTGCTACTTTTGTACACGTTTCTTGCCCTTGTACTAGCAAATGGAGATGTCACTGGTAACGTAAAGCTTTACAATTGCTCCTCTTCCGCACTGTTGTGGCAAGGACACTGGTAATATCCAACGAGTGAGCTAACGGTTCTAATGTACTTTAGACAGCCCGCAAAATCGATTTTCTTAACGTATCCCGCTGCAATTTACTACAAAGGTGCAAGCAGATGGTGGAAGTTTACGGCGAAAAAAAAAACTTACCTCATTTAAAAGAATAAAAAAACTGTTTTGGGCAATCTATGGCCCAACCTCGCAGACGATGCACGCGTAGAGAGAAGTGCTGCCAACAGGTGGCGTACGCCGCGATGATGGAGCGCCGGCCGATTCGGTTTCTTTTACGAGATCTGCTTCTATCAACCCAAACAGGCCGGCGCTTCCTCGACGCAGCGTACGCCATCTGTCGGCAGCACTTCTCTCTTCTTGCGAGGGCACTCTGGAAGAGTGTCGCAGCACCGGCGGGCACCTACGCTATCGACGCAGTGGTCTTCCAGCAGACCACCCTGAAGACACTGGATCGCCGTCAAGTGGAAATCGGGAGGTGGGCACTGGGCGGAAACGGGGCAACTGCAAACCTGGCCATCACGGGAGAGATGGCCTGGTCAACATTCAAACAACGGGATTCAAGGGCCAAGTTTGGATACCTCGGGCTCCTGATCCACATGCCAGATGAAGCGTACGCCAAAAAGACATTCCACTGCGTTAAATACCGCAGCAGCAGGACGAACTGGTCAAACACCATCGCCAGGCTCGACTCTGTCAACAGCAAAGGGACAAAGGGATATGAGGCCACATCGGAGAAAGGATGGTTCAAAGCTGTGACTGAGGAGGTGAACGCGATTGAACTTGAGGCCTGGAGACAGGCGGTGATGAAAAAGCAGAGCCTCCAGAGCATCTACGCGCATCACAAGCCAGAGCCGTCTCCCTACACACACTACCGAAGGGACCATGAAAGCGCGCTATACTGTTTGAGGCACGGGTAGGAGCGCTGATGACAAACTGCCGACGTGCCCAACTCTTCTGAGACAACGACACGGCCTGTCCTCTGTGCGGGCAGTCAAGCGAGGACGTCCCCCACGTGCTGCTGTGGTGCCCTGCCCTAGACCACTGTTGACCGGTCTGGGCGACCAGCGAAGAGAGGATTCCCGAAATGCTGGGATTCCGGGAAGGGGCCCACGGTACACTAGCAACCAAGCGCATTCTCGTTGAGTGGGAGAGACTGCGTTAGATCGCCCATCAGTGAAAGTGTCCCAAAAGCGGGAAAAGCTAGAACCAAACAAGAAACTAAAACTTTTACCTGTGTCGGCAATCTGAACGTCTGCTGACCCCCCTGTCTCAAAAAGAGTTAGGTACCGCCAACTAGCTAACTAACTAACTAACTGGTGGCGTAAATCGCCCAGATTAATTTCTTTTCCGTACATTTTTATTACCTGCTGGCACCTCTGTAGTAAATTGCAGCGCGATACGTGGAGAGACCGATATTTGCGGGCCGTCTAAAATGCCTTAGAAGCGTTAGTTTACATGCTGTGGACTGTGATGCAACGACAAACTATATAGTGGTGAATGCAGCTGTGATGCTCGAAAGGTACCGAAGACGGGATTGAAAAGGACTCTTTTCATTTTAGCAGAGCGAACGCTGGAGAGGAGGCGAACTCGGCTCCGGTGTTCTCACTACTAGAGAGGAAAGAGGGGGACGAACTTCCCCTGAACGCCTGAACTCTTATCAAAAGAGCAGAGAGAAAATGCCCTCTCTCCTCTCACCCCTGCGCGTCGTCTAAAAATTTGTGCGAGATGCTCAGAAATATGTAGATATATATATTCATTCCTTGAGTTTCTGAGTTCCAGGTTCAAAAGTATCTAAAAAAATACTAATTACTCAAATCTCAAGAAAAGGATCTGAGTAGAGTACTAAATACTCGTAAAGCGTAAAGGCCCGTTCACACACTTGAGCTTGACTACAACCGACAGAGGCAAGACTGGTTTTACAGCCTCTTGTGATGGCTTACAGCCAGCTCCACAGCAGCGGGTCCGGTCATAAGCCGTCGCAACCGGTCTTGTCTCAGTCGGTCGTACACAGTTTCAAGTGTGTGAACCGGCTTTTTCTCTTTAAGTTCAAGGTCATTCCAAAATTTACTGTTAAACAACTAAATAAAAAAACGAAAATGAAAAAAGAGAATCAAAGACGATTACAAACCTCTGTAACGCGAAATTAGAGCGCAGCCCTTGAGAAGAAGGAGAGGAGGGTAGTCCCCTCCTCCTCCTCCCTACAATTTTGATTGGTGTCGACGTCACGTGACGTCAGTTTTCCCGCTAAATCTAGCGGAGAAACTGAATTTGTTCATGGGGGATGTGACACGAAGTCATGTGACATCGTTTTTTCCCGCTAAATTTAGCGGTAAAATTGACGTCACGTGACCTCAACACCAATTCGATTTCCAGCTAAATTTAGCGGGACGGTTACGCCGACGGCGACACCGACGCCGCGAAACCCGGAAACGGGCATGCCTAAGGGCTGCACTCTAAAACATACCGCTCGCAGAAACAGCTGTTTTTCGACATTTGCGTGTAACAACTTGACCATTTTTTTTTTTTTACCGCATATCTGTTGACGTTAAGCAGGCTCTCCGCAGATGCGCTGAAGAGTTGGAAGTAACGCTTGCATTGTACCTGGAGGTTCTTCTCTGTTTCACAAACACAAACATTTCCTGTAAATGCTGCTATGGCAGAACGAAATCCGTTCCCTGGCTTTCACCCTCCATTGAGTCCCGGTCTCGACTATCGAGTCTCAGTCTAATTCCAAACGCGTATACGATACCCATTCAAGAAATGGGATAGATAAAATATAATAAAATATTTTCCTAGGTACGTTGGTCATAGTCCATGCTAACTTCGATCGTGTACTTTTGCTGGAAACGTATTTTGCTAGTTTTGTTGTTGTTTCCTGTATGGGAAAGAGAACCGTCTGCCGAGCGGAAATTTCTTTGGACGCCACTCGGGTTCGCTCGTTTACGCAGGCGGCAGGGATCGTGTTCTGCCTGTCTGATGCAGCCTGCTGTTAATACGGTACGCACTGTGCGAGGAATTTGAGTACACCGCCATGCGGCATCTCTGCTCCATCACGTCCGCCCTCTGAATGCGTGTGCGATCTTTGCACGTACGCCATGTGTGTTGTCTAGGGGGAAAAGGGAGATCACTCGCGCGTCTACGAATTGAGCACTATCTGACGGGTAACTTACGAAGGGAGTACAAGTCGCTTGCAAATTGTATTTAAGTAACAGTATTAGATGCTTGCCTTCCAAAGTATTTGTGAAATACCAAGTTGCTCACAAAAGTATTTAGAATACGATCACTGGAGTAGAGTATTTAAGTTATGTATAAGTCTGTTCGTCTGCTCCGTAGACTGAGCAGTACCAAACATCCGGTTGGTGTAGAAGCACGATTGAAATTCGCGTCCTTTTGGCAATATTAGGCTCAAATGCGCGAATTTAGATGCGCAAAGCAATGTGAGATGACATACCCGATGAATAGACCAACCGGGCACAGTCCTGCTGTCACCTGCCACGGAAATGAAAAAAGATACAACCCTGTAAACAGTGTGATTGGTCCATCGTCTTCGTTGAAAAGTGAATGCGGTTTTAGTAGCTTTTGTGCGAGATAGTGTTCGTACTGATTTAGGCCTTTAGCGACTATATGTGGAAAGTCTACATTGAATAGAAAACAAAGCCAAAGGTGCTCACCAATCATGAAAGAACTGAGTGATTTGTATTTTTTTATTTTTTTTTTTTTGACGAACAACGAATTCGCAATGATTTAATTGCCTGCTAGACTTGGATGTGAAGGACATATAGGGCTTACATTATCGCAGATGTTTGTAGCGGTTTATTTGTAACCGACATAATTTTCCGTGATGTTTACGCGTAAGTGGTACTTGGAAAGCAATCGATGAGTGCGCAATTGACTTTAATGCATCGCCGAAAACACGAAGATGTATGTGCGCTGGCGTCGTGTTTGTGCAATCTGTTGCTGTTGTTGTTCATAAAAAAGAATGAAAGCAAATTTGACGGTGCTTTGGCACAAAAAAGTATAACACATTTGGCTGGGAACACGTAAGGAAGACCACTCTGGGTTTACATGTATCTAACCCTGGAGTTTGAAGATTTTCGCGTTTGGTACCTCACTGAAACCCAGAAAATCTTTTTCGAACTCAATACTGTACTATCCGGATTCTGTTTTTCGCTGACGCAATACACGCAGCGGTCGAGGGTGGTAATTCCGGTTGATGTCATCGCCATTGAAGCGATCGAACGAAGATAAGCTAGCTGATCATTTACTTGATTAAATCGACATAGCACAACAGACCGATCCTGGAGTATTCATAAGTTTTCTAGATGCGCGAACCACTTCATTGCGGCGGCAGCGAGCCAGCGTTAGTTGTTCGGTAAAGCTCATGGGTACTGATCGAAAATGGAGAATAAGCGGTTTGTCCTCTGCTATCGAAATCGGGCGCATGCCCTCCTCGTCTTTTACCTCGGCCGAATTCCTTGAAATGCCCGGATGTAACAAAATGGCGCCGCCCTGATAGCACTGAGCGGGAACTGGAAACGACTGAGTGGAGAGAACTACAAGCTCCGCTCATATGCTTTCAGTTGAAGCTCATGTAGAGAGTTGGCGTGGTTGCGCTGCGATCTAAATGGCTTGGTTCGTCTGAATTGTCGGTGTAGCAACTTGCTTGACTTGGCGACGGTGGAAGAAGAGTTCGCCCCCTTCCTGGCTTAAGCTTCGAGGCACGGAATTTAATTTTTGCCCCCTTTACAACCATCAAACTGAATAAAAGTGTTTTCAATATCGAATGTGCTTTATCGGCCGATTTTTATGAAACGTGCTTGGGGTTCCACCGCCACTCTCAACCGCTCTCCTCGAGCGTTACGGTCGATCGATAAACAGGTCAAGGTCAATATAGCCCCTAGGGGCTGTTTTGCTTTTAATGATCTTGACGTCAGACGTCACGTCAAAACAAAAATGCCCCAACAACGTGACTTGACATCACAACCACGTGATGTTACGACGACGCTACGACGTCATCATCATCGACGACGCTACACGACGTCAAGACGCCATCGTAACGCCGCGTTCGAAACTTCGCGTCGAGCCCGACGTTGCGTGAGGGGCCGACGTTGACGTCAACGCTCCACGCAACGTCATACATCGTTATGACGTCACGTTAACGTCGTCCTGATGTCGTCGTCAACGTCAACGCCAAAGTCAACATGACGTCACTACGAAGCCTTGACGCCGTGTGACGTCGTCGCCTTTGCCAACATCAACAATGACGCGCCTTCACAATAAAGTCTTGACCTCGTGTAACGTCGACGTTGTTGACGATGACATCGAAGTGGTGAAGTTGTCGGGACGTTGTCGTGACGGCGAGTTGAGTCACGTCGACAAGAATGTCGAAGGCCGGATGCCAAGCGTCTTCATGACGTTGCGTTGATGACATTAGGACGACGTCGTCTTGACGTCGTCGTCGGGAACGTCGACGACGCCGACGTCCTATACAATCTTGTGCGCAACAAAAACGAGGGCAAAAGCAGAGAAGAGGGCACAACAAGGCGCAACGGGCAAAAGCAGAGAAGAGGACACAACAAGGCGCAACTTTCAACAGTTGCGCCAACTCGCCCAAACAACCACTCTTCTTGACGCCGACATCGTTCTCAACAGGATGTGACGTTCCAACGCCGTCTTGATGTCGTGTAACACCATTGTCAACGTTCACGACGACGTCGATGTCATGGAGTCGTCGTGATGTCGCCTGGCGTTGTTACGACAGGTTAGGTCGTGATGACGTTATGTTTTGACGTGATAAGCTGTATAAAGAATATAGCTCGGGGCTCCATTGTTTATATATGACCTTAACAGGTGTGCCGGTCGAGCGCAAACGCCTTTTTCACAGAAAACGGCGAATAATACACATTCTGTAAAAAGTGTCTTATATTAAAAGAGCTTATATTATAAGGCTTGTTTACTGATTGTTTATGCAAATACTAGTCCACAATGCAGACATCCTGTAGTCACACAGTGTTGCGAAACGTGAACATAGAGTTATGGCCTCCTTTTTTATTGAAGGAGCCAGCATGAACTAAGATTGTCTCATTTGTATTGAAGGAGACAATGCCAGCATGAACTAAGATTTTATCCAAATCAATAATAATCTCCCAAATAGCCTTCGAAGTTTATCCTAATAGCCTTTTAAGTTTAGCGAAATTAGCGGCGACTTGGTTCAAAGCCACTTCGTTCGTAGAGCCCTCTAATATTTCTTTTTTTTTTCTATTTCAGGAGCTTCAGGTATAGTGCTCCGGTGGACCCACTCAGTCGTTTCTAGTACACTCTCACTTAGTGGAACGGTCTACGGTGATTGCAGCGCTGCCATTTCTGCCGCAGCGACGACTCCAGGAACGATCAATACCGAAATGGGGAAGAAAGAACAGTCGCACCATACTCCCCTTCGTCAACTGCTTAATTCAGAAAGCGTACACTGTGGGGAAGAAAAAAAATAAGAAAACGCCGCTTGATCTGTTTGATCACCTGATGTGACCCGCAGAAGTAACTCTAATCTACACTTGCAATATTTGGAGAATGATCAATGCCTAATAGCCGCGTCCCACTAGAGCGACAGACAGCAACAAACGACAACGACACACGACAACGAGCGACAGACGACACCGACAGACAGCCTGTTTGTCGGAGTCCGCCGTCCCACCTGGCGGACACGACGCAGAACACGGGGGCAAGGAAACTTGTTTCCTAGTGGGACTGGAGTTGTCAACAAAACACTTCAAAATACACAGACAAACAGAGTCTGGCGACGCGGTTTTCGTGTTTTGCTCTTTGGGCATAAAACGCGCCGACAAACACAGTGAAAGTGGAGACGGTTACTTTATTTCTTGATTAAAGCTTCCGCTTGTCTTCATTTGCCGTTGGCGACTTTCCGTAAACAGTCATGACAATCGACCCCAAACTTTTTCCGAACTAGAAATATCCGAATCGTTCCGTTTTTGGGTCGTTCGAGGCATTCTAGGTGAGCGCCACGGAGTTTCACGCTGATCTTGAGGATGTTTATAACTTCACATTCGAATGATCGGGAGCGGGCGCTCTTTGATGGACAATACGGCATCCCGATTATCACAGAACGTGATGACAAATCTCTCGTCTGCCGGAATGGCTTGCCGCGGAACGTCGTGTCCTACTTCGTGGTGAGCGGTCTTACTTTGGTCAGTCCTCGCACATGGGTGTATCCATCCTGATGCAGGGCCGTAGACTTCGGCGTCTTGAAGCACCACCTCGCGCACCAAGTTTTCGTGAGCAAAACCAGCCACGGCCCACAGCGAATTCCCTTTCGCGAATCGCAACACGACCGCCCGGCGCCAGCCAGCAAGCCGCGCCCGCGACCACTACGTGCAATCGAGGGACCGGAACTGCGGGGCCGGGAACGAGGAGAGGCCGCCAAGGGCATCTTAGTAAACTTGAGGAAGAAAACGAAAAAGGACGGACAAACACAAGTTTACTATCCATACCAACCCGCTCGTTCTGTCCCTACAAGGGCATCTCGTTCCGGGAGGAAGGGTAGAAGGGTGGGGAAAGAGGGAGGAAGGCAACAGAAGGCATAAACGGGCGAGGAGGATAAGTTTGTCTCCGAGAGATGTTCCCCAGTGGGACTGCTTGCTGCGCTTCAAGTCCAACGACAGACAAGAACTCGTCCGTCGTCAATCGTTTGTCGGCGCTTGTCGGCGATTGTCGCGGGTGTCGGTCGTTGCAGTGGGACAGCATCGGCGACACGGAACTTTGTGGTGTCGTCGGACAAAAACCGGTGTTTGTCGCTCTAGTGGGACGAGGCTATAAAAGAGGTCGTTTTTTTTTTCTTAGAGCACCCACCGAAAGTACAAGTTAGACGCCACTGACCAGTAGGTGGCGCAAGCCGCCGCCTAATCAAAAGGGCTCAGCCGTGTCCATCCATCTATCGCCAATAGCAACCAAACAGTGGGGAGACGAGTTCCAAGCAAACGCTGAGGCAGTACTCGTGTGACTTTGTTCCGTCACATCAACATGGGGTGCGAAACAGAAAACGGTTAGGTACCAGCAAATGGGTACCAGCCATATAGTAGTGTCTATGGGACTCAATATACCCATCCGATGTACGGCACGGGGAGGGGTAGCCATAAATAGGAGTGATTCATATTTGTTTGGCATTTTACGATTTCAGAACGCAAAGAAAGCACGACGATAAGGGAACGGAGTACGTATCGGCTTTGCGATATGTTCGCTCTGTTCTGAACTCGAACGTGCGGTGCGTACGGCCCCACAGCTCCCCGCGGCACGCGCTGTATTGTGAGATTGACAAGAGTGTAGGATTTGATGGAGAGGTGTTAGAATAATTCAAACGCGTCGCGGCAAACGCAAGGCAAACGCGCCTATCTTTCTTTTTATTGTCTAATTTCTTTTTTTCGTTCCCTAAGAATTACTGACGTAAACGCTTACGGAACGTCGCGCTCAACTCCTATCTTTACCACCCTCTCAGAACTGATCACTACACTGACGTATTACTATCGACCAATAATAAACACGTAACTCCTAGACGAATTAGTTTGCCCACGCATCGATCTCCATCTCCTGACCCACTCGTCTATTTTTTTTTTTTTTTTTTTCAGTAATATAGGGTAGAGATACGTCTCACAATTACACAACGAAGAGGATAGCTCAACTTTTCGCTGCTTTTCGTGATCTCTTTCGGCACATTATTCTTGGCAGACCATAGAAAATAAAGCTTGTTGTCCACCACTGCTTTTAGCTTTAAATATTGGCTGCTACTCCTGTTTTGCTATCATGCTTTTCAGTCGACGGACAATGCGAAAAACCGAGGCGGCCCTAGCGGCTCACGTGCATTTTGGGAATCATTTCTCAACGAAGAGTTTAGTTTCGATTACATCCATCGGTCCGCGGCCATACGCAAGTGGACACCGCGGACCTGCACCACTCCTCGGAACGTACCTCTCCGAGTCTTCGCAGGTTGAGAAGAGAAGTAAACATACTTCTCTTCTCGCGGCTTTATCTGACGGTGATTCAAGGCGAAGGCACGTCATGCAAAATTCGGGAAAGAGGAAGATGAGGTGGGCAGCTAGTGGCCAAAGGAGTCAGAGCAATGTAGGTGAAAGAAGATGGCTTAAGAGCGATGGATGAAACACGACATCAAGACACTGTGAAAGCCCGATGCTAATCTTGGTGCCGGAACCCCTCGAAGTCTGTCGAAGTCGAAAATAACCGCTCACAAGGAGTCGGTGCATACAGCAGTGTACGCCGATCGACATTAGTTTCGCTGAAACGACTTGGCTTGGTTTCGCCTTGATTTATTTACTCTTTGATAAAGTCACGAGAAATATATATACTTATAGCATCACATGCACACGTAGTTCAACATGCGAAGACTCAGCGAAGGACGTGGTGTTCTCTTGCGGCTGGCTACGATCCAATGGAGGGAACCATAACTAAAATCTCCGTTGACAAATGTTTCCCAGGATGTACCTGAGCAGTTACGGGCGCCTTGGGTTTGCACATTGTCCCTCGCTCCTTTCCGTTCATTTGTTTTGGCTCTGGATATCATTGCTAGGGTTTCCACATAAAAGACCTCTTTTTGTGTGTGTGTGTGTGCAGAATTGACAAATCATTTCCTTTTCAATTATTCATCTCCAGAAAGAAACATGTTCAGCTGTGGTGTTTACCCCGACGAATATGCATTGTATAGACAGCAAGCCCTGTCTTAATAGGGTGCGCCATCCTTTCAATACAGCCTCCGACTTCAGGAAGTTACGTTTGTGCATTGGCTAAAATTTGCCATTGTGCAGAACATAGGCCACGCTGTTTCGGAGACGCAAATATGATTACAACTCGAATGTTTCCAATGTACTGTACATTTCTGGTCTTTATTCAAGCGTATACGTCTCGCATACGTGTTAAAACTGGAACCCCTTTCCCCCTTTCCCGGGGTTTGAGATTTTACCGCTAGGCATCAGATCGAACGCATAAAACGCACAACAGGACCCATTTCCATATGTGTGGTCCATAACACCTCGTCGTACGCACATTTGCCGAAATTGACGGTCCAATGTTCTGTCTCAGCAGGATCTTGTCATTGGCTGCCAATACGCAAGAGCATCTGACCCTGGAAGCGATGACGCCTAAACACACTTCCTGAGGAGGTCAGACTACAGCTAACACGAAGAACCCATTTCATGTAGCCTACGGATCACAAGCAGTGTCACAGAACAGTCTCTAGTACACTGTGTCTTGCAGATCTGTTAGTAGACCCGAGTCCTGGGGCAGCTCTTGAAGGCACCGCTTGTCCCATGCCGATGTTCTGAAGACTCCAGTAGAAATAGAGTTCGGACATCCATGCGGCAGTCTAGTAACGGCTCGGGTCTTTGTAGTCCTTGTAGTCATATGGCGGCGGTGGCATGGGCATTTGCTCAAACGACACCGGAGGTGCTGTAGGAGCGGAAGGTGGTGCAGTGGCCCCTAGATGTTCGGGCATTTGGGCATGCTGCTGAGGGTAGGACGAGATGTAGGACGGCGGGTATGACTGCTGAGGTTGATGTGGGCCGTACGGGGCTTGAGACCACGGCTGACTGCAGGGCCGAGGACATTGTGGGTTCAGGTAACCAGGGCCAACTGGTACTGAGGAACCGGAAGTGGCTGGCGTCAGACAGGAGGCTCCTACCAAAGGCTGCGCCCTCTGCGGAAGGGCGTGGGCGTATGTCAGCATGGCCCCCATTTCGATTTCGATGCGCAGGTTAGCTTGTTGAAAACTTTTTTAGCTTAAGGTGCTGGTATGTTCTTCCTAGGGTAAAGTCACCGTCTGTCGCACCGATTGCACGCGATCACAAAAAAGCTACTATAGTCCGAGACAAGTTAAGAATGCCCCAAGTAAACACCACCACGTACCGGCCATGTATCAAATCGCTCCGTGAATCAACCGGGGAATACCGCAGCCATGACGAGTTATTTGGTCCATTAACCACCACTGTAAATTTTCCCCCGTATTGTTGGTTTTTGAATAGAAGGTCCTGAAACTTGGCCATCTTTTCCAAACTATTAGCGTGCAGCATTCGGGTGGAGATTTAAATTTCGGAGAGGCGTGTAGTTTATGTTAGCGGTGCAAAAACATTTTCCTCTTTTTTCGCGCACATAAGAAACCTGGAGCGTATGCTTTCCCGCAAAAACTACCTGTGACAGCAACTTCATAGCTCTATACTCGACGGAGGGAGCTTGGCAGACGACGCATACTGAGAATCTGTTTAGTCTTATGAATGTTTCACGTCCTTGCATCATGCTCCAGCTTTGTCACATGCGCGCTGCTTGATTTTTTCAGGTTTAAAATTTTTTCAGCCCCGTCGTTAATAGTGTCGTCATAGACGACACTTCTACTTTTTCGGAGAAGAAAGTGGATAGTGACACACCTCGCTGCTCCTCATTGCACTCGGTGTCAAAAAAAAAAAAAAATCATAGCATGCTACACACTTTGTCGCTCTTTTTTGGCGAATGCTATATAAAGACTCAAGGCAAAGTTTTTACCTGTGCATTTCTTCTCTTTCTCGCGCAAATGTAGGCACAAAAGCAAGCAATCGCTGCCCCCAGACAGCCGAAGGCGATGGCAATGCCGATGCCCATTTTCCGGATAAATGAAGACTGCTCTCTCCTCTCCAAATCTGCCAATGAAAGGTGCGTTTATGATATGACTTAGTCCGATCCATTCGTTCATTACACTGAAAATGGTACGCGCCGACAAATAAAAAAAAAAAAAAAAACACTTTGACGGAGATTTACTGTCGTTTTAAAATGCCGGGAATCAAAATGTGTGATCTTATAATATTCCATATCACCCTGGCGAAATAAGATGGACGGCGATAACTCTTTACTTACATAACAGTAAATGCTGAAACTTTGGCATTTGGTCCGGACCTCTAGCACTACGTCTGCGCGGAAAATGAGCGTTCTGCAATGCATAAGTCATTTCTACAATTACAAAAAAAAAAAAAAAAAAGAATTTTTAAGGGGAAAAAAAGGGGGGGGGGGGAGGGGGGAGGGTACCCGCTATACTTCCTGTGGTCTGTGTAACCTTTTTCTTTTTACTATTTTTTTAGTGTTTGTATGTGTGTGTGTGGTGGGGGGGGGGGGGTGGCTATACATGTCATCCGACTTTGAGTATACACCGACACGCGGGCTTGACGTCACGGAGCTGCGGCGGCGCTGCGATCGCGCCGGAGCCGGGGGGTGGGGGCAAAAGCGCGCACGTTTCGCATGGGCGTCATAGCATTTCAGCATGCTGCGAAGCTGTGTTGCCGTTAATTGCACCGAAATGTACAAGAAAAGCAGCGGAGTGAGTTTCCACAAGTACCCGGCAGACTCTAAAAGGCATAGAAGGTAAATAATAATATCCGTGGATCGAAAAGAATGTTCGCCTCGCGCGAACGACCGTTTGTGCGGCAAACACTTTCTTGGAGGCAAGTGCGGCTTACATTTCAATCTCCGTCCCGAGGCTTGCTTATGTGCAGGGAAACCGTTGTCTGATCGAGACCACCCGGATTTTGTTCCCACGGTGTTCGCGCACAACGCACCGGCCAAGCGCTCGTTGGAGGCTCGCTACGCCCGTGCTACCCAGCAGAAGGGGATCGGCGACCGAACGGCAGTGTTGTAGGCGTTACCGAAAAAAGTATCGAAATACGTTACTCGTTACTTGCAAATAAAAGTTACGTGTTACGGAGCTACGTTATCTAAAAATAAAAGGAACGCGTTACCGCTACCGATAAAAAGTAAGGCACGTTACTTCTGCGTTACTTCTTTTTAAATTATGATTTACCACATTTTATGGTTTTGACGACACAGGTCATATATCAAGCAGAAACTGAGCATAACTACTTTATCTGTTTTTTACGGTTTCACCTAAATACTTACGAGAAAAAACGCAAAGAAAAACATGGCTTGACGCCTAAGAAACGGAAACAATTGAAGTGTAATTTCTTTAAGACTTGGGAAGTAGTAACGACCAACGTAACTACGTTACTTGAAATAGTAACATAAGTACGTTACCCGTTACTGTGTCAAAAACGTAACGGGTGGGTTACTACGTTACTGAAAAAAGTAACGCGTTCCTGGTAACGCCGTTACTTGTAACCTGTTACCGTCAAGACTGCAGAACGGACAAACCGTTACTGGTTGTAATGCCTTGTGGTCACGAGGGTATGAAAAATATCACACCTTGACTTGAAGACGCTCTGTGTATTTAATCAATTAATCAATACACACACTTCCGCAGACCCACAGTCTGCTGATCCCGCCGGCAGTGCGGAAACCGACTCGATGTAATCGTAGGCCTCGAGAGACTTGTAGGCCTGCACCGTGTCGGGCGTGAACTGACTTGGCGAAAACTAAATAAACGACGACCTGAGCCGTCGACTTCCGTGGCAGCAACTTTACGTCGGAAGTCCAGCACCTAGGCCTTGTTTACGACGCACGGTTCCTCGTAGGCAACGCTGTCCACGCTCAGTTTGTTTCGATACCGCTACCGTTCAGGCTCGGGCAACGAGCTCAAATAGTCGGGCATAGCATACGACATACGTTATGAGGAAATACGACGCACAAATAAAGATACAAGCGTCCCTACAACGTCAGCAACGAGCGCACGCCGTAGAGCGCAATGGCGAAAACAGGGAGAGCCGGGCTGCTTTTGCCCACATAGCTACCGCGCATGCGCGGCCTTCCGGCCGTGTTGGTAAACAGAGCCGCTCCGCGTGTCGGTCTATAGTTGGTACGCTATAGGTTAAACGGCACGTGACAAAGGAAATGAATTTCGAACCGGAAAATGTGTTCTGGGTAGAATTGGTCTCTTATAGGCCGTGTTAAAATAAAAACCTCGGCGAGATTGAATACCCTCTCAGTGTCCCTTTTAACCTCTCATATACACTTTGCCGCAATTCGCCAGGCCCGTTCGGCAAGTAATTTCCGTTTGGAAAAAAGAAACTTATAGAGAATTGTTGGCGAAAGTATTTATGTTCAAGGAATTTCGCGCATATACTGTAAACGACATAAATTTCGCGGGCTCAAGTTTTCGGGAATCGAACCAAAGCTGAAAATCTTAAATTATTCGCGGTTTCTAATTTTCGCGAATCGAGTGAAGCTTCATAGTGTTCACATATTGCCCGAATCGTTCACGGGACGTATTTTTGGTGAATTGTATGCGATTTGCGAAATTCGCGAAAATTAGGTCCTCGCGAGAATTTAGTCGTTTACGGTAGTCTATCAGGGTGTAATATGCCAAAAAACCACGCACGAAAACGTGTTCTGCACACTTGGCAGAACACAAAAATATCGTCTAACCCCCCCCCCCCCCCCCCCTCCCTCCCCCCTCGAGATTGGGGAGGAGGACAGACCGTTACGCCCCAAGCGGTTAACTTATCAACTACATGGATGGGGACAACAAATACAATGACGCAGCGCTCGGCCGACATAACCGAACGCGGCGTCAGCGTTCGGCTGGAGTTCGTGTTCTCCGGCGAAGGGGAGGAGGGGCTCTTTGGTTTCCACGACGGCCTGCATAAACAATGCAGCATGCACGATCCCAGCTTAGCACAAAAGCCGAAGTGGGTCAAGCTCGCATTCTCAGAAGATAGATCCGGCACTTAACGTCGCTTCGTCGATTGTTAGTATTTTTTACATTAAACTGTGCCCCGCGCTCTATTGTAGAAGATGACATGGCCATGCCCATAAGGCCTGTTGGCATGTGTACAGGCCTTGTGTTGAGTAAACACCGAGCGTGGGGAAAACAAACGAGTCAGAGCGCCCCCTATAGTTCGATCTCCTGCCCAATAGCAGCGTCATTAGTTATTCAGACACTGGAATTCTTTATCGCACAATAACAAAGAGGGTGCGCTTACACGAGAGTAGTCGTTGTGGGACTTTCCGTGTTTTTATTTTTTGCTCTTCTTTTTTTTTTTGGGGGGGGGGGGGGGGGGGGGAGGGGGCATTAAACACCATAATGAGCAACCAACCAGCCCAATCAGCCATCTATCTTTTGACGTAATCAGCTTTAGGATGCTCTCCTCACAGACGCACGCCGCCCGAGTCTTAAGGCAGCATTTTTAGCAACCATCGTGGACACAAACAGTTCGTGCTTAAAGAGTGTGTCTTAACAACCTTATGAAGAAAAAAAATGTTTTTCTAACTTCAGGGACATATATGCGTTCCGAGATAAGAAGTGTTAAAGCGTCAGTTCTCCAGAATGTCTAACTTCACTTCCTCCACCAAATCATTCCTTACTAGCGAAAGCTTATATACTGTCGGCGCAACACGTCCTGAACCAATACCGCCAACAAGGGAAGGCCCGTGTCTTTCTCCACGACACGTCATCACTAGAGTAGGTCCACGCAGCGTCGCCCATCTTGCATCAGTATCACCGAATCTCGCATGCAGCGCCTCGCAACGCGGGCGCAACGGTGGCACGCGGCGTCGCCAAGGCGGACGAGTCTACCGCCTTGCGGCGTCTCTCGTGGAACTCTACAGCGTGCTTGCCGCTTGGGGCAGGACGGTAGTCCACCAACGATGACGTCATCCCCAGGCCTTGCCGCCTATGTGCTATTGCACGCGCACACTGTCACCCTTTAGTGGAATAAAATAAAAATTACACGTTTATTTTATTTTTATTTATTTATTTATTTTTTCTATGGGAGACTTTATTGAGCGGTTGCATTGCGACGTGTCTTGCAGATGAAGATTCCGCTAAAGGCGGAAAACTTTTCGAACCCGCTTCTGTCCCCGATCCTTCGCCTGTTGCGTTTAGCCTTCATAATCCGCAACCTGTAGCATCGGCTGCAGTCTCGGCTGGATTGTCTACAGAGTATAGAAATTCGTTTTTTCGCGCCGCTAATGATGATGATGATAATAACTTTATGTAATATACCGCGTTTCCCCGAAAGTTAACTGACTGTTTCGAATCACATTCATTCCCTTTCACGCATTGTTCTAAATACAAGCGTAAGAAAAAGCCCAAACAAGGTAAGCTCCTCTCAACATAACAATAGTAATCCTTGCTGGCGCCAATAATTTGTGGCGCAAGAAAGTGGTAGACCTTTAAAAACTTGATTAGTTACAAATAACTTTGAACCACACGGAAGAGAAGAACAAAATAGGCATGGTAACAACTTCATAATTTGGAAAGAGGCTTAAAGTTATTGCATCAGCAGAAAAGTTATCTGTACGTTTCCGACATTTTTTTTTTTTTTTTGTCCGCCTTGGACTATTTACGGAACTAATATAAACCAGAAATTAATGCATCGTGGCACTGCATAACAAACTACGGCAAAACCTTTTTTCTTGACTTCGCTGGAGCGAGTCGGTTTGCGATGTCATCCCAGTCTCCAGTTTGCTCAGTTTCCTCACTTTCTGCACTCAACTGAGATAAAACATGTACGTAATTCTTTACAAGTAACGAAATTACTTGAAATCCTTGGCATTTATCAGTAATTTGGCAGCGGAAGGATTGCATATTTGATAAAGGTAATTGTAAAGTAATTTAATTCGATATTTACGAAACGGCTTTGTTGTAAATCGTTACGCAGTCAAGATGTCAGCGCACTAAAATGCAAAAAAGATTTTTCCAACGCGAGGCACCTTGATTCATTTTTTTGTTTGTTTGTTTGGAAATGACATTATAAAACTTTTTGTGTACGTACTTTCTTCCTCAAATGCTTCTCGAAGCGATACGCACACACAAAGAATCAGTCAATTACTTGGTATAATCCTCTCCCCGTCTTCGATCGCAAAAAAAGAAAAAAGAAAAGAAAAGAAGAGCAGATGAATTAAAGAAAATTTGGTATATATACATTACACCAGCTTGCCCACACTTTGACCATGTTCTTTTTTTTCTTTTTTTTTTTGAAACATTCGTTTAAATAATCATAGTTGTTACAACTGTACAACAAATGTTTCTAAAAAAAACATTTCTAAGTGCGGGCAAGCGAGCAAGCTGGTTTATATATCTAATTTTCTTTAACTCATCTGTTCTTTTTTTCTTCATGTTTTTTCTTTTTTTTTTTTTGCACTGGAAGACAGGAAGAGGATTATACCAAGTGATTCACTGATTCTGTCGTGTGTGTATCTTAAAAAAAATTCAGGCAGAAAGTACCCACACAAGTATTCTCACAATGTCATTTTCATGTCACAACAGGAGAGGACGCACCCTAAAATCCACTGAAAGCGATGTGACAATAAGTGAAGGTCTCACAGCCACCAGCATCCTCGTTCCTTGCTGCTCATGGGATATTATGATAGTCCTCCTATTCTGCTATTAAAAAACAGGATGTCTTTTTTTTTTCTCGTGCTGCATTTGGCCTATTTCCACCAAGTTTTAAAAGCTACTAACGTTCTTGTAGTTAAACCTCCCGCGCTATCTGAGTCTCATTCGTCCTTTTTGAGCGTCAACTTTTTTTTTTATTAATAATAATAATAATTTTTGCTGCCTTTTTTTTTTTTTTTTTTCAAGCAGCACACATCTTTTTTTAAGCGTAAATGTTTACTACTAAGAAAAATAAAACGGTAGCTGACGTAGACCAGAGGTTCTAGGCTTGAGGAGGGAGAGAAACGCGTGAGTGGAGACAAACAGAAATCTCCAAAAACAGCTAGGTGATAGGTGCGTGATAAAAAAAAAAATCCGCCTGGTCCTGGTATCCAACCAGGGACCTCTTGTAAAACGCTCCACCAACTGAGGTAACCAGGTGTTAGACGTCGGTAGAGCAAACGGGTTTTATCAGCTGCCACCAGTCTAACACCAACAAGGGTGAACGGCTTGCATTTTAAGGAGCCAAAAAATAAGCTACGCTCGAAAGTAATTACACTTTATCCACCTTTAAGCGTAAAATCATGGTTGGCAATAATCTTAAGCTTCGTGACACCATATCAGAAGCTCATGATGTCGTACATTGAAATTGTAAAGATCTCCAACAGTACCCGTTGTGCACTTAGTATCAAATGGCGGCTTCCTAGAGAGAACCGGAGAGTGAACTCTACGCCTAGCTTATTTGGTGTCTCTATAGATCACTCAGTTGCTTTGTGGAGCCCGAGGATGTTTCACCACGCTGGTAGTTACTAGTTTCAATAAACAGCAATATAACAGTCGTGTATACCGAGAACGTGAGAAAAGGAAATGACAGTCCAGTCTCTCTGGTAACTCTGCCGCGCTGCCTCCTTGATGCCCCCCAAAAAACACGCGATTTTGTTTTGGTGCGTAATTCTTCCATCCACAAGTATACTAGCTGCCCATTACAATGGCCGGTACAAGTTTTCATCTGCGATGTTTAGTTTCCCGTGGTTATGGGGATTTAGGGATACCCACCATGTTTGTGATCGGGTCCCGATATCCACTGGATGGAGTCACCCAAGTTTTGCTTCACGCGTCGCTCGACCTTCTCCACCCATGTATCTTCGGAAAGCGTGTCCTTGATAAGCAGTGTCAGGAACAGGAGTCCCATGCCCAGCCTTCTTTCATGCGACATTCTGAAATAGTTACGTGTAATTCACACTGTTGGATTTATCAAACACTTCTATATTACTACATCAAAATCATCCGTCAATAGATTATGTATTTATCTATTGATTTACTTAGTTTGTCAGCAGCTGATTTAGGCATTCAAGGTGCCCATAGAGTTATTCAAAATGCACATGGAACTGGTGAAATGCCATAACAATCGTGCATCGACGTCTGTAGCAATCAGGCTTTGCAACAACTCAGAAGTTCAAAACTTCGAGAGAACTTTCAGGTAGTTCGACACAACACGTCTCGCCCGGAAGTTCAGAAGATATTGTTAATGAAAGCAACGTCTGGTCCTGCTGGCGTCTTATTAACGCTAGCAGGACCACGCGTTCTCTCATTGTTGAACAACGGCAAGGACACAATGACGCGCCAGATGCCTGCCGAAATTGTATCCGACATCGGAACGAAATTAATTTTTTGACGTCCCGAGTACCTTTAAAGCGTGTCGCGGGACGGTAAAATCCCGATTGGTCGATAGGGTCATGACGTCGTAGTACATGACCTAGCGCGGTAATTTCAAACAACCCACAGCGCTCACATGAAATGTGACGTCACGCGTGAAATGAAACTGAATAAAGCACTACGAAATAAAGGTAAGAAACAATCCGAATTAAAGGTCGCAGCAAGTCTTAAATGGTTTTCTTTATGAAGTAACTCCTTTGCCTTCAAGAGCAATTGGAAGAATTTTAGGCGGAGGCGGCATTCGAACCCACGACCCTTCGGATGCGAGCCAGACACCCGACCCACTAAGCCACGCAGACGCGCTTTTTTTTTATTAATTTAAAAAAAAGCCATTTATTATGTAAACAGTCGAATCTACACCATCAGGGCCAGGCGTTTTCTTTACTAGTAGTTCATCTATTGCAGCACGTATTTCACTCCTCTCAATTGGCCGTTCAAGCCAAACAGTCGTTTTTTGTTCTTTTTTCTAATCTTGACATCAGTTTTAAAAAGGCGTTTTTAAATGCGAAACTGAGGGCTTCGTCTTGCTGAAATAGCTGACTTTAAAACTCAACGAATGCCTGCACTATTACTTCTTCGTTGGAACTTATTGAGCCATAATACTGCATTTCGTAGATTTTTTTTTTTTTTACTTGCGTGTTGCGTTTTTTTGCTAAGTGCTCTTATTGTAAGTTGTTCACCAAGAAAATTACCAATTAAGTAGCTGCCGTCTCGAGTAGAGCATAAAATACTGCTTCCTTCTATTTAATAAAAGTCATCAATAAGCAAGGGTGATGCTAATATACAAATTAATTGACCGGCATCTTAACAAGCATATACATCAATAGCCCCACTATGCCAATTTATACTATATAAAAAAAAAAAGTTTACTTGGGTACGCTCTATTTTAGGCTAGATTAGATCTGAGTACGAAGATGCGTATAGATTAGAGTCAACGATGTAGAGGGGCTTACAGCGATAAGCTGGTATCCCGCTCACCAGACCAAAGTGACCTCCACTTGGCTGCCGCCATGTTGTACACTTTTGACCACTAGACACGTGATCGTACCAAATTTTGAGGCTTCTACGCCAAAATGGGCCGAGATTTGCATTACGATCGCCCTAAAAAAAAACATGATAAACTATTTTTTCAGAACTTCTAGCCCCAGAGATCAGTGTCTAGCTCCAATAAAAACCCGAAATACAGCACCGCGGCTGACGGCACCTAGCGGAGGCAATGCGAAGCTGCCCGAGTTTTTGTCGTAAAAGAACATTTCGAACTTTGAACAAACGAAACATAACATATCTCGTTGGTACTGTCATTAAAGCTCAAAAGGCAAATATTTGTCAGCGGTAATTTGTTGAAATCTAGACGTAAAACTACAAGGCCAATTGGGGGTCACTTTCAGCTGCCAGTTTATCACTCTAAGGCCGTCTACCTCGTTGATTAGAGTAAACAATTTTGATCACTCCTTTCTGCTTAATTATTTGCCTAGATCACGGTGCTGAATCTAAACAATGATGGTTAGAAAAACAAGCGCTGTGATTGCCGCTTTGTGTTTCTATAAAATGTAGACTGAAAGGGCTTGTGTTACAACTCTCGTGACATTTTAAAACTATTTTTGCTTTTAGCTCAGTTGCGTTGTCGTCATATACTTTGTGAAACGTATTTTGTAAAATATATTTCAGGATGTACATTGCGACGAGGTGACAATTTCACAATTTTATGCACTGTGATTAATTCCTTAGTTGAAGATCACAGCTACAATTCAACATTTAATACTGCAATGCAAAGTTGTACTAATCCCGGGTATTTATGCGACCAACCATAATTCGTGGCAACTTTTCAATTCAGGTAAAATATATGTGAGTGAGGTAAACAAACGGATCTTGGCTTGTATAAACACGATGTTTTGTAAGTTAATCTTGATTTTATTTTAATGTCGCGTCGAAATTAAACAAGGGAATTTCTTATTTTTGGTACCTCTAAATAAAAGTGGATTGTATGAACGATAAAAGCTATATACCTAGTTACTTGTCTCACTGCGGAAATAGTTTCTAGAGCCAAAACAACGCGGAAAATATATTTTTCATTTAGCGGTTTGAACCGGTTCGGAGCGGTGCGATCCGGTTTAAACCGTTATTTTTGTTCCCCGGATTGAACCGGAACCCCATGACAAAATGCTGTATAAGGGGGAAGGGGAAGAGAAGGGCCTAGGAAATTGGAAGATTTCGGGGGGGAGGGAGCGGGCTCCATGGGCCTCCCTCCCTGCCTACGTGCCTGGTACATATAAATGTAACGCGGAAAAAGACGATGTCACAGAATTCAATAACTATTTTTGTCCTTCAATGGTTATGGTGTTGTCCGTTCCCGTCTTTGTGAGTGGGTTGCGCAAGCGCCGAGGACAGGAGCGCGTGCTTAGGATTTTTGTTTTCGTGCGAGATCGGAGGAAGAGAAAAAAAAAAAGACAGGATCCCGCGCGCGTGAGGGCTGTGGAACACACCGCGGAGCAAGGTTGCGACGGTGTGGATGGTCGGCGCTGAGCAGATCCGCGTCGGTATGGTTGTTCGAACACCGAGAAGGCATTCGACGGAGAGCGGTGTGAGTGCTTGTGAGTGAGTGTTGTGCGTCACTACAACACCCAAGCCACCATGGCTTCTCGACCCCGACTGGCGGCGCAACGAACCGGACCTCCACCTGCACCTTGGAACGCTGACTCGGCTCTCCCCCTCCAAAACTGTTTGACAACCTCGATTTGACCTTTGGTATTTTTTTTTTCTTTCCTTCTTTCGACTGTGTGTACGTCCTGTGCGCCTTTCCCTTACTTTTGAATTATTTCATATAAAATGTTGTTCGAAACGTCGGCATGCTTTGCTCTCAATTCCTCGCGCCTCTCAGGATGTCTATCGCCAGGGTGTGGTCCTAACACCTGGACAGCGGTACAAGTCAAATTCCGAATTTGTTTGTTTAAATGGGATCTTTAACATCCGAACCTGTGACAGACGACTACTTCTTATGACTACAGTGTGCGCGATCATCCTCTCACAAGTTACCTCATATAACTACCTTGGAGTCGTTATCACAAACAACCTACGATGGAACTCCCACATCACGCATCTCGCACGTTTTACATTAAATAAACTTTTGTACTTACGAAGGAACCTGAAATCGGCATCATCCGCCGTTAAATTAGCAGCGTTTAAAGCATTTGTTAGATTAGTTTTAGAATACCCTGATACATTATGCGGCTACATATCATCTAACGTTAATTTAATTGAAAAAGTCAAAAGAAAACGTTTACGCTTTATTTACATTAAGTACACTCGTAATGACTCCGTAACACAACACTTTGCTATCGCTGGCCTTTAACCCTTGGAACGTAAAACCAACTTACTATTTTTTTTCTTCTGTCTTTTATGACATGACCGCTTTAATCTGGACAAGAATGACTACATTTGCCGCAGCCCTCCTCCACGTTATCCCTCTATATAGTACAAAGAGGCTTATGGTCCTTCCTGAACGTATACTTGTAAAAAATACGTTTCTTTTTTTTTTTTTTTAGGACATTACACGATTGGAATTTTATGCCTAATGATGTCGTTGTACAAACCGAATATGCTTCATTTGTACGTGAGAAGTTATTCGTCATTTTTCTTAAATTTTCGCCTCGTGTTTGGAGGACTATGTTCTGTTAACCTGGAGTTATGTATAATGATGTTACGTTTCGTTTTTTATGTATACTGAACCTGCTGAAATTTCGAATATTGTAACATATATATAGTGCTTACGCTGTTCATTTTTTTTTTCTTTTTCTTTTATGCATTGGCAGTGATGATTGTTTGCTGCCCACCCCTACGGCATCTCCAACTGGAGATGTAGCGTCAATAAATTAAATATAAGTAAAATTTTCATTGATTACGTTTTTGAGCAACGTATACAAGAATGTTTTTGTATGATGTATGAGAAGTTTGACTGCGGCCTTAAGGTCAGTATATATAGGCCATATCCCCCTTCCCTTTTTTGTATGATAACATCGGCAGTATAAAGCGGCCTTGACATGCGACATGTGACTACACCATCTACATAAAAAGACGTATACTGCAAAATGTTCGTCACCTATCGAAGGTCAGCACGGGGCACAACTTGGGCACGTGCGCCGTGTCAGCGTTCACGTGGAACTTCTTGTTCTCACTGACTGAAAGCGATTTCCTACCGAACGCTCACATAGCTCTCCCGCCCAATCTTTGACCCGCGTTGGCCCGAAGTAGGTGAGGAATGAAATTATGTTGTATGTAAACACTGGTACTTACGCGCCTTGGTACTTCAAATCATGTGCTGATCGACGTAATGTGCGACGCTAGACATCCAAAGGGGCGCCGCGGTATGTGTGTGTCGCTTTCTGCGACGCTATAGAGGCAGAAACTGTCAGGTTATCTCGCTTATCTCAGGTGTATTTCGGGTCGGCGTGGAAATCGAGGAGTAGGCAGTTTTCGTGGCATAAACGGCTACCCTCTCTTTCTATTTCTGATAACGCTGATACGGCTGCAACGGCATTTCCCGGATGTCGAGCTTGGAATGACGTCACGAACGCGAGGAATCTTGTTTGATGGAACGGCGAGCGAATGGAGGGGGCCGTTATGATTTCTTGATATCGGAAGCGTAACGCTTATTTATCAGTGACAAATGAAAATGGTGAGCAGCCGAAAAAGAGAGATAAATGAAAGAAAGGATTACAATATTGTAATTATCGGGAATTGAACTTACTAATTGTTGGGGCGCAAGTGACGCTGCACACGCTGTGACTGCACTGCGGCTCCTGCGGCTGACGAGGCATTTTTGTTTTCTCTATTTACTTTCCACGGCCGATTTATCAAGATCATCCGAGCCGATAGAAGCAATCGGCAGCGTCGAATAAACGGGAGGGAGAAATCGGTATCTCGGGGAGTGACATGAGTTCAGTGCTCGTGGCTACCGGTTCGCGCGGTTTCCTGGGGACGCGAAATTCTTTGTTTCTAGTCCAGTGGGCGGGGGTGTATTCGGAAAGTGGATCAGAAGGTCGTAGGCTTTCGGCCACGGTGGCGGCACCGCCCCTTACGGGGACAGCAGTCTGTACAGCGGGTTCCAGCCTCCCAAACGATGTCCCACGCCAGCCAACTTCCGGACAGAGGAGCGACCCCCTTGCCAGCAAAGCGACACCTGAGTGAGAGCAGCTCCGGCGAGTTTGCACACACAACATCAATTCAACCAGGCGACGAAGGGGCCATTGGCGGCAGCGTTCTCGGAAGCAAGGACGGCGACTTGACAACGGTCAGCAGAAAGAAAAAGAGAACCCGACACGGAAGGATGTCAACGGAGCCAAGGTATCTCGTGAAACTTCCTAATACGGCACGCACCGTTCTGTTCGCGCCAACCGTCCCCGCTACAAACCTGAGGAAAATCAACCGCCAGCTGCTATCGGATGAACTGGAAGCACTGGCTCCCGGCCAGTTTAGCGAGGTACGAGTAAATACACGGAAAAACATAATAATGCGAGGACGGAGGCGGGGGTGCTAGTAGTGATGCAAAACTATCGATAGTACTATCGATAGTAACGATAGTCACCAGAAATCTGACTATCGATAGTAAAACAAACTATCGATACTACTATCGATAGTCGATTATCAAAAAACTATTGATAGTACTATCGATAGTCGACTATCGGAGAACTATCGAAAAACTATCGATAGCGCTATCAATAATCGACTATCGATAGTTCTGCGACACTATCGATAGTTTTGGAAAAACTATCGATAGTATCAATAGTCAATTTATCGATAGTTTTGCATCACTAGGTGCTAGTGCTCCTCATTTTGACCAAGATATGCGGGGTGCCTGTCCGACCTTTTCTACCTCGCTCGAAAAACTCGCGAGTAGGGGTAATTTCGGACGTCGACACCGATATCACCGAAGACAGAGTGAGTAAGATAATCGGCAGCGGAGTGAGCGCCGTGCAAGTTAGGCGGCTAGGCAAAACGCGAGCAGTCAAGGTTGTATTTGAGGCTGACACGCTTCCTGCCCACGTCAAGATTGGATTAGTAAGGCACAGCGTTAAGCCTTTCGTCCAGCGTTCTCTACAGTGCCGACAGTGCTTTCGCATCGGACGCGTAATGTCCTAACAGCGCCATTTGTCCCAAATGCCTGCAGGTTCATGGTGATCAAAACTGCACTTCAGCACAGACGCGCGTAAACTGCCAGCAAGCGCACGAGGCAACCTCGTCGGAGTGCCCAAAGCTCCAAAAGGAGAAGGAGACCTGCAAGGTCAAAGTACGAGAGAACATCACGTTCCTGTAAGCGGCCAAGGTAGTCGAGGAACAGCGAAAAATCAAAAGGCGCAACAAGCAACATGTGGAAAGACCCGGAACGGGCACCTCGCAGCCTAAAAGCCAGACCGCTGCGCAAGAAGTGGACCCTGGGGCACAAGGCAGTTCTCGTCCGGCAGGGGCAGCAAAGGCCGATAACCCACACAACGGCGTCAGGGACAACCACGCGAGGGGTCTCACCTATCGCGATGTCACTCAGGGCACCCCCCCCCCCCCCCCCCTCCCCAAATCCGGCGGCG